>NC_052165.1:79597700-79913117 GCF_902713615.1 Scyliorhinus canicula | reverse complement strand
ACCCCGTCGCAGCCGAGCCAGGACAACACTACCCAGGACACCCCTACCCAGGACAGCCCTACCCAGGACACCCCTACCCAGGACACCCCTACCCAGGACACCCCTACCCAGGACAGCCCTACTCAGGACACCCCTACCCAGGACACCCCTACCCAGGACACCCCTACCCAGGACACCCCTACCCAGGACAGCCCTACTCAGGACACCCCTGCCCAGGACACCCCTACCCAGGACAGCCCTACCCAGGACACCCCTACCCGGGACACCCCTACCCAGGACACCCCTACCCAGGACACCCCTACCCAGGACACCCCTACCCAGGACAGTCCTACCCAGGACAGCCCTACCCAGGACACCCCTACCCAGGACCACTACCCAGGACACCCCTACCCAGGACAGCCCTACCCAGGACAACCCTACCCAGGACAGCCCTACCCAGGACACCCCTACCCAGGACAGCCCTACCCAGGACACCCCTACCCAGGACACCCCTACCCAGGACACCCCTACTCAGGACAGCCCTACCCAGGACACCCCTACCCAGGACACCCCTACCCAGGACAGCCCTACCCAGGACAGCCCTACCCAGGACAGCCCTACTCAGGACACCCCTACCCAGGACACCACTACCCAGGACACCCCTACCCAGGACACCCCTACCCAGGACACCCCTACCCAGGACAGCCCTACCCGGGACACCCCTACCCAGGACACCCCTACCCGGGACACCCCTACCCAGGACACCCCTACCCAGGACACCCCTACCCAGGACAGCCCTACCCAGGACACCCCTACCCAGGACACCCCTACCCAGGACACCCTTACCCAGGACACCCCTACCCAGGACACCCTTACCCAGGACACCCCTACCCAGGACACCCCTACCCGGGACACCCTTACCCAGGACACCCCTACCCAGGACACCGACACACATGACACCGATACACAGGACACTGACACACAGTGGACAGGAACCGCCACCCCAGGGGACCATGGACTCTGGGACGGACGATGATCACGACACAACGCCACTGTTGTCTCCAACACCCTCCACCATCGCAGAGGCACTCACCTCGGTTGGGCACTTTAGCGATAGGCTTCTGGTACACTCACTGGTGCGCACAACACAGCCGCACCAGTACAGTAGGTGGCAGTAGGAGCAGCCGAAGGGCCGGGGGGGTCAGAGGACAGGCCGGCCCCAGCAACCATCTGCCGCCCAGACGGGTCCCGGGTTCCTGGAGTTACCACACCCACCCATAGACCCGATGCAGTCACGGAACCAGCGACGATCGAAGTGGGTGACAGCCGGCTTGCGGCGGCTGCAGACGCAGGTGGAGGAGTCCACCCGTGTCCAGGAGCTGGAAGTGGTGCCGGTCATGCGTGCCACCCAGGCCGAAACCGCAAGGGTGGCGTCCGCGGTGGAGGCAATGGGTGTGACGGTGTCAGACATGGGGAGCAGTATGCAAGGCCTGGGGCTCTCCGTGCAGGTGGCGTCTGTGGCCCAGGACATTGCTGCCCTCTCACAGGAAGCCGTGAGCCAGAGCCAGCGGCAGATGGCACAGGCGCTCAACGCTGTGCCCCAGTCTCTGCAGGCCATCGCTGAGGGCATTGGCACCATTGCCCAGGTGCTGGACGGTGTTGCCCAGACACCAACAGGGATGGCCAACTCCCTGAGCTCCATGGCTGCAAACTTGCAGGCCCTTGTCGATACCAGGGCGAACCTCCCTGGCAGCGCCAGATGTTGGGGGGGGGTGTTGGATGGTAGGTCTGTTCGCATCCCCGACCCATGCCCGGGGGCCATCGGGCACCCCAAGAGAGGAGGGGCTGGGGCCCATTCCGGGTCCCCCTGTAAGGGAGGCCCCGGAGCATTGTGACATCTCGGACTCCACCCCTGGTCAGTCCCAGGTGCATCTGGTGGGCAACGGGCAGGACAGGTTGGCAGCTCGCCATCCCAGTCGCCGAACCGCAGCCTGAGCCAACTAGGCCGGGCCGCACCAGAAAACGGCTGCCAAAGGGATCCCGAGTCACAGGGCAGGAATCACAGGAGTCCACCTCCAGTTCTGCTGTACCGTCTGGGGAACCACCTCGGCATAGTCAAAGGGCCCCTAAGGCCAAACAAATAGACACTGAGTAAGTTGGCACAGGTGCAGGGCACAGACGAGTTACAGGGGCTACGGCACGTGTATGGACTGTTTGTCATTAAAATCACTTTCACACCTACAGAGGCTGCCTTTGTGCTCTGTCCGGAGCGTGCGGGGTTGTCGTGTGCGTTGAGCGCCAGTGTGTGTGTGAGGGGTGGGATAACATCGGCCCCAGCTGAGTGTGCCTGTCCCCCCCCGGGTCACCCTCGCCATCCCCCCAGGCAGAGGACGGGACCGTGTCACAGTCGCATGCAGGGATGGTCCTGGTGGAGGGTGGCACTGTGACCATGGGTCAGACATTGTCCAACGATGTAGAGCCCAGAGCTCATCGCAGAGCGGGTTGTCATCACCCTCCATGGCCTGCAATAGACACGCTTCCACCGGCGACCGTGTGAGCCCAGCCCATTGTGGTGCAGGTGATGTGCAATGGAGGGGTGGTGTTCATGCGGGTGGGTGGGGGTGGTTGGTGGTGGGTGGGGGTGTTGATGATGGGGGGGTGAGGGTGTTGCTGGTGGGTAGGTGGGTGGGTGGGTGGATGGGTGAATGTGTTGATGGTGGGGGGGTGAGGGTATTGCTGGTGGGTGGGTGGGTGGGGGGTGAGGGTGTTGATGGTGGGGGGGTGAGGGTGTTGCTGGTGGGTGGGTGGGTGGGTGGGTGGATGGGTGAATGTGTTGATGGTGGGGGGGTGAGGGTATTGCTGGTGGGTGGGTGGGTGGGGGGTGAGGGTGTTGATGGTGGGGGGGTGAGGGTGTTGCTGGTGGGTGGGTGGGGGGTGAGGGTGTTGCTGGTGGGTGGGTGGGTGGGTGGGTGGGTGGGGGGGTGAGGGTGTTGATGGTGGGCGGTGAGGGTGTTGCTGGTGGGTGGGTGGGGGGGTGAGGGTGTTGCTGGTGGGTGGGTGGGTGGGTTGGGTGAGGGTGTTGATGGTGGGGGGTGAGGGTGTTGCTGGTGGGTGGGTGGGGGGTGAGGGTGTTGCTGGTGGGTGGGTGGGTGGGTGGGGGCGTGAGGGTGTTGATGGTGGGGGGGTGAGGGTGTTGCTGGTGGGTGGGTGGGGGGGTGAGGGTGTTGCTGGTGGGTGGGTGGGTGGGTGGGGGGGTGAGGGTGCTGATGGTGGGGGGGTGAGGGTGTTGCTGGTGGGTGGGTGGGGGGGTGAGGGTGTTGCTGGTGGGTGGGTGGGTGGGTGGGGGGGTGAGGGTGCTGATGGTGGGGGGGTGAGGGTGTTGCTGGTGGGTGGGTGGGTGGGTGGGGGGGGTGAGGGTGTTGGTGGTCGGCTGGTGTCGAGGTGTGCGGTCTGTGACCACACTCGGCAATTCCCACGCCCGCCTGGTCAGTGCATCGGGAGGCTATCAGCTTGTTCCGTGCCCGCTGTCCCAGCCGGTAACGGTGCGCAGCCTCCCGTCCATGTCCAGCCCATCTGTCCTGACCATTGCCCCCATCCTCCTCATCTGGGGAGGACTGCGCCTCGTCCTGCTGCTCCTCCTCTCCCCCCTCCTCTGCCTGCGGCACATTGCCCCTCTGCTGGGCTATGTTGTGCAGGACGCAGCAGACCACGATGCGGCCGACCCTATCTCACGGGTACTGGAGGGCCCCTCCAGAGCAGTGCCGGTACCTGAAACACATTTTTAGCAGCCCAAAGCCCCTCTCTATCACACCCCTGGGCGCTGCATGGGCATCGTTGTAGCCGATCTCCGCGTCACTCTGTGGCCTCCGTATAGGCGTCATCAGCCACGACCGCAACGGGTAACCCCTGTCGCCCAGCAACCAGCCCCTCGGGGGGGGGGGGGGGGGGGGGGCAATCCCTCGAATGTGCCGGGGATGTAAGACTGCGCCAATACGTATGAGTCATGTACACTGCCCGGGTGCTGGCCGCAGACGTGCAGGATCATTATGCGGTGGTCGCAGCCCACCTGGATGTTCATGGAATAGGTCCCCCTCCTATTGGTGACCACGGCCCTGTTATCTGCAGGTGGCCGCACGGCGACGTGCATCCCATCGACCGCACCCTGGACCATGAGATACCCGGCCACAGCAGAGAAGCCCGCTGCCCGGGCATCCTGGCTGGCTCGGTACATAGGGAACTGGATGTAGCGATCTGCAATGGCATAGAGGGCGTCTGTCACTGCCCGGATGCACCGGGGCACCGATGCCTGCGAGATGCCGGACAGGTCCCCACTCGGCGCCTGGAATGACCCCGAGGCTTAAAAATGCATGGCCACCGTAACCATGACGGACACGGGGAGAGGGTGTCCTTCCCCAGTGCCACACGGTGCCAGGTGTGCCATCAGGTGGCAGATGTGTGCCACGATCTCCCAGCTCATCTGGAGTCTCCTCCTGCATGCCCGGTCCGTGAGGTCCTGGTACGACGAGCGGGGCCGGTACACACAGGGCCTCATCGGGCATCTCCGTTGCCGTGGCGCCACCACCTCCTCCTCCCCCTCCTCCTCCTCCCCCTCCTCCTCCTCCCTGCCTCCTCCTCCCCCTCCTCCTCCCCACCTCCTCCTCCCGGTCCTCCTCCCCCTCCTCCTCCTCCCCCTCCTCCTCCTCCCCCTCCTCCTCCCCCTCCTCCTCCCCCACCTCCTCCCCCACCTCCTCCTCCCCCACCTCCTCCTCACCCACCTCCTCCTCCCCCACCTCCTCCCCGTCCTCCTCCTCGTGCTGCTCCTCCTCGTCCTGTCGGGCGGGCGGCCCTCCAGCCTGGGCGGCTGCCACCTGCCCCTCTGCGGCAGCCTGCGCCGCCCCCCTGGCACACTCCACCTCCTCCCCCAGGGAAACATGTGGAAGTGCGGCTGCCGTCACGGCGGCCAACATCGCTGGCTGGTCAGCAAACATAACGGCCTGCAGGGGGTGGGGATGGGAGGGGGGAAACGGCAACATGTCAGCATTGCCCGTACACCCAACTCCCCCTGCAGCCAGGGGCCATGGGCTGCATGGTCGCGTCCGTTGGAAGCTGGCACCAGGCCAGATGGACGAGCTCCCTCGCCCTCTCCCCTCACCCTGGCTCTCTCCCCTCACCCCGGCACTCCCCCCTCCCCGCCACTCGCCACCTCACCCCGGCTCTCTCCCCTCACCCCGGCACTCCCCCCTCCCCACCACTCGCCCCCTCACCCCGCCACTCGCCCCTTCACCCCGACACGCTACCCCCCTCCCCACCACTCGCCCCCTTACCCCGGCACTCTCCCCCCTCCCCGTCACACCCTCTCACCCTGGCACTCTCCCCCCTCCCCGCCACTCGCCCCTTCACCCCGGCACGCTCCCCCCCTCCCCACCACTCGCCCCCTCACCCCGGCTCTCTCCCCTCCCCATCACACTCTCTCACCCCGGCACTCTCCCCCCTCCTCGCCACTCACCCCACCCCGGCACGCTCCCCCCCTCCCCACCACTCGCCCCTTCACCCCAGCACGCTCCCCCCCTCCCCGCCACTCACCCTCTCACCCCGGCACTCTCCCCCCTCCCCGGCACTTGCCCCCTCACCCCGGCACTCTTCCCCCTCCCCGGCACTCTCCCCCTCATCCCGGCACTCTCTCCCCTCCCCGGCACTCTCCCCCTCCCCGGCACTCTGTCCCCTCCCAGGCACTCTACCCCTCATCCCGGCACTCTCCCCTCCCCGGCACTCTCCCCCCTCCCTGGCACTCCCCCTCACCCCGGCACTCGCCCCCTCCTCACCACTCGCCCCCTCACCCTGGCACTCTCTCCCCTCCCCGGCACTCGCCCCCTCGCCCCGGCACTCTCTCCCCTCCCCGGCACTCGCCCCCTCGCCCCGGCACTCTCCCCCCTCCCTGGCACTTGCCCTCTTCCCCCTTCCACCCCCTCCCCCCTCGCCCCTCCTCCACCCCTCCACCCCCTCAAACACCCTCCACCCACCCCTCACAACCCGCCACTACCACCCCCCCACACCCCCCCCTCCATACTGACTGCGGCCACGCCGTCACTTCTCCTGCGGCCACCCCACGCCGTGACCTACCTCCGCGCTGTCCGGCGTCAACCATCAGCACTGGTTGACTCCGTTATATAAGGTGGTTTGATTTACGCCGGCATGACCCGTGGTCACATCAGTGGGACTTTGGCCCATCCGGCCGGGAGAATTCGGGCAGCCCCGGGGTCCATAGCGTCTCGCCAGTCCCCGCCATTCTCCGAGGCGGGCAGCGCGATTCACGCCTCACCGACATTTGGGGGGTCGGTGAATTCGGAGGGCGGTGGGGGCGGGATTCATGCCGCCCCCTAACGATTCTCCGACCCGGTGGGGGGTCGGAGAATCCCACCCCCGGTCTTTTATAAACGTTTTTAAAAATGAGTTTTATGGGATGTCGGTGTTACTGGCTGAGCCATACAATTTGTTAAAGTGTACTCAAAGAAAGGGTGGATAAATGCGGGAGATTTTCTGACAGGGAACAGAAGGCATGGATGAGTACTAAATCTGTATTTTGTACATGTCTACACCGGAGAAAATTATGTTGCCATGGTAATGACAGAGAAGGAGCTGTACTGATATGGGTCAAAATTAAAAATAGCTAAGTGAGGGTACTGGGAAGTTGGCAGTATTCAAAGTAGAAAGGGTTCCTGGTCTGTGTACTGAAGCACATACATTACTGAGTTACCGAGGGAAGTAAATGTGGAAATTGTGGAGGCTATGGTTACAGTTTCCCCATCCTCCTTAGGTATGGAGTTAGTGCCAGGAGACTGGAGGTTGCAAATGTTAAACCCTTTTGGGCAAACAAAAGAGAGTGAGATACTTGGCAATTCCAGACCAGACCAATCATCCAAAGATTGGCGATGGAGAAGTTTTGGAGACAATAAACCAGGGCAAAATTAATTGGCAGTTGGCTAAGTATAGGTTAATTAATGAATTAGGGTTTTGTTCCAGTTTTGACTAACCTGATTGACTTCTTTGATGCATTAACAGAGGGTTAACGATGGTTGTATAGTTGTATAGTGCTGGATAAAAGGATTTGACCACTGCTCACCTGTGACGCTGGACTGGACTGTTCCGAGTGCTGTCTTACAGGGGTCGAGTTCTGATCATAAACCAGCCGATCATGTCCATGTTGTGGTACCAGCTGGTCACTTTGACCCATCACCTGAGTTTGTTGCAAAAATCCAGAGAATGCACATGCTGGGACTGAAGATGCACGAGCTCGCTGCTGAGGTTCCGAGACTTTCGCTGAGGGAAGGCAGTCAGACCCTGGTGTGCCTTCACACCCAGGTGGTGAACTCCCGCTTTCAGAATCTGCAGCGATATCTTTACTTCGATCATCCTCCCAGATGGCAACGCATTTTTTTCCACCAGATGCAAGGCCTGAAGTATGTTGTTCATTTCCCGTTCATCGATGTGAGGGGTCTTTATAACACCTTGCAGATGTTGCCCATCTTTTACCAAGGACCTACACAAAGTCTGGAACATGGCCGCCCTGCGCCCCAGCTCTCCTCCGTCTGGAGTTGTGGCCGCCATCAGCGAGCTGCTGCTCAGAAATCCACTCCTCCACCAATACCGTGATAGGTAGCTGGCGGAGGGGCGGGGTTGGGCTGCTGGGGTAGTGGAGGAGTGGGCTGGATGACACCCCACGGGTTAGCGCATCGCACAGCGTTGGATGTCCAGCTCACTGCTAACGCTACCTGTGGCTTCAAAATGGATGTGTTCAGACCTAATGGCACACAAGGGCCGGGATTCTCCCTTCTGGGGACTGAGTCCCCATGCTGGCGGGAGAACCGGCGCTAGGTCCAGGGGCTAGGTGGACGCCGGAGGGGTTGACGCCGCTCCAGCCGGCGGCAAAGGGATGGCGCGAATTCGTAAATGCGGCGAAGGGCCGGCATGATCTCGCGCATGTGCGGAACCGCCGGTGTGGTCAGACCCGCGTATTTTGGCGCATGCGCAGGGGCCAAGGCAGAGCCCTACAAGGGCTGGCACGGAAGGAAGAAGTGCCTCCACGGAACAGGCCCGTCCGCAGATCGGTGGGACCCGATCGCGGGCCAGGCCACTGTGGGGCCCCCCCACGGGGGGTCGGATCCCCATGCGTCCCCCGAGTGATTCACGGCGGCGGGACTGGCCAAAGATGGATGGCCGCTCGGCCCACAAGGGCCTAGAGAATTGCTGGGGGGGGGGGGGGGGGGGCCTGCCAATGGCCCCCGACTGCCGTGGCGTGAATCCCACCTGAAAAACGGCGCCGGAGAATACAGCAGCCAGTGTCGGGGTGACGGCACAGATTTGTGTCACCTCCTGGGGATTCTCCGACCCCCCCGATCCCACCCATGGACTTGAGGAGGCGCAGGTGCACGGTGAACTGCTGTCTGAGCGCACCTCTGCTCGGACGGAATTGCACATTGGCCCCAAGTCCCGACCCTTCACTCGGGAGCTGGAGCCCCACAGCCCGATCCTCCTCACAGAAATGCCCTCCGTGCCCTTCCGCACGACACGGCGGTGTTTCCTGTATGGGGTTCTGCTGCAAACCCTTTATTTCCTTGCCATTGCCCAGACTCATTGTGCTCCTTGTTGCTGTCAGGTGGCGGTGCTCCCCCCAATGAAGGGCCCTCTACGGAGGAGTCCTCCCCCTTAACTGTGGGGATCTCGAGTGGATGGTGGTGTATGCCGCAGTCATTTACGATTTTGTTTTTGTTTCAGGCAGTATCCATTAATGAGCTGCCCTTTTAATTTGTCACGCAGTTTGTTTGATTTATTTTAATTGGTTTTATCCCAAAATGGGGTAAAGGGCTTTGATAAAGAACCACATAATAGACTTGTCAGCAAATGTTGGTTTTAGAGGGATAATTGAATTAAACAGATAATGGCAATGCTCAGATGAACTCAGACAAAATGAGTTGTGGGACAGATAGTAGGGAGTCGTGATAATAGGTTGTTGCTCAGGCTGCAGAAGTGTTCTTGTTCCCTGTTTTAATATTAGGTCACATGCTGTTTACGATAAATTAATAACCTAAACTTGGGCATACAGGACACAATTTCAAAGGCCACAGATAATATGAAACGCAGAAATGCAGTAAAACATGAAGAAAATAGTAAGGAAATTCAGGAGAGCTGGTGAGGTGGCCAAATGCATGGCAAGTGATATTTAGCACAGAGAAGTGATAAACAATATATTTTGGTTGGAAGAATGAGGAAAGGAAATATAAACTCATTAAAATGCTGTATTTTTCAATAAGGTGCAGAAATAGTTGCCTGAAAGTGGACGTACAGATCTTTGAAGTTGGCAGGACCGAGAGGTGTGTGAAGCAGCTCAGTATCACTGCAAAGAGACCGGGTGGAGTGCAAAGTGGCTCAGGATCACTGTGAAATAGACCGGGAGTAGTGTGAAGCGGATCAGTATCACTGTGAAGCAGACCCGGAGGAGTGTGAAGTAGATCAGTATCACTGTGAAGCAGACCGGGAGTAGTGTGAAGCAGATCAGTATCACTGTGAAGAGACCGGGTGGAGTGCAAAGTGGCTCAGGATCACTGTGAAGTAGACCCGGAGGAGTGCAAAGCAGCTCAGTATCACTGTGAAGCAGACCGGGAGTAATGTGAAGCAGCTCAGTATCACAGTGAAGAGAGGGGTGGAGTGCAAAGCAGCTCAGGATCACTGTGAACCAGACTGGGAGTAGTGTGAAGCAGATCAGGATCACTGAAAAGAGACCAGGAGGAGTGCAAAGTGGTTCAGTATCACTACAAAGATACCGGGAGGAGTGCAAAGCAGCTCAGTATCACTCAGAGGTTAGAGGCAGTAGCCCCGTGCCCACTGAAGTGTCATCTATCTTTCTAATCTTTAGTGGCCGACCACTTTCTCTAGGTCTTACCCCCCCAGACAGCCAGGTTTGTTGCGCCCTGTGCCCAGTGATGCCCTTAGCGGGCATCCTCTGGAGAGCCTGGGATGGATGGGCCCGGCCGACTTTCGGGTGTCACCGGTGACGACGTGTCATCCTATTCTGCCACTTCCTATGAGATGTGCCGGTGTCAGGTTGGGGGATTCGGAAGGGCTGAGGTGTCCCAATGCCCCGCCTGCGGGAGACACTGGCATGGCGCAGCAATGTCTATGAGCAATGTCTATGGGCACCCAGGACATGTCTACCTGTGACTTGGGCTCTCCTGCCCTGCGCCTCAGCCATGGACAGCAGTGCGCCCCAAGTCTTGGACATCCTGACCCAGGCATCCACTGCAGACGGCACTCTTTCAGTGTTAGCCTGGTGCATTGTTGGCACCGTCTCCCGCACTGAAGGTGGCTGGGCTCCTCCAGGTATTCTTGCAGGCACTGGAGTGTTGCTGACACCCCCTCCTGTAGATTCTGGCTCTGCTTCTGCAGCTGCACCAGTGATGGGATCACCTTTTCCAGAAGCGTAACATCTGTCTGGGTGACAGCTGCTCCCTGGGATCGGGCAGCGTCCTCTCCACCTGCTGCAGCATGCGTGCGGTGTTAACCAGAGGGTGACCCAGGGCCTGATTGCTAACATTACTTACTAAGATGATAGTCGATGCGATGGTGGTGCTGGTGAAAGCAGTGGCAAGATGCCAGTGTCTTCCCTGGAATGATGCTCCGGGGTCTTCTGAGGGTCTGGATGTTGGGTTGCAGACCCGGACAGGCCAGACTTGTCTGATGGTGATCCTTCAATCAAAAGACATGGGGTGAGATCTTGGGAGCGGCAGGTCTGTGGGAGAGGGTGACTCACTTTCTATAAGGACATCTGCATTGCAATGGATTCTCACTTGTTTGGTGCCATACTCCGTTGCAGCCATTGCCCTCTCCTTGGCTTCCCCTTGCAGGGCCCTTTCCTCAGAAAGGGTGTGGAACTGAATATGTGGGATGCCACCTCTGGAGCCCCTGGGGATTACGGGCCGGTTTATAATTGGGGACACAGAGAGGACATAGTGAGACTGTGTGACGGGGGTTTTATGAGGGTTTTCTAGTTGGTGGCATGTATGTGCAAGGATCCTGGCTAAAGAGGACAATACGTGTGCTGGGGGCACGTGGAGGGTGAGTTGTGAGGGAGATGCAGGCAGGTGCAGTGTTGTTGGTCTCTCTGGTTTGGGGGTAGATGTGAGGAGTGAGGGATGAGAGTGATGCCAGGGCACGAAGTGGTTACTAACCCAAGCGGCCCGAAGGAGGTTGTCCGTCTTCTTACGGCTTTGCATGCCCATCCTCCTGGTCAGGCTGTCAACACTGACAGCCTCTGCCACCTTACCCCAGTCTTTTTTCAGAATGGCGGGCTTCAGTCTCCGCCCCGCTTTGGGGAAGAGGGTGACCCTCCTCTCCTCAGTGACGTCCAGCGTTTGGTTGATATCCGACTCCAGGAACCTTGGTCTTTTAGCTGCCAACCTCTTGTCTGGAATGACAGTCTGTGTTGAGCTGGCTGCTTAACAGGGTGCCCCAGGGTGACAGGCTATTAACGCGACTCCCAGCCCCAACAAATCATAGGATCATAGAATTTACAGGGCAGAAGGAGGCCATTCGGCCCATCGAGTCTGCATCAGCCCTTGGAAAGAGCATCCTTCTTAAGCCCACGCCTCCACCCTAACCCCGTAGCCCAGTAATTCCACCCTTTTGGATACTAAGGGCAATTTATCATGGCCAATCCGCCTAACCTGCACATCTTTGGACTGTGGGATGAAACCGGAGCACCCCAAGGAAACCCACGCAGACACGGGGAGAATGTGCAGACTCCGCACAGACAGTGACCCAAGTCGGGAATCGAACCTGGGACTCTGGAGCTGTGAAGCAACTGTGCTAACCACTGTGTTACGATGCTGCCCACAGCAGACGGCATCGGGGGGTCGGGAATCGTGTGGGCTGCACGTGAGCTGTGTGCCAGCGCATTTACATCACCTGAATTTGTGGCAGTACTGAGCGAGAATGCGCAGTTCCTGCAATTCTACACTGGCAGCAACTCACAGAACAGACTCCAACCCATGATCGAAAATCCGCAAAGCATTCCCCCCACACCCCTCCGAGGTTTTGGATAAAGAATACTTGACCTACATTAATAACAAGTAACAAGTGAGTAGCAGGTGAGTCTTATCTCCTTTTTTCAAGTATTACCACTAATATTGTGTTAATTGTTAATCGGGTTTATTTGTATGAGGAAAGTTTATTCAGGGCAGCACGGTGGCGCAGTGGGTTAGCACTGCTGCCTCACACCGCCAAGGTCCCAGGTTTGATCCCGGCTCTGGGTCACTGTCCGTGTGGCGTTTGCACATTCTCCCCGTGTTTGCGTGGGTTTCGCCCCCACAATCCAAAGATGTGCTGGGTGGGTGGATTGGCCTTAATTGGAAAAAATTAATTGGGTATGCTAAATTTATATTTAAAAAAAAGTTTATTCACAGCATCAAGGTTAGCGAGTATTTGTAAAGATTTATTAGAGAGATGCAAGCAGAACGGAAGTAAGAAGCTAGTGAATGTACATAGAACATAGAACAGTACAGCACAGAACAGGCCCTTCGGCCCTCAATGTTGTGCCGAGCCATGATCACCCCACTCAAACCCACATATCTGCCCTATACCCGTAACCCAACAACCCCCCCCCCCCTTAACCTTACTAATTAGGACACTACGGGCAATTTAGCATGGCCAATCCACCTAACCCGCACATCTTTGGACTGTGGGAGGAAACCGGAGCACCCGGAGGAAACCCACGCACACAGGGGGAGGACGTGCAGACTCCACACAGGCAGTGACCCAGCCGGGAATCGAACCTGGGACCCTGGAGCTGTGAAGCATTTATGCTAACCACCATGCTACCCTGCTGCCCCAAATGTAGTTTTATTTTATTTTTAAGGAGCGAAATTTATTGTATTATTAAAGTTTGAAGTGGTGCGTTAAGTGGTGGTGAAGAGAGGCAATAATTAAAAATTCATTGAGAAAGGCAATTAGCTAATTCAAGAACAGTGGGAAGAAGGGAGAGCTGAATAGGGCATGAAAAAAGTGCGGAAGCAGAACAGGCAGAGTTTGAAATGGGGCTGGATTCTCCTCTGTCGGGATTCTCCGTCACGCCGGCAGCCCGGGGATTTCCCGACGGCGTGGGGCTGCCACAATGGGAAACCCCATTGGCCGGCTGGCAGGACGGAGAATCCCGCCCACAGTGACAGGAATAAAATATTGGCACTGGGGAAGGAGCTGATTGGTGAATAGCTGTTGCGAAACTCTCCTTTCTAGTTGCACCACCAGTCCGATGAACCTTCGTTGCCTCTATTACCAGTATATTCATCCTTAGGAGATGAAAACTGTACACAATGCTCCAGATGTTGTGTCATCAAGTTCTATACAATTGCAGAAAGAGAGTTTTGTTCCTGTACTCAAATCGCCTTGCAATAAAGAGCCAACACGCCATTTGCCGTCCTGATTGTTTGCTGCACCTGCATATTAGCTTTCAGTGACGTATGGACAAGAACCACCAGATCGTTTGGACATTAACACTTCCCAATTTCTTGCCATTTAGGAAATATTCTGTTTTTCTAGCCTCCAGTTTGAAATAAAATAGAATGAAGGTATGGTAGGGCAGCTTGGCTGCGTGGAATGTACATCCTGTGCCATGTGGGAAGCCATGGGTGTTTCCCATGATGTAGATGACCACAGGTGCAGGAACCGTCATCAGTTACAGGAACCCGAGCTCTGGGTTTTGAAACTTGCACTGTGGCTGGAGTAACTGTGGCACATCTGAGAACTATGTGAATGGCACATTTAGGAAGGTTGTCAGTAGGTTAAGAAAGTATAGGCAGAAAGGGCATGAGTGACCACCAGACAGTCTTGGAGAACCAGGCTGGTAGTGAAGGAATCCCAAAGTCATCTCGCTCAGTAACCAGATACTGGTAATGAGGACAATTGCTCCTCAGAGGATTGCAGCCTGAACCAAGTCTGTGGCACCGTAAGTGGCTCAGCTGCAGAAGAGGGGAGGAAGAAGAGTGGAAAAGGAATAGCAGAAGAGGATTCAATAGTTAGGGGAACAAACAGACTTTTCTGCAACCGTAGATGTTTCTTCAGGATGGTGTGTTGGCTCCTTAGTCAAGGATCGCTCTGCAGCTACAGGACATTCTTTTGAGGGAGGGTGAAAACACAGAGATCATAATACACATGGTAACAACGGCACAGGTAGATAGAGGGATGAGGTCCTCAAAGCAGAAGTTTGAGAGCTAGGAAAGTTTAAAAAACAGGACCTCTAAGGCAGTAACCTCAGGATTACACCCAATGCCACGTCCTCGTGAATATATGATGTGGAGATGCCGGCATTGGACTGGGGTGAGCACAGTAAGAAGTCTTGCAACACCAGGTTAAAGTCCAACAGGTTTGTTTCAAACACTAGCTTTCGGAGCACTGCTCCTTCCTCAGGTGAATGAAGAGGTATGTTCCAGAAACATATATATATAGACAAATTCAAAGATGCCAGACAATGCTTAGAATGTGAGCATTTGCAGATAATTAAATCTTTACAGATGCAGAGATAGGGGTAACCCCAGGTTAAAGAGGTGTGAATTGTCTCAAGCCAGGACAGTTGTTAGGATTTCGCAAGCCCAGGCCAGATGGTGGGGGACGAATGTAATGCGACATGAATCCCAGGTCCTGGTTGAGGCCGCACTCATGTGTGCGGAACTTGGCTATAAGTTTCTGCTCAGCGATTCTGTGTTGTCGCGCGTCCTGAAGGCTGCCTTGGAGAACGCTTACCCGGAGATCTGAGGCTGAATGCCCTTCAGCAGTCAAGGGGCTTTGGTTGAGCTCACTGGGCTAAATTTCTGGCTTTTAAAGCAGACCAAGCAGGCCAGCAGCACGGTTCGATTCCCGTACCAGCCACCCCGGACAGGCACCGGAATGTGGCGACTAGGGGCTTTTCACAGTAACTTAATTGAAGCCTACTCGTGACAATAAGCGATTTTCATTTCATTTTCATTTTCAAGTTCCGCATCGGTGAACACTTCAGCAGTCAAGGGCATTCAGCCTCTGAACTCCGGGTAAGCATTCTACAAGGTGGCCTTCAGGATGCGCAACAACGCAGAATCGCTGAGCAGAAACTTATAGCCAGGTTCCGCACACATGAGTGCGGCCTCAACCGGGACCTGGGATTCATGTCGCATTACATTCATCCCCCACCATCTGGCCTGGCCTTGCGAAATCCTAACAACTGTCCTGGTTTGAGACAATTCACACCTCTTTAACCTGGGGTTACCCCTATCTCTGGATCTGTAAAGATTCAAACCTGCAAATGCTCACATTCTAAGCATTGTCTGGCTTCTTTGACTTTGTCTGTATATATGTTTCTGGAACCCACCTCTTCATTCACCTGAGGAAGGAGCAGTGCTCCGAAAGCTAGTGTTGGAAACAACATGTTGGACTTTAACCTGGTGTTGTAAGACTTCTTACTGGTGAATATAGAAATAGGAGGGTAAAGAAAATGAAGAGGCGGTGGTAGCACAGTGGTTAGCACTGTTGCTTCACAGCACCAGTATCCCAGGTTTGATTCCCAGCTTGGGTCACTGTCCGTGTGGAGTCTGTACGTTCTCCCCGTGTCTGCGTGGGTTTCCTCCGGGTGCCCCAGTTTCCTCCCACAAGTCCCGAAAGATGGGCTGTTCGGTAATTTGGACGATAGAGATTGTATGAGCCAGTGAATTAAACTAAGTGGAGCATTCTTTGAGAGAGCTGGCACAGATGTAATGGGCCAAATGGCTGTCCTGTTCTGCACCATTCGATAATTCTGCTCATCATATCATCCTGTTAAATCTTGCGTGTTGCATTATTGCACAGAAGACTTAAATATTTTATTATTAAAACCTGCTCACTATCATTTTAGATTATCATTTCCCCAGACTGTATGATAGGTACCAAAACCTTATTATGTATTATTACCTGCTTATTTAGTGTCATAACCTGCTAAGCTTCCAGCAGGTTCCACCTCTCTACCTTATTACCATGCTCTTATTCCTACATTAAATTCTATATCATTACATACCGAAGCCTTCGTCTCGTGTTGCAACTCGCTAAAATCTGCCATGGTTACCATTGCAGATCGTGAGTTGTTTATTTCTGTGGCATCACGGATTAAAACTTGTTCTTATCTTCTGACAAAGCGTACAGCTGCAGCAAGGAAGATTAGAGTTTAGAGTCTGAGACATTGATGAAGTAATGATAATAATAATAACAGTTATCGTGTCACTGTTAGCTCACAGTGATTAGTTTTGTTTTACATGCCAGTTAATGATGCCTTAGAAAAGTTGATTAATATTTTTGGTCTTACAGACCAATGCCAGGTTTTATATGGCTGACAGGATCCTAGGGAATATACTACGCTACGGGGAAAATGAGACCACTTGAGCTGTTGGTGTCTTTTTTGGAGAATTATGTCATCAAATATTTGTAATTAGCTTCCGAGTATACAGAGATATGAATGTGTGTCTTCCCTTCTTTTAATGCCTTTCATGCATAAGGATGTCCTGAAGCACTTTACAGATAATTAGGTAGTCATTGTTGAGGTGTAGTCAAGGTTCAAACGTAGGAGACAATTATCCCACAGTGATCGCCAACAAAGAGCAATGTGGTCATACAATCAGAATATGTGAAGTATCTCTCTGCTTCAGTTTACTTCAAGAAAATTCGCCCAGTTTCTTAAAATAGACAAGATGTCCTTGAGGAAAGGAAAGGTGGAAGATTTTGTTTGCCAAATTATGAGGAAACTAATGAATGCCGTCATATATACACTCATTATACATCCACAGTATTAACAGTTTTCCTCGTCTCCTAATGAGATAAGACAGTGCTGAAGTAAATCTCAGGTTATGTTCTTGATGTGAGATCAGGTGGCCAATTGCCGCCTTGCCTGTGGTGATGAGGCACTATACTGGGACTCAGCTGATTAGAATACATAATCTAGGCATCCAGTGGAGAGCTGAGGGACTTCTGTGGCATAGACTTTTAAATATTGTTTCTTGTATGTGGTAAAGCCAGCATTTGTTGCCCATCCCAAATTGCCCTTGAACTGAGTGGTTTGCCAGGCCACTTGAGAGGGCAGTTAAGACCCAAAGGTGTTGTGTGGGCCTGGAGTCACATGTAGGCCAGACCAGGTAAAGACGGCAGATTTCCTCCCCTAAAGGGCATTAGTGAACCAGATGGGTTTTTACTACAATCGATGATGGATTAATGGTTACCTTTACTAAGACTGTCTCTCAATTCCACATTTATTAAGTGAATGAATTTAATTTCCACCAGTTCCTATGGTGGCCTTTGAACTCGTGTCCCCACAATAAGAGTCTTGGCCTTGGGTTTACTCCAGACCCTTCTCCACTATCAACCCAGGTGTAATTCTTCCGATGAGAAATAAACTAAGATTCCATTTTCTGTCTCGGAACATTAAAAATCCCCATGGCATTACTCAAAGGACGGAAGGGAAATTCTTCTGGCCTCTTGGCCCAGATTCATCCTCGAACCAACATCAGAAATAACATACATGCCACAAAAGTGCCAAGCAATGACCATGTCCAAGAAGAGAGAGTCTAACCATCTCCCTTTGATATTCAATGGCATTACCATCAACATGCTGGGGGTCTCATTGATCAGAAAGTTAATCATGCCAGTCACACAATTACTGTGATGACCAGAGCAGACCTGAGGCAGGGAATTCTGTAGCTAGCAACTCACCTCCTGAATCTCCAAAGCATTTTCACCACCTACAAGACAAAGGCAAGTGTGGGATGGAGTACTTTCCATTTGCCTGGATGAGTGCAGCTCCAACAACACTCAAGACGTTTAACACCATCCAGGACAAAGTAGTCCATGAGATTGGCACACCTTCACTACCTTAAACATTCACCCCCTCCACCACAAGTGCATACTGGCAACACTGCGTGCCATCGTCAAGATGCATTGCAGCAACTCGCTAAGATTTCTTCAACTGACTGTTGCTTAGAAGGACAAGGGCAATAGACGCCATCGCGTGTTAGTGCCCTCTAAGTCATCCATCATCATAATTGGAATTATATCCGTTTTAGCACTTGCTTCTCTTAATGGTGTGGTTTCTCTCATTTACGTTTCATGGCCTGGAGGTTTGGAAAGGTATGTTCAATACACTGGTGGATAAACAGATGTGTAAATTACTGGAAGCATTAATTGACATTGTTCGTGGCTTCAGGACTTAATGATTGATATTTAACCTGTATCTGACACTGATACAAAGATACACTGGTACAAAGAATAAAGAACAATATAGCACAGGAACAGGCCCTTTGGCCCTCCAAGCCAGCGCCGATCACGTGTCCTATCTAGACCAACAACCTGAATCCTTCTATACCCCGTCTGTTCATGTGCCTATCCAGATAAGTCTTAAAGGTCGCTAACGTATCTGCTTCAACCACCTCACTTCGCAGTGCATTCCAGGCCACCACCACCCTCTGTGTAAAAAACGTTCCCGCACATCTTCACTGAACCTGTCCACCCCTTGTAATTTTCAATTCCACCCTGGGAAAAAGCCTCCAACTGTTCACCCTATCTATACCCCTAATAATTTTATAAACTTCTGTCAGGTTGCCCCCTCAGCCTCCGTCTCTCCAGGGAGAACAATCCTAGTTCATTCAATTTCTCCTAATTCCCTCCATACCAGGCAATATCCTGGTAAACCACTTCTGTACCCTCTCCAAAGCCTCCATGTGCTTCTGATAGTGCGGTGACCGGAATTGGACACAGTATTCCAAATGTGGCCTAACCAACATTCTATATAACTGTAACATAATTTGTGAGCTTTTATACTCGATACACCGCCCTATGAAGGCAAGTATGCCATATGCTTTCTTTACCACCATTTCCACCTGTGCTGCCACTTTTAAGGATCTGTGCACCTGCACGTCCAGATCCCTCTGTGTCTCAATGCTCCTTATGTTTCTGCCATTTATTTTATTGCTCCCACCTGAATTGGATCTACCAGAATACATCACTTCGCATTTGTCCGATTTGTTAATTTCCACCTGCCATTTCTCTGCCCAATTTTGCAGCCTATCTATGTGTGATAGAATATATGAGGTGGGTCTATGCAGACTCAATGGGCCGAATAGCCTCCTTCTACACTGTATGTTCTATGTTCTATATCCTGTTGTATTCTCTGACAATCTTCATCACTATCCGTAACTCCTGCAACCTTAGTATCATCCGCAAACTTGCTAATCAGATCCACAACTTTATCTTCCAAGTAATTTATATATATTACAAAGAGCAGTGGTCCCAGTGAGCAAGATCAGTGAGCACTGATCCCTGCGGAACACCACTTGTTACAGACCTCCATTCGGAAAACACCCTTCCACTGCTCCCTCTCTCTTCTATAGCCAAGCCAGTTCTGGATCCATCCAGCTAGTTCACCCTTGACCCCATGTAATTTAATCTTTTGCACCAGCCTTCTATGGGGGACCTTATCAAATGCTTTACTAAAGTCCATTTAGACAACATCCCTTCCCTCGTCAATGATTTTTGTCACCTCCTCAAAATAGTCAATTAAATTAGTGAGACATGACCTCCCTCGTACAAAACCATGCTGTTTGTCGCTAATAAGACCATTCACTTCCAAATGTGCATAGATCCTATCTCCGACAATCTTTCCCAACAATTTCACTATCACTGACATCAAGCTCATTGGCCTATAATTTCCCGGGTTATCCTTGCAACCCTTCTTAAATAACGATACAATATTGACTATCCTCCAATCCTGTGGGATCTCATCTGTGGCCAACGCGGACGCAAAGATATCTGTTAGAGGCCTTGCGATTTTATCTCTTGTCGCGGTCAGTAATCTGGGATAAATGCCATCTGGCCCTGGGGATTTGTCTACATTAATGCTTTTTAACACACCCAGCACTTCCTCCCTCGTGATAATGATCTGTAGAGGAGCTGATATGTTGCTAGATTTTGGTAGATGTAAAAGCAACAGGTTTGTTGTGATAGGTGATTTTAACTTCCCTTATCTTGACTGAGACTTGGTACTAGAGGCTTGG
Organism: Scyliorhinus canicula; assembly: GCF_902713615.1. NCBI lineage: Eukaryota > Metazoa > Chordata > Chondrichthyes > Carcharhiniformes > Scyliorhinidae > Scyliorhinus > Scyliorhinus canicula. The sequence goes on along the minus strand of NC_052165.1, from coordinate 79,893,054 downwards.
ATGGGCAGAATTTGTAAGGAACATCCAGGAAGGCTTCTTGAAGCTGTATGTAAATAGTCCAACTAGGGAAGGGGCCTGATATTGGGTAATCAGCCCGGCCAGGCGGTCAAAGTTTCAGTAGAGGAGCATTTCGTGCACAGTGACCATAATTCGGTAAGTTTGAAGGTATGCGTGGATAAGGACAAGCGTAGTCCTCGGGTGAACCAGGAACTGAAGAATTTAGATTAGGGTGGCTGTTTGAAGGTAAATCAACATCTCACATGTGGGAGTCGTTCAAATGCAGTTGATTAGAATTCACGTTCCTGTGAGGATGAAGGATAAGTGTGGGAAGTTTCAGGAACCTTGGATAATGTGAGATTTTGTGATCCTAATCAAAAAGAAAAAGGAAGCATTCGTAATGTCTAGAAGACTGAGAACAGACAAAGCCCTTGAAGAAGGAACTTAAGCAAGGGATCAGGAGGGCTAAAAGCGGGTCATGAAAAGTCCTTGGATTAAGGAGAATCCCAAGGCATTTTATACATACATATGTCAGAGCAAGAGGGCCCACTCAAAAATAAAGGAGGGAATCTATGTGTGGAGCGAGAAGAAATAGGTGAGGCACTAAATGAGTACTGGGCATCAGTATTCACCAAAGAGAAAGACTAGGTGGACTATGCATCTTGTGAAGGGTGTGTAGATAGTCTGGGGCATGTCACTATCAAAAGGAAGGAAGTGTTGGGCGTCTTAAAAAGCATTAAGGCAGGTAAATCCCCAGAGTCTGAGGGGATCTACCCCAAAATACTGAGGGAGGCAAGGGAGGAAATTGCTGGGACCTTGACAGGAATCTTTGTGTCCTCATTAGCTGCAGGGGAGATCCCAGAGGACTGGAAAATAGCCAATGTTGTTCCTTTCTCTAAGAAGGGGAGCAGGGATAATCCAGGAAATTATTGGCCAGTAAGTTTACATCAGTGCTGGGAAATGATTGGAGAAGATTCTTCGGGACAGGGTTTACTCACATTTGGAAACAAGTGGATTTATTAGTGATAGGCAGCATGGTTTTGTGATGCGGGTGCCTCACTAACTAGATTGAGCTTTTTGTGGAAGTGGTTAAGATGATTGATGAAAGAAGGGCTGTGGATATTGTCTACATGGACTTCATTAAACTTTTTGACAAGGTCCCTCATGGCAGCTTGGTACAAAAGGTGAAGTCACACAGGATCAAAGGTGAGCTGGCACGATGGATACAGAACTGGCTCAGTCATTGATGACAAAGGACAGTGATGGAAGGGTGCTTTCCTGGATGGAAGGCTGTCACTAGCGGCATTCCGCAGGGATCAGTGCTGGGACCTTTGCGTTTGCAGTAGATTTAAATGATTTGGAGGAAAATGTAGCTGATTAGTAAATTTGCGGATGACACAAAGATTGGTGGAGTTGCGGATAGTGAAGAGGTTTGTCAGAGGATACAGTAGGATGTAGATCGGTTGGCGATTTGGGCGGAGAAATGGCAGATGGAGTTTAATCTGGAAAAATGTGAGGGAAAACATTTTGGAAAGTCTAGTACAGATCAGAAATATATAGTAAATGGTAGAACTTTTAGGGGTGTTGGCAGACAGGGAGATCTGGGCGTGCAGATTCACAGATCACTGAAAGTGGCATCTCAGATGGATAAGGTAGTAAAGAAGGCATACGGCATACTTACCTTCATTGGTTGGGGAATTGAATATAAAAATTGGCAAGTCATGTTGCAGCTGTACAGAACCTTAGCTAGGCCACATTTGGAATATTGTGTACAATTCTGGTTGCCACAACACCAGAAGGATGTGAATGCTGTGGAGAGGGTACAGAGAGGTTAACCAGGATGTTACCTGGTCTGGAGGGTATTAGCTATGAGGAAAGGTTGGATAAACTCGGATTGTTTTTACTGGAATGACTGAGGTTGAGGGGTGACTTGATACAGGTATGCAAAATTATGAGTAGCAAATTCCGGTGGCGGCCATGGAATAAACGGTCGAACATTCAGCAGCTCTCGAACTTAGTGTTTTTTTTTATGGTGTTTAAGCCGGATTTTTCAGAAGATTTCTCAACATAAGAACATAAAGAACATAAGAACATAAGAACTAGGAGCAGGAGTAGGCCATCTGGCCCCTCGAGCCTGCTCCGCCATTCAATTAGATAATGGCTGATCTTTTGTGGACTCAGCTCCACTTTCCGGCCCGAACACCATAACCCTTAATCCCTTTATTCTTCAAAAAACTATCTATCTTTACCTTAAAAACATGTAATGAAGGAGCCTCAACTGCTTCACTGGGCAAGGAATTCCATAGATTCACAACCCTTTGGGTGAAGAAGTTCCTCCTAAACTCAGTCCTAAATCTACTTCCCCTTATTTTGAGGCTATGCCCCCTAGTTCTGCTGTCACCCGCCAGTGGAAACAACCTGCCCGCATCTATCCTATGTATTCCCTTCATAATTTTAAATGTTTCTATAAGATCCCCCCTCATCCTTCTAAATTCCAACGAGTACAGTCCCAGTCTACTCAACCTCTCCTCATAATCCAACCCCTTCAGCTCTGGGATTAACCTAGTGAATCTCCTCTGCACACCCTCCAGCGCCAGTACGTCCTTTCTCAAGTAAGGAGACCAAAACTGAACACAATACTCCAGGTGTGGCCGCACTAACACCTTATACAATTGCAACATAACCTCCCTAGTCTTAAACTCCATCCCTCTAGCAATGAAGGACAAAATTCCATTTGCCTTCTTAATCACCTGTTGCACTTGTAAACTAACCTTCTGTGACTCATGCACTAGCACACCCAAGTCTCTCTGAACAGCGGCATGCTTTAATATTTTATCGTTTAAATAATAATCCCGTTTGCTGTTATTCCTACCAAAATGGATAACCTCACATTTGTCAACATTGTATTCCATCTGCCAGACCCGAGCCCATTCACTTAACCTATCCAAATCACTCTGCAGACTTCCCGTATCCTCTGCACTTTTCGCTTTACCACTCATCTTAGTGTCATCTGCAAACTTGGACACATTGCCCTTGGTCCCCAACTCCAAATCATCAATGTAAATTGTGAACAATTGTGGGCCCAACACGGATCCCTGAGAGACACCACTAGCTACTGATTGCCAACCAGAGAAATACCCATTTATCCCAACTTTGCTTTCTATTAATTAACCAATCCTCTATCCATGCTACTACTTTACCCTTAATGCCTGCATCTTTATCTTATGCAGCAACCTTTTGTGTGGCACCTTGTCAAAGGCTTTCTGGAAATCCAGATATACCACATCCATCGGCTCCCCGTTATCTACTGCACTGGTAATGTCCTCAAAAAATTCCACTAAATTAGTTAGGCACGACCTGCCTTTTACGAACCCATGCTGCGTCTGCCCAATGGGACAATTTCTATCCAGATGCCTCGCAATTTCTTCCTAGATGATAGATTCCAGATCTTCCCTATTACCGAAGTTAAACTCACTGGCCTATAATTTCCTGCTTTCTGCCTACCTCCTTTTTTAAACAGTGGCGTCACGTTTGCTAATTTCCAATCCACCGGGACCACCCCAGAGTCTAGTGAATTTCGGTAAATTATCACTAGTGCATCTGCAATTTCCCTAGCCATCTCTTTTAGCACTCTGGGATGCATTCCATCAGGGCCAGGAGACTTGTCTACCTTTAGCCCCATTAGCTTGCCCATCACTCCCTCCTTAGTGATAACAATCCTCTCAAGGTCCTCACCTGTCATAGCCTCATTTCTATCAGTCGCTGGCATGTTATTTGTGTCTTCCACTGTGAAGACCGACCCAAAAAACCTGTTCAGTTCCTCAGCCATTTCCTCATTTCCCATTATTAAAACTCCCTTCTCATCCTCTAAAGGACCAATATTTACCTTAGCCACTCTTTTTTGTCTTATATATTTGTAAAAACTTTTACTGTCTGTTTTTATATTCTGAGCAAGTTTACTCTCATACTCTATCTTACTCTTCTTTATAGCTTTTTTAGTAGCTTTCTGTTGCCCCCTAAAGATTTCCCAGTCCTCTAATCTCCCAGCAATCTTTGCCACTTTATATGCTTTTTCCTTCAATTTGATACTCTCCCTTATTTCCTTAGATATCCACGGTCGATTTTCCCTCTTTCTTCCGTCCTTCCTTTTTGTTGGTATAAACCTTTGCTGAGCACTGTGAAAAATCGCTTGGAAGGTTCTCCACTGTTCCTCAACTGTTCCACCATAAAGTCTTAGCTCCCAGTCTACCTTAGCTAGTTCTTCTCTCATCCCCTTGTAATCTCCTTTGTTTAAACACAAAACACTAGTATTTGATTTTACTTTCTCACCCTCCATCTGTATTTTAAATTCCACCATATTGTGATCGCTCCTTCCGAGAGGATCCCTAACTATGAGATCATGAATCAATCCTGTCTCATTACACAGGACAAGATCTAGGACCGCTTGTTCCCTCGTAGGTTCCATTACATACTGTTCTAGGAAACTATTGCGGATACATTCTATAAACTCCTCCTCACGGTTGCCTTGACCGACCTGGTTAAACCAATCGACATGTAGATTAAAATCCCCCATGATAACTGCTGTACCATTTCTACGTGCATCAGTTATTTCTTTGTTTATTGCCTGCCTCACCATCTCGTTACTATTTGGTGGCCGATAGACTACTCCCATCAGTGACTTTTTCGCCTTACTATTCCTGATTTCCACCCAAATAGATTCAACCTTATCCTCCATAGCACCGATGTCATCCCTTACTATGGCCCGGATGTCATCCTTAAATAACAGAGCAACACCACCTCCCTTACCATCCACTCTGTCCTTCCGAATAGTTTGATACCCTCGGATATTTAACTCCCAGTCGTGACCATCCTTTAACCATGTTTCAGTAATGGCCACTAAATCATAGTCATTTACGATGATTTGTGCCACCAACTCATTTACTTTATTCCGAATACTACGAGCATTCAGGTAAAGTACACTTATGTTGGTTTTTTTACCTCTGTTTTGAATCTTAACATCTCCAGTTTTATTCCTTTTGTTATTACTGGGCCTATTCACTGTGCTCCCCTCAGTCACTGTACCTTGTACTGTCGCCCTTATGGATTTCTGACTATGTCTTCTCTGCCTTGCACTTTTCCCCTTACTTCCTTTTGTTTCTGTCCCTGTTTTACTACCTTCCAACTTCCAGCATTGGTTCCCATCCCCCTGCCACATTAGTTTAAACCCTCCCCAACAGCTCTAGAAAACACCCCCCCCTAGGACATCGGTTCCAGTCCTGCCCTATATAAGTTGACCAACATAAGTTGACCAACATAAGTTGATCGAAGGGAGAGGAAAAGGAAGTGACCCTCAATTTATGGAATCGTGTCCAATTAAGAGTCGAAAAAGGAGAAACCAAAAGATGAGTGAAAGGTTCAGAGGTCATCGAGCACTATGGTAACGAGACAAAGGGTGTCCACGCCAGCTCACTGGTCAATGGAGCAATGGGTCGAGTACCTGGATGAGAAGTTCGGCCGGCATCGCAAGGAGTGTACAGAAGACATAGCCCAGGCGATAGCCTCGATTAAGGAGGTGGTTGACCGAGTGGAGGAGAAATTGATGACCCAGGGATAGGAGATTCTAAAGCTGTAGGAGCAGGCGACTGAACGAGAGGAGGATTCCACTGCAATGGCTTTGGAAATTAGCATACTCCAGGACAGCCAGAAATGACTGCTGGATAAGGTAGAAGACCGGAGAACCGGTCTCGCAGGCAAAATATCCGAATCATCGGGCTGCCAGAGGGAAAGGAGGGATCAGATGTGGGAGCATATGTGGGGAAGATGTTGCAGGAGATGGTTGGGGCTATTGTGTTTGACAAGCACTGGAGGTGGACCGGGCACATAGGGTGCTCGTACATAAGCCCCAGGGTCGGGAGCCCCTGAGGGCCATGGTGGTGAGGCTACATCAATTCCTCGACAAGGAGCGAATCATGAAGTGGGCCAGGCAGACGAAACGGTACATGTGGGAAGAATCAGAGATCCGGGTGTACCAAGTCTGGAGACCAGAGGAGAGCAAGTTTCAACAAAGTTAAGGCGAAACAAAGTTAAGTTTGCGAAAGACATTAAATTTGGACTGCTACACCTGGCTCGTCTATGAGTGACCTAAGAGAACCGGGAGCTGTACTTTAATTCTCCAGAAGAGGTGGCTACCTTTATGAAAGACAATAATCTGGTTTAAGGACTTTTAAATTTTAACTGTGGCGGACTGAGTATGGGGGAAGGGATAAAGTGGGGGGAGGAGAGAAAAATGGTTCTGTGTTTTGTTTTATCTTGTTTAAAATTTCAGTTTTTTAATTCTGTGGGTTAAGTCGCGATGTTCGGGAAGAAAAAGTGTTTTTTTTTTCTTTTCTCTCTTCTTGTGTAATTTGATTTTGATTTATCGCTTTATGTACTGGATTACAGAGGAAAGAACTTTTAAGTTGCGACGGGGTGTGTTATTATCTGTAAGAAAGAGAGTCGATTCTTGCATGCATAATTTTGCTTAAGCTGCTTGAAGCTTCTTCTATTGTGTTTGATTCTGTTTGAAGGTGATAGAACAGATGAAAATCGGTTAAAGGATGAGGGGTTTGCCTCGCTGCCTGCGTGTTGGGGGATGGTTTGTTTGTTTTTTGGGATCGTTGTTACTGTGCTGAGTGCTTGTGTTATTGTTAAGTGTGATAGAATCTGGCAGTCGGAAGGTTTTTTGACGCCAGAGGGTGGGAGATGCTGAGCTAGCTGGATAGCTGGTTCACGGGAGCAAAGTTGGGGGAGAGCTGATGAAAGACAAAGTCGGGGGGGGGGGGCGGGAGGGGGGTTATTGCTGATGGATAAGGGACAGTTAGGAGACCGGAGATGGAGATCAGATGGCAGTCGCCGCCGAGGGGCGGATCAAGTGAGGTGCGGAACACGGGCCAGGAGCTGGCCTAGGAAAGGTCATGGTTGGCCGACAGCGGAAGGGGGGGTAAAAGCCCCCCCCCCTACCCCCCGCCGATCAGACTGGTTACATGGAATGTTCATGGACTGACCGGGCCTGTTAAGAGAGCTTGTGTGTTTGCACACCTGAGACACTTAAAAGCGGACGTGGCTATGTTATAGGAGGCACATGAAGCTGGGAGACCAAATTAGATTAAAGAAGGGATGGGTCAGGCAAGTGCTTCATTCAGGACTGGACTTTAAAACAAGGGGGGTGGTGAATATATATGCCCCAAACTGGGATGATGTCCCGTTTGTCAAGAAGGTGCTGGGGAAGGTCCCAGACCTTGAACCGCACCAGCTGATCATGAGGGGTGACTTTAATACGGTCCTGGACCTGAGGTTGGACCGGTCGAGAGCTAGGTCGGGGAAGCTATCAGCAATGGCAAAGGAACTGCGGGGGTTCATGGTTCTCGCAGCTCTAGGGAGAATGTGCGCCTGTCCCCAAGTTTCGGCGACTGAGCACATGGAACTTTTAATCAGAGACGCTTACGTTGCTGGCATGCAGTCCCCTTCTATCCGCCAACGATTGCTGGAGAAGAACACCCTCAGCCTAGCTGAGGCACGGACCCTTGCAACCTCCCTGGAGGTTGCTGACCTGAACGCCCGCGCATACGCCCCCGGCCGCGCAGCAACCCCCTGGACTTTATGGCACACGCCACCCCTGTCCTCCCATGTACCCTGACCCCCCCCCCCCCCCCCCCCCCCAACGCTCCAACAAACTAGCGGGGCCCCGTTGCTATTTCTGTGGCCTCTCAAAGCACCCCGCCCCCGCTGCCCGGCCCGCTCCGCTCTGTGTAAGAGCTGCCGGAAGAAGGGCCACTACGCGGTGGCCTGCCAGACCAAGTCAGTCGCTGCTGTTCTGCGCAGCGACCGCGGATCGCACCCCCGGGGACCCCCCAGGGCCCCGCGCAGCGCACCGACCTCTCCGGCCCGCCTCCCAGCCCTCGCAACGGCCCCACGGTCCTCCCGAACCTCACTCCCAGCTGCCCCGACCAGCCCGCAGACGCCGCTGACACTGCCCCCAGCCGCCACGAGGCTCCCACGGGCGCCGCCAGCTTGGCTCCCGGACGCCATGTGCGGGCCATGGGCGCCGCCATTTTGGGGCGCCGGCTCCATGTGCGGGACCTGGGCGCTGCCATCTTGGGCCAACACGGAAGGCCCTGCAAGCGAATACTCTGCCAATGAGGATGATCTGGAACTCTCACCACGACTGGCTTCCATCAAACTCGACCAGTCGCGACCACGCTCGCTCGCCAAGACTAATACAACGATTCAGCTCAACGGACACAAAACGAGGTGCCTGCTGGACTCCGGGAGCATGGAAAGTTTCATCCACCCCGACACGGTAAGACGCTGCGCACTCCCCATCCATCCAGTTAAACATAAAATTGAATTGGCCACAGATTCGCACTCCGTCCAAATCACTGGGTGCTGCATAGCGGACCTCACGGTCCAGGGGAGGGTTTTCAAAAACTTCAAACTCCTTATTCTCCCCAGTCTATGCGCTCCGGCACTCTTGGGCCTAGATTTCCAGTGCAACCTACAGAGCTTGACCTTTCAATTCGGCGGCCCTATTCCTCCTCTTACTGTTTGCAGCCTCGCGTCCCTCAAAGTGGACCCCCCTTCCTTGTTTGCTAATCTCACCCCAGATTGTAAACGTGTCGCCACGAGGAGCAGACGATATAGTGCCCAGGACCGGACCTTCATCGGGTCCGAAGTCTAGAGGCTCCTTAAGGAAGGAGTTATCGAGGCCAGCAACAGTCCCTGGCGAGCCCAAGTGCTGGTAGTTCGGACTGGGGAGAAAAACCGGATGGTCATTGATTACAGTCAGACCATCAACAGGTTTACGCAGCTGGACGCGTATCCTCTCCCCCGTATTTCCGACCTGGTTAACAGGATCGCGAAGTACAAAGTCTTCTCCACGGTGGATCTTTAGTCCGCCTACCACCAGCTCCCCATCCGCGCGAGTGACCGAAAGTACACCGCGTTTGAGGCAGATGAGCGCCTCTACCACTTCCTCAGGGTTCCATTCGGTGTCACAAATGGAGTCTCGCTCTTCCAACGGGAGATGGACCGAATGGTCGACAAGCATGGTTTACGGGCCACTTTCCCGTATCTCGATAACGTCACCATCTGCGGCCACGACCAGCAGGACCACAACATTAACCTCCAAAAATTCCTCCGAACCGCAAAACTCCTTAATTTAACATACAATAAGGATAAGTGCGTGTTTATCACCGACCGTCTAGCCATCCTTGGCTACGTAGTGCGTAACGGAGTGATAGGCCCCGATCCCGAACGCTTGCGCCGTCTGATGGAACTCCCTCTCCCCAACTCCCTCAAATCCCTCAAACGCTGCCTGGGCTTCTTCTCATACTACGCCCAGTGGGTCCCCAACTATGCCGACAAAGCCCGCCCCCTCATCCAGTCCACCTCCTTCCCCCTGTCGATGGAGGCCCGCCAGGCCTTTAGCCGCATCAAAGCGGATATCGCAAAGGCCACGATGCGCGCTATCGACGAGTCCCTCCCATTCCAGGTCTGACGTAGCTCTGGTGGCCACCCTGAACCAAGCGGGCAGACCCGTGGCCATAGTCGTAGCTGTGCAATATTGGAGGCACTATCTGGCCGGCAGGAGGTTTATCCTCCTCCCAGACCAACGGTCAGTAGCTTTCATGTTTGACAATGCACAGAGGGGCAAGATCAAGAACGACAAGATCTTGCCGTGGCGGATCGAGTTGTCCACGTACAACTACGATATCTTGTATCGTTCTGGGAAGCTCAACGAACCTTCCGATGCCCTATCCCGCGGTACCTGCACCAGCGCGCAGATTGACCGCCTCCGCTCCCTCCACACGGATCTCTGCCATCCAGGGGTCACCCGTTTTTACCATTTTTTAAGACCTGCAACCTGCCCTACTCCGTCGAGGAAGTCAGGACAGTCACCAGGGACTGCCACGTCTGCGCCGAGTGCAAACCGCACTTCTACCGCCCCGAACGAGCGCATCTGAGCAATTTCTTGAGTGTTATCGACGAATACTCCCGCTTCCCTTTGGCCATTCCCTGTCCCGACATGACCACGACAACCGTCATAAAGGCCCTCCTATCCATCTTCTCCCTGTTTGGTTACCCCGCGTACATCCACAGCGACCGGGGGTCCTCCTTTATGAGCGACGAACTGCGTCAATTCCTGCACAGCAGGGGCATAGCCTCTAGCAGGACGACCAGTTATAACCCCCGGGGTAAAGGTCAGGTCGAGCGGGAGAATGGCACCATCTGGAAGACCATCCTGCTGACCCTACGGTCCAGAGATCTCCCTATCCCCCATTGGCAAGAGGTCATCCCCGACGTCCTCCATTCAATCCGGTCTCTCCTCTGTACTACCACCTATCAAACACCTCATGAACATCTTCTTGTTTTCCCCAGGAAGTCGTCCTCAGGATCCTCTCTCCCGACCTGGCTGGCCACCCCCGGGCCCATCTTGCTCCGGAAGCATGTGCGGGTGCACAAGTCCGACCCGTTGGTTGAGCGAATCCAGTTACTCCACGCCAACCCGCAATATGCGTACGTGTAATATCCCGACGGTCGGCAGGATACGGTCTCGCTTCGGGACCTGGCACCAGCCGGCGTGCGGCCTTCTCCCCCTACATCAACACCTCCCCCTTTACCCCAATTCCCCCCAGCGCCCCCACGACCCAGCGCACATCCTCCCTCTTCCCTGATTACAGCGTCTCCACCACCGGCCCGGGTTACAGAGACACATCTACGACCAACGCTCCCGGAAGCAAGGATGACAATCAGCCCGATGTCACCGGCTCCACTGCGACGGTCCTCCAGAACACCACAGGCACCCGACAGGCTGATCGTGTCCATCTGATGTGGCCATGGGACTTTATTTGGACATTTTGTGTTACTCTGTTGTTAGTAGTAGTAGTATTGTTTTGCCACGAGCCAGTGGGCAGCCCATCTTTATCGATTTTCGCTGCTCATACCACCAGTCCTCGGACCCCCCCCCTCTCTCTCTCCCCCACTTACCCCCCCCCCCCTTCTTTCTCCACAAAGGGTGAGTGTGGTGGTATGGATATGAGCACTGCCATTGGTGCAGAGCACTGGCTTCCCATTGGCTCTGGCTGGTCATGTGGCTCTCATCCGATTGGTTGAGACTAGTCATGTGACTGCTCTCCAATTGGTCGAGAGGTAAGTAGGCCCCGCCTCTGAGGCAGGGTATAAGTACCCAGAGTTCTCGGTGGTTGGCCATTCTCTGTAGTCGACCACCGGGCTAACAACTAGCTGATTAAAGCCACAGTTCGGATCCTAATTGTGTCTTGAGTCGAATTGATGGTCATCATGGTAATGTTAAATAAGGACAGGGAACTTAGTGTACGGGTAATTTGGGATAGGGCGGGAGAAGTGGGGTACGTGGTTTATTGTTTGTTGTTATTTGAGGGTTTCTTTTACGGGTCGACCCGTGCGGGTGTTTTAGAAATGTCAATATGTTAAATTGTAAAAACTCCAAATCCAAAATAAAAAATTTTTTTTCAAAATGTATGAGTAGCATGGACAGAGTGGACAGTCAGATGCTTTTTCCCAGGGTGGTAAAGTCAATTACTAAGGGACATAGGTTTAAGGTGTGAGGGGGATAGTTCTGAAGAGATGTGCAAAGCAAGGTTTTTACACAGAGGGTGATCAGTGCCTGAAATGTGCTCCCAGGGGAGGTGGTGGAAGCAGATATGAAAGCGGTGTTTGACAAATACATGAAAAGGATGTGCATAGAGGAATACGTACTACGGAAGTGCGGAAGGTTTTAGTTTAGACAGGCATCATGATCGGTGCAGGCTTGGAGGGCCGAAGGGCCTGTTCCTGTGCTGTACCTTCCGACTTTTCTTTGGTCTTCTTCTTTTTTCAGTCCCACTGCTTGAATCCTAGATTTTATGTTTGCAGTTTATTGAATCCTTTGAAGAGACTATTTTGTTATTTTCTGTGCTCTGTTAGTAACGCCAGTTGGCAATTAAAATTCCCTGTCACAAAATTCATCCAGCAAGCTCCCTGATTTTCTAAGACTGTGGATGAGGGTGGAGACCCTCTGTGAAATTCTCAATAACTAAGTCTCCAAACTCTGCTTTGTCTTCTCACAGCTTCAGTCTCTTTCTTGCCCTTGATCGACATGCCAGTCAGTGGAAGTGCTTGATGCTGAGATGAGGTGTAAAAACAGAAGTTCCAGAAGTACAGATATATTTTTCAACCCAGTTGATATCATTCTGGCAGATAATAATCTGAACCTTCTTCCAAATACACTGTCTGGCTTTTTTCTTAATTAATGCAGCGTCCTCGCCTCATAGAACATAGAACATAGAACATAGAACAGTACAGCACAGAACAGGCCCTTCGGCCCTCAATGTTGTGCCGAACAATGATCACCCTACTCAAACCCACGTAACCCGTATACCTGTAACCGAACAATCCCCCCCATTAACCTTACACTACGGGCAATTTAGCATGGCCAATCTACCTAACCCGCACATCTTTGGACTGTGGGAGGAAACCGGAGCACCCGGAGAAAACCCACGCACACACGGGGAGGACGTGCAGACTCCACACAGACAGTGACCCAGACGGGAATCGAACCTGGGACTCTAGAGCTGTGAAGCATTGATGCTAACCACCATGCTACCGTGAGGCCTCGATCACCCTTTCCTATTTCAACTGATCATCACCATCAGTTTGATCAAAAATAATGGACACAAGCATCACACTGTACTCTCTTGCCATCTAAACTGAAGAAGGTGATTGGAGGAAGGTATAGGAGAGATAGACATAGAGACATAGAACAGTACAGCACAGAACAGGCCCTTCGGCCCTCGATGTTGTGCCGAACAATGATCACCCCACTCAAACCCACGTAACCCGTACACCCGCAACCCAACAATCCCCCCATTAACCTTACACTACGGGCAATTTAGCATGGCCAATCCACCTAACCCACACATCTTTGGACTGTGGGAGGAAACCGGAGCACCCGGAGGAAACCCACGCACACACGGGGAGGACGTGCAGACTCCACACAGACAGTGACCCAGCCGGGAATCGAACCTGGGACCCTGGAGCTGTGAAGCATTGATGCTAACCACCATGCTACCGTGAGGCCCCGCCTCAGATGTTAGAGGTTGGTTCTTTACACAGAGAGTGGTGGGTGTGTGGAATGCACTGCCAGCAGAGGTGGTGGAGTCAGAGTGAATAGGGACATTTAAGTGACTCTTGGACAGGCACATGGACAGCAGTAAATTGAAGGGGTGTAGGTTAGGTTGATCTTAGATTAGGATAAATGGTCGGCACAACATCGTGGGCTAAAGGGCCTGTACTGTGCTGTACTGTTCTGCGCTCTATGTTCTATGAAAGCACAGTGCAATTGTATTTGAAACGCAATTGGATAGCAATGCTGCTGGATTTTGTGGTCCCTGCTTTCAGTAAAATCGCACCACATTTATGCCCTCAGACTTAGCCAAGGATAAAGGTTCTTTAATCTGGTACGGTAGAAGTATTGATACCACAAATGTTGTGCTGTTCGCCCTGCGTGTGGGGTGAGGGGGAGAATTGACCCTCAAGTTGTCCATTTTGAATGTCAGTGAGCTGGAGGGCTCTGTATTTCTAGCAGGCTGTGCAATATGTTGTCCCCTGAGTGATTGCCATTGTGGGGGCCAGTAGGAAACCCTCGCCAGCGTGTTTGTCAAGCTGACCAGCTGCTGAACTTGAGTTTGGCGAGGGTGTGCTTGCTTAACCAGTTTCCAATGCCGTTTAAATGCTTTACATACATCAGAAGTAAGAAAGACATTTTCACCTCTTGAGCACTGACTCGACACCTAGAACATTTTCACAGCAACTAATCAGCAGCAAGAGAAGTCTTTACTTTGAGTGCTTTGAACGTTGGCAGGACGCCAGGGAAGGTGGTTGCTTTGATAAGGTATCTTAATAATTTACTTCACATCTGAAAGCAAAATAAATGAATTAGCACTAAATAGCAATGAAATGATTCTGTATATCCAAACGAATGGGACTGTAATCCTTCTCTGTTTTACTGTTTGGACAGAAGATGATGAAGGGATTTTAAAACCTCTGCCGTGACTAAGGCAATACAATTTCTGATGTTTCTTATTGTACTGGTCCCCTTGAGCTTTCACCAAATTGCTCACATGAGCGGTGAGCAGCTGAGATGTATGAACCAGCATTTCCGCTTATGTACTGTCTGTATTCAGCGAGCTAATCCCATCTGATGTTCTGTCCCTAAGGTAGCCCTCTTTCATTAGGGAAGTGGGTTTAGTTCGGGTTCTCTGCTCCTTATTGATCTTTAAGTGACATCTTCTAGAAAGTGCGCTTGTGGAGATTAGGCCGCGATATGTTTAGTTTTGACCATTGCTGTGATCAAACAGCCTTATAGCCTCCATGGCTTGGGGCATGTCAGATCGCCAAGCCTTCGAACTGGGGAATCAGAAGGCAGCATGGGAGGAGACCAGGCTAAAGGTTGTGACACTGGTGGCTGATAGATAAGTTTCGAATTTAGACATTATATGGCCCCCCTGGAAAACTAGCATGTAAATATTTAAATACGTTCATTCCTTGGCCGTTAGCTCTGCCGTTCTGCCCACGTTGAGCTACAAAAATGCATTGTTCCAATAATGCTGGAACTTCAGAGATGGGCTATCCCACCACTTGTAGCCATAGTCTGCAATATTGATGGTCATATTTTCAATAGCGGTCTTACACAGTTGTTGGACGTGATTCAACCGGACAAAAACAGAGTCCCACTCTGGGCCTGTAGCGGTGAGAAACATCATGCTATTTAATGGGATTTTGCCGGTTTTTTTGGCCTCGACGAGGAACGCTCCATCGAGGCGGGGAAAGACGACTCACAGCGTTTTTAAATGCTGCCCCAATCTTTCGACCCACCTGATTACGCTGACATGGCCTCCAGACTGGGTTTCCTCCGGGTGCTCCGGTTTCCTCCCACAGTCCAAAGATGTGCAGGTTAGGTGGATTGGCCATGATAAATTGCCCTTAGTGTCCAAAATTGCCCTTAGTGTTGGGTGGGGTTGCTGGGTTGTGGGGATAGGGTGGAGGTGTTGACCTTGGGTAGGGTGCTCTTTCCAAGAGCCGGTGCAGACTCGATGGGCCGAATGGCCTCCTTCTGCACTGTAAATTCTATGATCTATACTGCACCCAAATTACCTCTTAGGTGGTCCTTGAGCCCCCCTGCCCCACAACTCTTAAGATCCCTGACACAGGCAACCTTGCACCCAGGCAACTTGGCATTGCCAGCCTGAGAGATGGTCAGCGGTATATGGACAGCCTAGCAGTGTCATCTGGGCAACCTGAAGTGCCAAGGTGGCAGTGCCAGGGTGTCTGGATCGCAGTGCCAAGGTGCCATGCTGGCAATGCCTGGGTGCCAACCGGAACACCAGGCTACCCTGCCCAGAGCCCAACCACCCGAGGGCCGCTACTGGCCTGGGAGACCCCCTGGCTGCTGTTGGTCCATGTTTGTGGACGCCAGTGCTAGCCGGCATCCTGGTGAGGTCTCTCAGGCGAGGCCATTAGTTCCCGGGCGCACGAGTGAGGCTGTTTTGAGTGTTGCGCGTCTGGCGAGAGGCCTGTTGCAAGATTCACCGGCCTCGTTGCATCTTTGAGTTGGGCGCAACAAGGCCATTGAAACGCGCCCCTTGTTTCTTTTTGCAAAAATATTGGGCGAAATTCTCCCCCCCCCACGACGGGTGGGAGAATAGTGGGAGGGCCTTCCCGACTTTTTTGACACCCTCCCGCTATTCTCCCCCCCCCCCGCCGAAATCCCGACACGAATCGCTGCCGCCGTTTTTTTACGGCCGGCAGCGATTCACAGCTGTTAGAAGGGCCGAAGTCCCAGCCCTTTACGACCTTTTTACGAACGGCAAACACACCTGGTCCTGCCGTTCGTAAAAACGTCGTGACCACCTGGAAAAAAATAACCATGGCACCGATTGGCACGGCAGTACCACGGCCGTGCCAAGGGTGCCATGGGCCCGCGATCGGTGCCCACCGATCGCGGGCAGCGGGCCCGATGCCCGCGCACTATTTGTCCTTCCGCCGCCCCGCAGTATCAATACGCGGGGCGGCTGAGGGGCAACCCGGACCGCGCATGCGCGGGTTTCGCGCAAAAACGCGATGACGTCACCCGCGCATGCGCGGGTGGAGTCTTCCCACCTGCGCATGCGCGGCTGACGTCATATGACGCGTCAGCCGGCGCTAAGTCCGACAAGCGGGCTTAACGATTTTCGTTAAGCCCGACTTGTCGGAGCCTCCGACGTCGGGCTGCTAGCCCCGACGGGGGACCAGAATCGGTCCCCCGTCGGGAAGGGGCGCGATGCCGTAAAACCCGCCCGGGTTTTACGGCAGTTTGACGATTTCTCCCGTTTTGGGAGAATTTCGCCCATTCATTCTGAAAGAGACATTGTAAACCATTTCAAATGATCATATCAGTGAAGTGCAATGATATTCCCATTTTATGCAGAGGTCATGAATATCTCTGACGTGCTTCGATTTAGTAATAAAACATTTCAATATTTTCATTACAGAGAGTATAATTTCAAGGAGGAATTAGATATAACTCTTGGGGCTAAAGGGATATGGGAGGAAGGCGGGATCACGGTATTAGGTTTAATGACCACCCATGATTAGAATGAATGGCGGAGCAGGCGTGAATGGAATATGCATCAGGCATGTTGCATTCTGCGGTGCTTCAATACAGTTCCATACATTTTGGATTAATCCCACAGACCGGGGGTTTTTACACAGCTATCAGCTCCTTGGTGTAGAAACATACATGGAAACGTACATAGAAAATAGAAGCAGGAGGAGGCCATTTGGCCCTTCAAGCCTGCTCCCCCATTTCATTATAATCATGGTTGATCATCAAGTTCAATACCCTGATCCCAGCTTCCTCCCATATCCCTTGATTCCTTTAGCCTCAAAGAGCTATTTCTAATTATTTTTCGAAATCACACAACGTTTTCATAGAATTTCATAGAATTCACAGTGCAGAAGGAGGCCATTTGGCCCATCGAGTCCGCACCGGCTCTTGGAAAGAGTACCCTACCCAAGGTCAACACCTCCACCCCATCCCCATAACCCAGCAACCCCACCCAACACTAAGGGCAATTTTGGACACTAAGGGCAATTTATCATGGCCAATCCACCTAACCTGCACATCTTTGGACTGTGGGAGGAAACCGGAGCACCCGGAGGAAACCCACGCAGACACAGGGAGGATGTGCAGACTCCGCACAGACAGTGACCCAGCTGGGAATCGAACCTGGGACCCTCGAGCTGTGAAGCAATTGTGCTATCCACAATGCTACCGTGCTGCCGTGTTTTGGTCTCAACTACTTTCTGCGGTAGTGAATTCCAGAGATTCACCACTTTCTGGGTGAAGAAATTTCTCCTCACCTCAGTCCTAAAAGGTGAGTCCCTTATCCTCAAACTATGACCCAAGTTCTGGACTACCACACCATCGGGAACTTTCTTTCTGAATCTACCCTCGCAAATCCTGTCAGAATTTTATGTGTCTATGAGATCCCCTCTCACTCTTCTAAACTCCAATGAATATAATTCTGACCATAGTCTCTCCTCATGTGACAGTCCTGTCATCCCAGTATTCAGCTTTGCTCCAGTCCCTACATAGCACAAACATCGTTCCTCAAATAAGGACACCAAAACTGCACACAATACCCCAGGTGTGGCCTTACCAATGTCCTATATAATGTCAGTAAAATATCTCTATTCCTGTACTCAAATCCTCTTGCTACGAAGGCCAACATACCATTTGCGTTCTTTAATGCCTGCTGTACCTGCATGCTTACTTTCAGTGACTGATGCATAAGGACACCAAGGTCTTGCTGTGTATCCATCTCTCTCAATTTACACCCATTCAAATAATAATCTGCCTTCCTATTTTTGGAAATGCATAACCTCACATTTATCCAAATCATTAATATATAATGTAAGTAGTTGGGGTCCGAGCACAGATCCCTGCAGTATGGTGGCACAGTGGATAGCACTCCTGTCTCACGATGCCAGGGACCCGGGTTCGATTCCGACCTTGGGGCACCAGTTTTCTATCCATCTCAAGACACTACTTGCATTTCCATGTGCTCTAATGTTACATAGTAATCTGGTATGTGAGACCTTGATGAAAGCCTTCTGAAAGTCTAAATAAACTATAACCACTGGTTCTCCCTGGTTACATGCTAGTTACATCTTCAACAATTCCAGTAGATTGGTTAAGTATGATTTTCCTTTTGCAAGTTCATGCTGACTTTGCCTGATTACACCACTGCTTTCCAAATGCTGTGCTATGAAATCCTTAATAATAGTCTCTAACAACTTCCTTACTATCAACGTTGGGCTCAGTGCTCTATACTAACCTGTTTGCATATGAGGAACGGCTGGCGTTCCTGGGATTGTATTCATTGGAGTTCAGAAGGTTAAGGGGAGATCTAATAGAAACTTACAAGATAATACATGGCTTAGAAAGGATGGACGCAAAGAAACTGTTTCCGTTAGGCGAGGAGTCGAGGACCCGTGGGCACAGCCTTAGAATTAGAGGGGGTAAATTCAAAACAGAAATGCGGAGACATTTCTTCAGCCAGAGAGTGGTGGGCCTGTGGAATTCATTGCCGCAGAGTGCAGTGGAGGCCGGGACGCTAAATGGCTTCAAGGCAGAGATAGATAAATTCTTGATGTCGCGAGGAATTAAGGGCTATGGGGAGAATGCTGGGAGGTGGAGTTGAAATGCCCATCAGCCATGATTGAATGGCAGAGTGGACTCGATGGGCCGAATGGCCTTACTTCCACTCCTATGTCTTATGGTCTTATGGTCTTATGGTTTTCTCTCTGATTCCCTTTTTGATAAGCGGGGTTCCATTTGCTACCCTCCAACCTGTAGGAACCATTCCAGAGTCTGAAGAATTTTGGAAAATGATCTACTATTTCTCGGGCCACTTCCTGAAGTACTGTGGGGTGAAGATTATCAGGCCCTGGAGATTTATCCACCTTCAATCTCATTAATTTCCCCCAAATCATTTCTCTACTAATACTGATTTCCTTCAGCTCCTCACTAAATTTTGTGTTCTCAGAACTTCCGGTACATTATTCATGTCTTCCTGTGTGAAGACAGAAGCAAAGAACGAATTTAGTCCCTCGGCTATTTCTTTGTTCCCTGTTATGAATTCCCTCATTTCTGATTGTAAGAGGCCTGCAATCGTATAAGTCAATCATTTTCTCTTTGCATATCGACCAAAACGTTTACAGTCAGTTTTTATGTCCCCCTCTAGCTTACTTCCATATTGTATTTTCCCCTTTTTAATCAATCCCTTGGTCTGCCTTTGCTGAATTTTAAACTGTTCCCAATCCTCAGGTCTATTTCTTTCTCTTGCTAATGTGTCTGCCTTCTCTTTGAATCTAATACTATCTCTAATTTTCCTTGTAAACCATGGCTTGGCCACAGTTCCCTTTCTACTCTTTTGCCAAATAGGAATAAACAACTTTTGAGTTCACCTATTCATTCCTAGAATGCCTGTCATTGCCTTTCCACTGTCCTTCCTTTCAGTAATGTTTCCCAGTCCATCATAGCCAACTCGTGCCTCATACCATCATAGCTACCTTTATTGAGATTCAGGACCCTGGTCTCAGAATCAACTATCTCACTATCCACCTTGATATTATGTACAGAGAGATCTGGGAGTTCAGGTCCATTGTACCCTGAAGCTGGCAACGCAGGTCAATAGAGTGGTCAAGAAGGCATACAGCATTGTTGCCTTCATCGGACGGGGTATTGAGTACAAGAATCAGCAGGTCATGTTACAGTTGTATAGGACTTTGGTTCGGCCACATTTGGAATACTGCGCACAGTTCTGGTCGCCACATTACCAGAAGGATGTGGATGCTTTAGAGAGGGTGCAGAGGAGGTTCACCAGGATGTTGTCTGGTATGGAGGGTGCTAGCTATGAAGAAAGGTTGAGTAGATTAGGATTGTTTTCATTGAAAAGATGGAGGTTGAGGGGGGACCTGATTGAGGTCTACAAAATTATGAGAGGTATGGACAGGGTGGATAGCAACAAGCTTTTTCCAAGAGTGGGGGTGTCAATTACAAGGGGTCACGATTTCAAGGTGAGAGGGGGAAAGTTTAAGGGAGATGTGCATGGAAAGTTTTTTTACGCAGAAGGTGGTGGGTGCCTGGAACGCTTTGCCAGTGGAGGTGGTAGAGGTGGGCACGATAGCATCATTTAAGATGCATCTGGACAGATATATGAACGGGCGGGGAACAGAGGGAAGTAGATCCTTGGAAAATAGGCAACAGGTTTAGATAAATGATCTGGATTGGCGCAGGCTGGGAGGGCCGAAGGGCCTGTTCCTGGGCTGTAATTTTCTTTGTTGTTATTTGTTCTATTATGGTCGCTCACCTTCAAGGGTTCTTTCACAACTAGGTTGCCAACTCATCCTTTCTCATTGCACAACACCGAGTCCAAAATGGCCTGTTCCCTGGTTGGAACCTCAACGTAGTGGTCTAGAAATTCCTCTATTGTACTGTGACTAATTTGACTCACCCAATCTATATGCAGATTTAAGTCACCCATAATCACAGATGTTCCTTTATCACATGCATCTCTGATTTCCTATCTAATGCTATTCCCACAATTAACACTGCAGTTTGGCCGTCTGAAGGCCATTCCACAAATGTTTTTTTGCCTCTTGGTGTTTCTTAACTTGACCCATTCAGATTGCACATTGTCTATATTAATATATTTCCTCAATATTGTACCAATATCGTCATTAACATCAATGCAACTCCACCACTTTTTCCTTTCTGTCTGTCCTTCCAAAAAACTGAATTGCCCTCAATGTTGAGTTCCCATCCTTGGTCACCTTGGAACCATGTCACTGTAATCCCAACTATATCATACCCCTTTACATCTATCTATGCGACTAATTCATCCATTTTATTTTGAATGCTCCGAGCGTTCAGTGAGGAAACCATAAGGCTAGTCCTCTAACATGCCTTGCCCCATCCCTACTATTTTTTACTGTGCCCTTATCTGATTCCGGCCTTTGATTTCTCTACCTATCACTTTTCTTATTCTCCAAGCTGTCTTTTTCTCTTGTTCTTGATTCCCTCTGCTCTGAAACCTTGCATAGGTTCCCATCACCCTGCCATATTAGTTTAAACCATCTCCAACCACTGGGCAAATACCTCACCCCTCCCCCCCCCCCCCCCCCCCCCCCTCCCCTCCCTCCCGCTGCCAGGACATCAGTCCCAATCCTGAGAAACCTGTTCAGTTTGTACAAGCCCCACCTCCCCCAGAATCGGTCCCCTTGCCGCGGGAATCTGAAACCCTCCCCCTCACACCATCTTTTCAGCCACGTATTCATCCTATGTACCCTGCTATTTTAACTCTGACTAACACATGGCACTGGTAGTAATCCTGAGACAACTATCTTGCGGTCCGACTTTTCAACTTGCTGCCTAACTCCCTGCATTGTGCTCTTCGGACCTATCTCATCCCTTCTTTTTAATCTATGCTGTTCATACCAATGTGTACCAAGATAACTGGCTGTTCACCCCCCCGCCTCTTCAGAATGTCCTGCAACTGCTCTGAGACATCATTGACCCTCGCACCAGGGAGGCAACACAGAAACATCCCCCATGACTATTGCATTTCTACGCCTTTTATTCCTCCCCTTGCAGCAAAGCCAACCATGGTGCTCTGAATTTGGCTGCTGCTGTTATGCCCTGATGCCCTGAGAGGCCATTCCCCTCAACAGTATCCGAAGCGGTACATCTGTTTTGCAGGGATATAGCGACAGGAGATTCCTGTACTGCCTGCCTAGTCCTCTTGCTCTGCCTGGTGATCACCCATTCCTTTCCTGCCTGTGGAGTCCGAGCCTGCGGTGTGACCACCTCTCTCTACGTGCTATCCATGATACTCTCCACCTCACGGATGCTCCACCGTGTCCATGAACACTGCTCCAGCTCTGAAACTCGGGATTCCAGGAGCTGCAGTGGGAGACACTTCCTGCACAAATGCTGGTTCTGCAAACTGGAAATAGTCCCGGTCTCCCACATGGAGACCAGAAGAGCAGACCACCGCTTGGAGCTCTCCTGCCATGTTTTACCCCTTTAAGTTAAATTAATCGTTTGAAGTCAAACAATATCTACTCGGGCCCTTCTTCTCCGCTCTTTGTTATTATAAAATATATTTCTTACAAACAATGAAGAGCAGAATGATATTTTAACAATTCTAACCAAAAGTTGCAGTAAGTACCTACCCAACTCTACTCACCCAAACAACTGTTTAAGTTTCCTTATGAGATGTAAACCTTTTCACTCCGCTCTTTCTTTCAGTCTTTAAACCACCTTCTGCTCTTGGATTCACTTTTTCTTTATTCCTTCATCGTCCCAGCTTCATTCCCTAACTGTTATCTTATTCAGTTATTTAAGTTTCAGCAATTTGAAGATTGTTCCTTAATGTCAGTTTCTCACCAGCCAATCAGCTTACCGCTTTCCTGTGATATTACTCATGGAGTTTTCAAACTCAGCGCGCTGTCTGAGCAGCGGCCCCAGATCCGGTGCTCACCGCTGCCCAAAGGTCAGTGAGGGCCCCGTGCCTCTCGAGCTCCATTTATCCTCCGTTCCCAGAAATGTGCCACTCGCAGATCCGGTTCCCCCCCGCTACCTGAAGGTGTACATTTGTAGAAAGGCCTTTCCTCATCGCTCCATGGTGACGGCTGCCCCAAACTTGAGTGCGTCCTTCAGCCCTGGGTATATGCCAGTCTGCAACACTCAATCAAGGACAATTTTTTGCAAGTGACACCCCCCTCCCCCCAGGTTAATATCTACCACCGGCATGCAATTAAATCCAATTATTATTCGGGCAGCAACTGGCATTCGAGGGATAAACACAGATTTTCCCTCACTGGAAATCATGAGAAATCACATGGCAATCCCACAGCCAGCCGAGTGTAAGTGGTAAATGGAATTCAGTAAGAGACAAATCAGAGGAGTAGGCAAAACAGAATGACAGCTGGAAGTGACAGGGAAAATATGATCAGAAACAGAAGAGTATATTGATCCCTTTAATGGAGATTTAGATGACTTGTCGAGCATTTATCGCACATCCCTTATTGCCCTTGAGGTGGTGGTGAGCCTTGCGACAGTGGAGGAATGCTGACTTTGTTCCAAGTCAGGATGGTGTGTGGTTTGGAGGGGAACTTGTAGATGTGGTGTGCCCATGCATCTGTTGCCCTTTGTACTTCCTGGTGGTAGTGGTCACAGATTTGGAAGGGAGGCTTGGCGAGTTGCTGCACATTCTGCCTTTTCGGATGATAATCAAGTCAATTTTGAATACCTCAATTGAATCTGCTTCCATCACCCTCTCAGGCAGTGCATTCCAGATCCCAACCACTCACTGTGTGAAAATGTTTCTCCCCATATCTCTATTGCTGCTTTTGTCTTGATTATTCCAACAGTAGAAACAGTTTCTCTGTGTCTCCTCAATCCAGGTCACCTCACGATTTTGAATACTCAAGACCATAAGACATAAGAGCAGAATTAGGCCATTTGGCCCATCGAGTCCATTCAATCATGGCTGATATTACTCTCATCCCATTCACCTGCCATCTCCCCATAACTCCTGATCCCCTTATTAATCAAGAATCTCTCTGAAATCTTGTCTCAACCTTTCCTTTGCCAAGTCCCAAATTCTCCAATTGATCTGCCTTTCGGCGTAGCACGGGGCAGCACGGTAGCAGGGGCAGCACGGTAGCAGGGGCAGCACGGTAGTAGGGGCAGCACGGTAGCTTGGTGGTTAGCATAAATGCTTCACAGCTCCAGGGTCCCAGGTTCGATTCCCGGCTGGGTCACTGTCTGTGTGGAGTCTGCATGTCCTCCCCGTGTGTGCGTGGGTTTCCTCCGGGTGCTCCGGTTTCCTCCCACAGTCCAAAGATGTGCGGGTTAGGTGGATTGGCCATGCTAAATTGCCCTTAGTGTCCTAAAAAATAAGGTTAATGGGGGTTGTTGGGTTACTGGTATAGGTATATGTCGGTTTGAGTAGGGTGATCATTGCTCGGCACAACATCGAGGGCCGAAGGGCCTGTTCTGTGCTGTACTGTTCTAATCTATGCAATTGAAGTTTCTCATCTGTGGAACCATTCTTGTGATACCTTTCTGCACTCCCTCTAAAACTCTCTCAAATGTTCTCAAGTGCAGCATGGGGAGAAGGCAGGGTTATGGCACTCGATGCATTGTCCATCCAGAGAGCTGGCACAGGCAGGAGGGGCTGAATGGTCTCCTTTTTCAAACGATTCTGTGATGTTATTGCTGGTGTCTGTAGCACGATATCGAAGAAGCCACGTTTCCGAATGGTTCAGACAGTTTCCCTTTAACATTCAAACACGTGTAAATCTACACACCAATATCGATAAAGGTCTGAGAAGGGCTTTGCTTAAGGGGAAAGTAGTTAATAACAATAATCTTTATTAGTATCACAAGTAGGCGTACATTGACACTGCAATGAAGTTACTGTGAAAAGCCCCTAGTCGCCACACTCCGGCACCTGTTCGGGTACACAGAGGGAGAATTCAGAATGTTCAAATCACCTAACAGCATGTCTTTTGGGACTTGTGGGAGGAAACTGGAGCACCCGGAGGCAACCCACGCAGACACGGGGAGAATGTGCAGGCTCCACACAGACAGTGACCCAAGCGGTAATGCTGTGAAGCAACACTGGTGCTGTGAAGCAACAGTGCTAACCATTGTGCTACCGTACCGCTCCTGAACCTTAACACTGGCGATAGAAAAAGTTTCTTTCAGTGTAAAGACTCTTGGCTTCGCTTTCCTCACCACCCTTACCCAACCAACCATCACCCTGTTAAGCTATGAAAATCTGTTTGATTAAGAAGTCTTTATTGAACGGCACAAAAAAACTGTCTGAAGGAAGTTATACCTAATTCCTTGTGGACTGATTCAGTCTTGATTTTCTGTATAGTTTCCCCATTAGTAACTCACATGTCTGTGCTTTGCGCAATTAATCCAGCTGTAAGTAAACCACACACTGTCTGACACTGTAGTTGCTGACTTTCGGAGTACTGAAGGGAGTGTGTCAGATGCCTACATGCTCCCTTGGAGCACTGCACTGTAATTGATGGATAATTATCAGTCCTCTAGTACACTGTTCCGCTCAACTGTAAGTTTCACTTCCCAGAGGACATGATCTGCTTACAGAGACAGTCTTTTTCTCATGGGCCATTAGGCTAGGTAGCTCTTTTATACGCCAGCAGAGACCACAATGGGCCAAATGGTCTCCATCTGTAGTAAACTTTCTGCATTTCCAGCACTGGAAGGAATGCTGCGCTGTTCACAGTCCACCGATGTGATTGTATTCATTTATTCTTTCTGAGATGACGCTATTATCAGTAAAGGCAGAGAAAGGCCAATCTAGTTAGACGGCATTGTCAGCCTGGTTTGACACCTCATTCTTTCATTTGTCTTTGGTCTTTTGTTCTTTGTCACAGTTGGCTGGTGCACGCATCAACTATCATTGGTGAGAAGTTGCAATTAATTAGAACGGGCTTTGAAAGTGGCAGTGGTGAATCATTCCAAACAAACTCAGCTTTGATCATTTTTAAATCAGGATTTGTCATTAGAACATGAACTGAGTTTAAAAATATAGAAAAAAGATACTCGGACCGCATAAGCTTATCTGAGACACCTCTGCACCCTCTCAGAAACCCTCATCCATTTCCCTGTCCCCGCTCCTTTATTCGAATACATTCCTGTCCAGGTTTCCACTTTCTACCCTCTGTAATACTTGAGATCATCCAAATCTCTGCCGTTATGTCCTAACTTTGCACCAAGTCCCACTCACCCGTGGCCTCTAAGGGCAGCATGGTAGCACAGTGGTTAGCACAGTTGCTTGACAGCTCCAGGGTCCCACGTTCGATTCCCGGCCTGGGTCACTGTCTGTGCTGAGTCTGCACGTTCTCCCCGTGTCTGCGTGGGTTTCCCACGGGTGCTCCGGTTTCCTCCCACAGACCAGAGATATGCAGATTGGGTGGATTGGCTGTGCTAAATTGCCCTCAGTGTCCAAAAATGTTAGCTGGGTTACGGGGATAGGGTGGAGGTGTGAGCGGAAGTAGGATGCTCTTTCCAATGGGCCGAATGGCCTCCTGCACTGTAAATTCTATGATTCTATGCTCAATTAACCAATAACTTAATATTTTAAAAAATCTTTGTTTTCAAATCCCTCTATCGCCTCGCTCCTTCCTAAATCTGTAATCTCCTCCAGCCACACAATCCTCCAATTTAACTGTACTCTAATTCTGGCCTTTTGAGCTTGCCAGATTTTGATTACTCCAGAACTCTAGCTTCCAAGGCCCTAAGCTCTGGAATTCCCTCACTAAATCTTTCCACCTCTCTTGTCCTTTGGTCCTGAAAACCTACACTTCTGTCATGAAAGTAGAGTGTTTGTGGTCGTGTCACCCAGTATGAGATATCATACACCCTGCACTTCATTGGGCCACCTGACCTAGGAGTCAGAAGTCAGATAGCATTCGTATGTTGTGCCCACAGGCTGCAGGCCCTGGCTGCAGGCCCAGGCTGCAGGCCCAGGCTGCAGGCCTGTAATTGTGTCTATGTTCTGTTCTTAATAAAGTTAGTTTACAATGCTGACATTGGTGATCCTGCAACATAAAAAGAAGGCACGGTGTCAGAAGTGAACTAAATGCAAAAAGGGAGATTTTGAAACCACCAAGAGAGCTCAGTTTGGAGGGCAATCTCCCAGAAAATTGGAGGAGATTCCAGCCGCTCTTTAGTCTGTACCTTGCAGCAGTGATAAGAAAGACCCGCAGATACAGCATTCCATCTTTCTTCATGTGGCAGAGCAAGAAGCCCTAGATTATAACACATTCATGTTTGAAAGTGACGAGAAAAGAAATGATTTGAAAGAAATAATGGGAAAATCCGAAGCTTACTGAGTCCTAAGAAAGACATCACGTATGAAAGATAGAAGTTTTTTACGTACAGGCAGGCAGCGACAACATTAGTCGGTACGTAACTGAGCTGAGAAAAGGGGCTACATCGTGTGAATTGGAAGAGCTTGAAGAATCACTCATCTGAGAAAGAAGAATTTGCAGGATCAGAAATGATTCACTGAGGGAGTGTTCTGTGAGAGAAGATAATCTCACGCAGGAGAAAGCAGTAAATACCTGCAGAGTGGGAGACAACAAAATGCCAGATTAAACAGATGATGGAACGACGTATACCTCATGCAGTCAAGATGAACAGAAGCAGCCCTGGAAGAAAAACAAATGGACAGCCTGAAGGTAAAAAGAATAAAACTGCCCCTAAAACTTTTCAATACTGTACAGTCAATGCGGAACTGAGGATTTACCACGTAGTTGTCCAGTTTACTGAAAGCAGTGTAAGAACCTTGATAAACTAACTGGCTAAGATCTGTAAATCAGAGAAAGTGCACACGATTGCAGATGATGATGCAGACACAGAATCTGAACTGTTCACTGGTGCAGTAACAGCAAATTAAAAAGAAGCCAAATGGAAGGTTTGTTAAAAAATTTCCAAGTTTATGGTAAATTCGAGCTTGACACAGGTGCGCGATCAAATGCCATTCTCATTAGCCTGTATCATAATATAAGCAAAGGAAAACAGCAAACTAAAACAAAAGTCAAATTGTCGACTTACTTTATCATAGAATTTGCAGTGCAGAAGGAGGCCATTCGGCCCATCGAGTCTGCACCGGCTCTTGGAAAGAGGACCCTACCCAAGGTCAACACCTCCACCCTATCCCCATAACCCAGTCACCCCACCCAACACTAAGGGCAATTTTGGACACTAAGGGCAATTTATCATGGCCAATCCACCTAACCTGCACATCTTTGGACTGTGGGAGGAAACCGGAGCACCCGGAGTAAACCCATGTACACCCGGGGAGGACGTGCAGACTCCACACAGACAGTGACCCAAGCCGGAATCGAACCTGGGACCCTGGAGCTGTGAAGCAATTGTGCTATCCACAACGCTACCGTGCTACCAAATTGCTTTAGAAGGCCAATGCACACAGATTCATAGATTCCCATCGGAATTTTCTACGGTTACAATTGGATTAGCCCAGTTTGTCGGACCCTCCATTTTCTTAATGATAAAAAGTTTCTCAATTCTGCCCAACTCTGCTACCTCAGCATTACTGGTTCTTTCCTGGAGAGGTGTATTTTAGGTAGTATAGTTTCTTTAATCTTGACAGTGTGTTTTCTCCTTAGGCGAGCAGTCCCCTTGAACGCATTATTCCACTCACTCAGGGTATCATCAGAGGTGACAGAAACAGCATGGTGGCATAGTGGGTAGCACTGATTGGGGAGCGACCAAGAGCGATGCCACCTGCAGTAAGCTGCAGCAAATTGTATAAAATGGCTGGCCCACAGAGACTCTTCTGCCAGAAAAGAGTACTGGAGCTTTCGTGAGGAACTTCACCTCGCAGAGGGAATACTCTTCAAGGGAGAAAAGATAATAATTCCTGCAATACTGAGGAAAGAAATGCTGCAATGCACGCGTGAAAGTTACCTCGACATCACAACCTGCAGGGAAAGAGCTTGAGATGTAATACAATGAACAAAGAACAATACAGCACAGGAACAGACCCTTTGGCCAAAATACTCAGCACTTCTTAGTGCCGTATCCCTCTATACCCATCCGATTCATGTATTTGTCGAGATGCCTTTTGAATGCCGTTAATGTATCAGCTTCCACAACCTCCCAGGCAACGCGTTCCAGGCACTCACCGCCCTCAGTGTAAAAGGCCTGCCTCTCGCATCTCTTCTAAACTTTGTCCCACAGACCTTAAACCTATGTCCCCTGGTGACTGACCCCTCCACCCTGGGAAAGAGTGCTTACCCATCCACTCTATCCATGCTCCTCATAATCTTGTAGACCTTTATCAGGTCACCCCTCAACTTCCATCGTTCTAATGATAATAGTCCCAGCCTATTCAGTCTCTCCACATTGCTAACACTCTCCAGACCAGGCAACGTCCTGGTAAACCTCCTCAACACCCTCTCCAAAGCCTCCACATCCTTCTGGTCGTGTAATGTATCGGCCTGGAAGGGGAGCAGGATTGGGGGAATGGTGAATGCGGGCGCAGTGTACCAAAAGTACAGCAATACAATAAAAATGAACCACTTCAACAGCGCAGTGTTGCAGAAAGGCCCTGTCAGAAAGCTGACAACTGTGAGTACCTACAAGGAGTCAATTATTTCTCAAAGTTCTTTGAATTTGTGCTACTGAGAAAGGATAGTTAGAGGATCACTGTAGTAAATCATTTGAAATCAGTTTTTTCGCGCCGTGGCATAGCTGAAGGTCTCGTCTCAAACAACGCTCCACAATTCTCAGGCACTGAGTTTCTCATGTTTGCACAGGACTGGGAGTTTTGCCAAACTACGTCAAATCCCAACTATCCACAATCCAATGGAATGGTGGACAGGACCCTGCAGACCTTAAAACACCCGATGAAGGAGGCAAAGTTGGACGAATGAGACTCCTACCCGGCCCTGCTGGATGACAGGAAAACTCCATTGGAGGACATTGGACCATCTCCAGCATAGCTCCTGATGGGGAGAACACTATGGGGAGAACTAAGCTTCCATCTTCATCCCAACAGCTATCTCCACAGTCAGTGAGCTACAATGTGCAAGTCCTGCTCAAACTGAGGCAACAGAAGCAGAAACAGTACTTTGATCGAGGAGCCCAATCTCTGTCTGAACTTAGATGGACTGCAGCTCTTAAAACATGTACAGAAGAATGGTTTAGCTCAATATGTGTAAGGTCCATCAAGGGATGGTGCAGTGCTGGACTTAATTCTGGGGAATGAAGCCAGACAGGTGGTTGATGTGTTTGTTGGGGAGCATTTTAGTGATAGTGACCACTGTCCACTGTCCCTTTAAGAAAGGTTTTTGTCTTATCACATGACTTCAGTGATGTGATTTTGTGGGTGGAGCTGAGCTGTGGCTGTGAGGGTTTTGGTTTCACTTTCAGTTTTGACTGCTCTGTACTCAGAGTATTTTCTATGTCTTTGTCTATTTTCATTTTAAGTACATGTTCCAGTAAAAATCACCTTGGTGATGGCTTTGGAGATATAATTGCTTTTTGGGAGGAGTTTGAATCTGCTCATTCAAATTGGATAAGAATTTCAGTAACAAGACCAGTCTTAGTCAAGTGAGAATACATATGCTGGGCCACGCCTTTGAAAAGGTGATTCTGGTTTTAATTGCATTTTTTTATTGAATTGGAACAGTTAAGGGGAATTCATTAAGTGTTATACATAGATCATATGGCTGTGTGGTGTATTTAGGTTTGTAATTGATGATACTTCTTTCTGTGTGTTTATATAAATGTTAACTAAGTTCTTAGAATAAAGTTTGTTTTGATGAAAATGTCAGGGAAGACTGATGAATCTTTCCTGAAGGGAAGGCTCTTGTGCTTATCTTAGCCAAATTCAGCACAAAGGTTGTCGGCAGGTGGACTTCATAATATACATTGGAGTTTGTAAGCCTTGGCCCATAACACCACAATATAGTACAATTTAAGTTTGTTATGGACAAACAAATAGCCAAGTTGCAAAAAAATGATTTTGGATTGGGGGATTGTGGATTTTAGGAAAATAAGGCAGGATCTGGCCAAGGTAGGCTGGAGAGAGTTACTTGTGGGGCAATCTACAGAAGAGCAGTGGGGCGAGTTCAAAAAGGAAATGGGGAGGGCACAGGGCCAACCTGTTCCCTCTAGGGTAATAGGAAGGAGTAAAAAGCCCAGAGAACCATGGATGGCCAGAGACATTCAGAATGCAATGAGAAGGAAAAGAGAGGTTTTTAGCAAGTATAAGGGGAGCAAATCAGCGGAGGCATTAGTGGAGCGCAGGAAGGAGCTTCAGAAAGCAATTAGGAAAGGGGATATGAGAAAGCTCTGGCTTGTAAAAGTAGGGAAAATCCCAAGACATTCTGTATCAATGGGAAGAGGATAACCAGGGAAGGAGTAGGGCACATTAGGGACAAAGGGGACAACCTGTGTGAGGAGCTAGAGGGCTTTGGTAGGGTGAAGAACAAATCTTCACATCTGTCTTCACCCAAGAGAATGAGGAGGTAGGTATGGGACTCAGGAAGGGAGTCTGTGAGGTTCTGGAGCAAATTGACAGTGGTAGGGAAACCATTGGAGAAATTTCTGAAGTAGAGAATCTATCTCCACTTGGAGAGGCAAGGTTTGATCAGGAATAGTATGGGCTTGTCAAAGATAGGTCATGCCTAAGAAACTTGATTGGATTTTTTGAGCATGTGAACAGAGTGTGTAGGTAAGGATAGGGCAGTTTATGTAGTTTACATGGATTTAGGCAAAGCTACATAGAACATAGAACATAGAACAGTACAGCACAGAACAGGCCCTTCGGCCCTCGATGTTGTGCCGAGCAATGATCACCCTACTCAAACCCACGTATCCACCCTATACCCGTAACCCAACAACAACCCCCCCCTTCCCCCCCCCCCCCCCAACCTTACTTTTTTTTAGGACACTACGGGCAATTTAGCATGGCCAATCCACCTAACCTGCACATCTTTGGACTGTGGGAGGAAACCGGAGCACCCGGAGGAAACCCACGCACACACGGGGAGGACGTGCAGACTCCACACAGACAGTGACCCAGCCGGGAACCGAACCTGGGACCGTGGAGCTGTGAAGCATTTATGCTAACCACCATGCTACCGTGCTGCCCTCTAACCACCATGCTACTGTGCTGCCCTACATGGGAGACTTATAAAGAAGGCAAATGCACATGGGATACAGGGTAATTTGATAAGGTGGATCCAAAATTGGCAAACTTTAGGAGACAGAGTGTAATGACAGATGGCTGCTTTAGTGATTGGAAGCCAGTGTCCAGTGGCATACCACAGGGATCTGTGCTAGGTCCCCTATGATTTGTTATTTATAGATGACTATGTGGGGGTAGGATCAGTAAATTTGAGGATCACATATATACTGTACGGATGGTTAACAATAAGGTTGAGTGCCTTGGGTTACAGGAAGACATGGACAGGATGGTCAAATGAGCAGAAAAGTGGCAGATAGAATTTAACCCTGAAAAGTATGAGGTGATACACTTTGGAAGGAGTAATTTGACAAGGACGTATTCAATGAAAGGTCTGACACTGGGAAGTTCTCAGTGTTTGTCCGTAGATCTCCAAAGGCAGAAGGGCAGGTTAATAGGGTGGTGCAAAAGGCATGTGGGGCACTTTTCTTTATCAATCGAGCAGTAGATTGCTAAAGCAGGATAGTCATGTTGGAGTTGTATAGATCTTTGGTGAGGCCACAGCTGGAGTACTGTGTGCAATTCTGGTCACCACATTATAGGAAGGATGTGATTGGACAGGAGCAGATGCAGAGAAGATTCATCAGGATGTTGCCTAGGATGAAAGATTTAAGTTATGAAGAGAAGTTGGATAGACTTGGGTTGTTTTTGTTGGAGCAGAGAAGACGGAGGGGCGACCTAATCGAGGTGTACAAATTGGGGCAGCACGGTAGCCTTGTGGATAGCACAATTGCTTCACAGCTCCAGGGTCCCAGGTTCGATTCCCGGCTTGGGTCACTGTCTGTGTGGAGTCTGCACATCCTCCCCGTGTGTGCGTGGGTTTCCTCCGGGTGCTCCGGTTTCCTCCCACAGTCCAAAGATGTGCAGGTTAGGTGGATTGGCCATGATAAATTGCCCAGAGTGTCCAAAATTTCCCTTAGTATTGGGTGGGGTTGCTGAGTTATGGGGATAGGGTGGGGGTGTTGACCTTGGGTAGGGTGCTCTTTCCAAGAGCCGGTGCAGACTCGATGGGCCGAATGGCCTCCTTCTGCACTGTAAATTCTGTGATTCTGTGATTAAATTATGAGGGACTGAGACAGGGTGGATAGGGAACCGCTGTTCCCCTCAGTTGAAGGGTCAGGGGATATAAGTTCAAGGTAAGGGGCAGCAGGTTTAGGGAAGATTTGAGGAAAAACCTTTTAACTGAGAGGGTGGTGATGGTCTAGAATGCACTGCCTGGGAGGGTTGCCTCACATCCTTTAAAAAGTACCTAGATGAGCTCTTGGCATGCCATAACGTTCAAGGCTATGGGCCAAGTGCTGGCAAATGGGATTAGGTCGGCAGGTCAGGTGTTTTTCATGCTTTGGTGTAAACCCGGTGGGTGGAATGGCCTCTCCTGCACTGTATTATTCTATGATTCTGCGAACTAAACACGGAAGGGACAGTGAGGGTTTAGCAGGAAGGGATCTGGAATCCTGCTGTAGTCTTACATAGTGCAGACTCCAAATGGACAACAGTACAGGGGAAACCAGAATTTCCTACGGAAAACAAATGAAGTGCGATCATGCTCTGAACCAGAAAGTGTAGCTGAAGATCAGGAACCAGAATTCACCAGTGAAGCCATGAATAACCAGTCAAAGCCGGATATTTTTTGGAACTACCTAAGTAGTGAAAGCGAGACAGAGCTGAAGCGAGACCACTTGCCTTTGAAAATCTCGTCTGTCTCCATTCAGAACATCCAATGGAAGAACTGAGGAAATAAACCACAGATACCGAGATGAGTAAAAGACAAAACAGACTGATCAAAACTGAGAGCAAAAGATAAGATAAGAGGCTTTATATACTTGAGTAGGCTATAATCACAGTCTATTTTGTTCCAACAGAAACTAATCTGAAGTGTTTTTGCTTTTCTGAAAGAAATGAATATGTCATGATATTAGAGTGATTGTCGTGGTGTATGCCATATTAGATATAATATGATTCACTCTGTACTTCATTGGGTCACCTGATCTGGGAGTCAGAGGTCAGAAAGCAGATGTAAACGCCAGTTGTAGGGTGGCACAGTGACACAGTGGTTAGCACTGCTGCCTATGGCACTGAGGATCCGGGTTCGATCCCTGGCACAGGTCACTGTCTGTCTGGAGTTGCATATTCTCCCCGTGTCTGCGTGGGTCTCACCCCACAACCCAAAGATGTGCAGGGTCGGTGGATTGGCCACATTAAATTTCCCCTTAATTGGAAAAAAATTAATTGGGTACTCTAAATTTTTTTTAAAAAGTAAACGCAAGTTGCAACCAGGCTTCAGACCTTCAATTGTGTGCATGCCCTGCTCTTAAAAACGTTGGTTTACAACAATAACATTGTTCATCCTGCAACATAAAAACAATATTCTCCTTCTCAGAATAGATGCTTCACTTTTTGTCATGCTTATGTGAAACATTTTGGAATGTTAAAGTACTATATAGATACGAGTTGTTTTCCTTTCTATTTGAACACCCCACGCCATCGCTGCCTCACTTCTCTTCGAAGCTTATTTTTCCGAGAAAGTGTCTCAATATTTTGAGTCCCTTTATGCTGGCTGCATCAATGTCCTTCCTTGATTACTTAATCTATTTCGTTGGATGTGAAAGTTAAATGTGACATCCCTTGATGCTCACAACTTCATTTTTACCTCTCTTCCCCAATATTTCATAGAATTTACTGTGCAGAAAGAGGCCATTCGGCCCATCGAGTCTGCAACGGCTCTTGGAAAGAGCACCCTACCTAAACCCACACCTCCACCCTATCCCCATAACCCAGTAATCCCACCCAACACTAAGAAGGGCAATTTTGGACACTTGAGGGTAATTTAGCATGGCCAATGTACCTAACCTGCACATCTTTGGACTGTGGGAGGAAACCGGAGCACCCGGAGGAAACCCACGCACACACGGAGAGAACGTGAAGGCACAGACAGTGACCCAAGCCGGGTATCGAACCTGGGATCCGCTGGAGCTGTGAAGCAATTGTGCTAATCACTATGCTACCATTCTGCCCAATTTGATCCGATTCACTGCAGTCACCCATGAGAGGTAGTGCACCCGGACATATTGTCGCATGAATCAAGCAAAAATAAAGAATTCAGAAATTCTGTGCAAAGATTTTGGGACATTTTATACCAAAGTAACTGGTTGTTCGGTGAGGAGTCACTTTGCACTGGCTATGTAAACAGCTCGAAGGAGAGAGGAACCAGTTTGCTGTGCTCATATATATACCTGAGTCGATATCGTGGTCTAAGGTTCAATTTGACTCACCGTTGTGCAACATATTGCTATCTTGGGGCAGGAGGACAAGCTAGCACTTGACACATTGTGTTGGAAAATATCCCGACCTATATATACTAATGGGTGCACTTTCTCTGAAGGCTATTTTCATATCTCTAATAATGTCCTGAGCAAATTCAATGTATTTTCTTTTATAAATTTAGAGTACCCAATTCATTTATTTCAATTTAGCGTGGCCAATCCACCTACCCTGCACATCTTTGGGTTGTGGGGCGAAAACCATGCAAATACAGGGAGAATGTGCAAACTCCACATGGACAGTGACCCAGAGCCTGGGACATCGGAGCTGTGAGGCAGTAGCTAACCACTGTACCACCGTGCTGCCCAAATTCAATATATGAGTCGTTGCTTTCATCCATTTTTACCTGCTCGTACCTTAACATAGAACATAGAACATAGAACAGTACAGCACAGAACAGGCCCTTCGGCCCTCAATGTTGTGCCGAGCCATGATCACCCCACTTAAACCCACGTAACCCAACAATCCCCCCATTAACCTTACACTACGGGCAATTTAGCATGGCCAATCCACCTAACCCGCACATCTTTGGACTGTGGGAGGAAACCGGAGCACCCGGAGGAAACCCACGCACACACGGGGAGGACGTGCAGACTCCACACAGACAGTGACCCAGCCGGGAATCGAACCTGGGACCCTGGAGCTGTGAAGCATTGATGCTAACCACCATGCTACCGTGAGGCCCTTCTGTACCTTCTGTAACAACTTTTCGAAGTGTTGTCCCCAGCTTTACCACATTTTCAGGAGGCAGTCGGTCTTTCTGAAGAGGGCGATTAAATCAACTTTTGAAAGCAGACATTAGCAGCAGATTTTATTAGCAAAATTTAAGAAAACAATTGAGAGAGGGGTATGCAAAGCTCTGTATAATGGTCCTTTTCATTATCATGTTCTTGTTGGTAACACTGGGCAGTCAATCATTCAGGGCAGCTCTTTCCAAGAGCCGGTGCAGACTCGATGGGCCGAATGGCCTCCTTCTGCACTGCAAATTCTGATTTTAAAAAATTAGATGATGAGAAAACACTGTCTTGTGGATATGCCAGTCTGGTTCTCATCACTATGGATAAAGTGAATTGGCTTACAATTTAGGCAAATTAATAAATTGATCTAAATCTACTTACAGATCTCCTGTAGTGACTTCTAATTTATACAAATCAAATATACAGTCAGATTAAAGCTCCCCCCCCCCCCCGAATTCTAACGTGCTGTGCAAAGCACTAATCTGTTGCTAGTTCATATTGCTGTGTATAAGGTGCGGAATTCTGGCAGCTGCTTAGCCTTCCCAGTCGAGGTTTGAGTTTACCTTTCTGGCCTTCTAATAATAGTGTGATCTAATAATAGAAATGGGCTGTTTTAAATAATAATTTATACAAATCTTGATGTGAAACTGTACTTGGGGAAGATCAGTCGGTGTCTTTATTCACAGGACATTGGGGAAGCAAGAAAGGATTTTGTCTTTTGAATCTGTTGTCAGTCAGTCCAGGAGAAGCGGCGAAGCAATTTTCATTTTGGGCTGGAGTTCAACTATAACTGCCTGGTTTCCATTAATCTAACCATTTATGACGTGGATGGTGAGATGTTCCATCTGTTCTTTAGTCATCACCTGTCACCTGGGGAAAGGGAGATGGTTGCTCATTGGTTTGAGTGTTTGCAGGCCCAGCTGCAAGACCCAAGGGACTTAAAAATACTCCCGTTAAACTGCAGTTGGCAAACGCGGAGAAGGCAGAGAATTATTAAGATCAGAATTTAGAATGTACCAGTCACTGAGGATGCAGACCAAAAATATTCAATTGCATTCTTTTGTGATGGATGAATAGGAATGAGGGTGGTTGACTTAGCGTTTTAATTCTTGGAGGTTAATGAACTAATTTATAATTTAAAAATGTCATGATGTTTTGGGTTTGTTTTAATTATGCCATCGGATTTTGATGAAACTGTAAGCCTCTCAGCAGTAGATGAACTGACGATTTTGCTTTGTAATCAATTTAATAGCTTTGATGGATTAGATGCCCCTTGATATGAGGTTAATCCTGCTGCAAAGTGGTAGGTTTGGTGTTTCTGTAAAACCATCCCTGAAATAATGGAAAGAGGTATTCCGTAAATGTTGACTGCCTGTAAGTAGACAAGAAAGCAGGCAAGAAACTCACAATGACAATTTTCTTTTTAAAATATATGTTTTGACTCTTCGTGTGAATTCTGTGATCAAGGTGATTGAACATGTAAACAATATGTAAATATGTAAACAAATGCACGCAGTTCAAATATAATACAATTATGAGGAGAATAAAGCTTACTTGACTCCAAGCTCAAGATTAGAGAGCCTCTATTGCATTGTCAAATGCATTTCACTGAATCCCCCATGGCCACCATGGTGGGTAGCACGGTAGCACAGTGGTTAGCATAGTTGCTTCACAGCACCAGGGCCCCAGGTTCGATTCCTGGCTTGGGTCACTGTCTATGCAGAGTCTGCATGTTCTCCCAGTGTCTGCATGGGTTTCCTCCGGGTGCTCTGGTTTCTTCCCACAAGTCCCGAAATACGTGCTTGTTAGGTAATTCTGAATTCTCCCTCTGTGTACCCGAACAGGCCCCGAAGTGTGGCGACTAGGTGATTTTCACAGTAACTTCATTGCAGTGTTAATGTAAGCCTACTTGTGACTATAATAAAAGATTATTATGAGAGGAGTCTTTTATTTCATCAATGTGGATTTGTCTATCTGAGAGAAACTGTGTGTTGGATTGTGGACAAATTTGTATTCTGGACCCATGAAGAAGTGAGACTTCTGTTATGATCCCTGGCCAGCCCCCAGGATTTGGGGGAAGATCTGGTTATGGACCAATAATATTTTGCTCAGTGAATAAAGCCAGAAGAGTCCACAGGTTTTGAGCAAACACAATTAAAGTATCCTGTACAAGTTCAGGAAGCTAAAACAATTTACAGTATCTATTTTATACTCTAACATTCAGGTTAAGTATGAGGTGTATGTGGATTAACAGGCACACCACACTTCAAAGTAGACAACAGATGTGACCAAGACAGCTTCCATGGATTTCTTAACAGCCCACCGAGGTGTTTCCCATATTGAGAGCCAATCAATCTCACTGAAACTTTATCACGAGGGTTTCCAATCCTAATATCTGAAGACTTCACATTATGAAATGAAATGAAATGAAAATCGCTTATTGTCACGAGTAGGCTTCAATGAAGTTACTGTGAAAAGCCCCTAGTCGCCACATTCCGGCGCCTGTCCGGGGAGGCTGATACGGGAATCGAACCGTGCTGCTGACCTGCTTGGTCTGCTTTAAAAGCCAGCGATTTAGCCTGGTGAGCTAAACCAGCCCCATTAGAATTCTCTTCAAAAGTAACTCCGACTTGGACGTCTTCAGTAATTACCCACCTTGCAGGGTTTTAATATTGCCTTTGGAGATTATTTTCCCCTAGATCTCTGAGTGCAGTCAGGCTTCGCTTTCCATGAAAAATCTCAGATCTTTAGATAAGCCAAGCATAATACCACTGCTCCAAAGGGGTATCTTTGCCCCAATAGTCTGCAGCACAGAGCCAACAATATTTGGCTGCCTTCTTGGATCTTCCGGTCTCTTCTTGGGTCCGTTTCACACAAATTCTGATTCCTTCAGCTGTTTTTTGCCCATTTCTCTGCCTCTTTCTTTACCAATCTCATTAAAAGGACACCAGATTAAAGTCCCTCAGGTTTATTTGGAATCATGAGCTTTGGGAGCTCAGCTCCTTCATAAGGTGAGCCTCCGAAAGCTTGCGATTACAAAGAAACATGTTGGACTTTAACCTGGTGTTGTAAGGCTTTTTACTGTCCAACGCCGGCATCGCCACATCATGAATCTCATTGAAGGGAACTATTTCAGCTCCCTGGCTTTGTCTCTTACCTGGGACTTCCTTTTGGGACTTTCTCCCTGTGCCTCTCCCATGCCCTGCTCTCTGGGCACCTACAAGATGATGGCACTCCAAATCAAGTTATCTAACCTGCCTCTTTGCACCATTCTGTTTCTTCCAGCACTCAGGATCTGGCCCTGGTCTGAAGAACACGCAAAATTAAACTGCTCATGTTCAGCCATTTCCCAACTGGCTCATTGATAAGAGGCCTGAGGTTCTTTGCGAGCCAGAACAAGTAGCCAAAGGAAAGTATTTTACATTTTTCACACTTCCCCAACTCATTTCATACCATATCCAGGCAACACCACCACCTGTAAGTCCCCCTCCGCGTAACACACCATCCTGATTTGGGACTAGTCAATGTTGTTTAATATCACTGGGTCAAATTCCTGGAACCCCTTCCCTTACAACACTGTAGGTTTACCTACATCATGGGGGCTGCAAGGTGGCTCACCTTAGGGGCATGAATTGGCATGGATGGGGCATTAGGAATGGATGGGGGCGGAGGAAGTGTGATGGGTGAGGGCAAGAGAGCTGGTTTTTGGCGTTATTCTCTTTTCCTACAGCCAGGTCGGGTTCCCAGATCATTGAGGGAGCCCTTTCAAAGTACCTTACAGCCCCGAGAATGACCGACCCAACCGCAGTCGTCACCCTCGACCCCTGGAATGAAAATCGGACTGATCTCTGAAGTCGGATTTGTGGAACCGGGAATTTTCCCAAGTTGAAGAATTGAAGTTCAGCCCAAAGAGCTCAGTGGTTAACTTGATTGTAAGGGCCATGCTTCCAGTTCTATTCTCACACGTGCACACTAGCTGCACTGCTATCAGAAACAGGAAAATTGGGGATTTTGTTTCTGTTGTTTTCTCTCCCCATCACTTCCAATTGATTGCTGAAGGTACACCGCTCAGCTAATTCCACATAGATTGACAATCAGGATCTTTTTGTCTGTATGGATTACTGTGGTGCCAGTAAGTGCTCTTGTAAACTGAGCAGGTAGGAGAATTGGCTGACAAAATATATTGAAGTGTTATCTCACCTACTTTGAAGCACTTGGTTCAAATATATTAATCTATAAACATTGCCAGAGAGCCATTATGATACAGAAGGAGGCCATTTAGCCCATTGAGCCCAAGCTGTGTATTAAGAATATTTAATCTCCAGAATCAAATCCACCACTGACAGATGATGAAAAAGTTGTTCAGCTCTCTATTAAGCTGATACTTCTTGATGAATTTTTAGTGTTTGTCGAAGAATTATATTGAAGTACATACACTTTCATCCTTTTTAAATCTTGTCTAAAACCCTCTACTTTGAGCTTGCATGAGGTTATGGGAGGCACTTAAAAGCCTTATCCTAGTTAAAGTCAGCATCTTCGGAAGACGTGGAAAGTTGCGATAAGGGGGGCTTTTAACCGATGCTGCAGACTCCGCGAGGGAAGGAAAGATGATAATGATAGACTTGGAAAAGTTGCAGTAGTGGTTCTTCGGAAGAGCAGAGGACAGTCGACAAGCCTTTACATGTAATGGCTCACAAACCTGAATTAAGAACAGCAAGACGTCTTACAACACCAGGTTAAAGTCCAACAGCCGAGAACATTCAGCCTCTGATCTTCGGGTAAGCGTTCTCCAAGGCGGCCTTCAGGACGCACGACAACGCAGAATTGCCGAGCAGAAACTGATAGCCAAGTTCCGCACTCATGAGTACGGCCTCAACAGGGACCTTGAATTCATGTTGCATTACATTCACCCCCCCCCCCCCTCCCCCCTCCCCCCCCCCCCCCCCAACCATCTGGGCTGGGCTTGAGATATCCTACCAACTGTCCTGGCTTGAGACAATCCACACCCCTTCAACCTGTGATTATCGCTCTCTCCAGTTGCTCCGTCTGGACCTGTAAAGACTTAATTAGCTGCAAAGACTCTCATTCAAAGTATCGTCTTGCATCTTTGACTTTGTCTATATATGCTTCTGGAAACCACCTTGTCATTCACCTGAGGAAGGAGCAGTGCTCCAAAAGCTAGTGATTGGAAACAAACCTGTTGGACTTTAACCTGGTAAAAGACTTCTTACTGTGCCCAGCCCAGTCCAACGCCAGCATCTCCACATCGGAATTAAGAAGTTCACTGGACAGAATGGGGGACATTTTAGCAGGCTCCAGTAGATTTGCAGGTGGAGTGGGCTGGGAAAGCTGCAAATATGATGTTGGATAGAAATGTGTTCCCACCTCCTCCATTCATTTCCCAGACGTGGCTTGTGTGTGTGTGTGGCCTGAAACCTCCCCAGCAGTGGTAGGAAGCAAATTGGGCTTGTTATTTCTACCAGGATAATGGTATTTTATCATTGACCCACAGGATCCACTGCAGTCTCTGCAGTTTGCCAGCTGTTGAGCACAGCAGGAGCTCAGAGCAGTGTGACATTATGATAAATGTAAGACCTGTAAGAGTTCATGTTATATCCAAATCGACCACTAGAGGGAGCTAGATACAGAGCTTTAGAAGGCATCGCTGCTAAGCCTTCTGGGTGAGAGGTTGAGGAGAAGGCTAGCAGACTGTAGGAAAGATAGTGTGAGCGAGAGCAGATCATAGTTATTGTATTAGCGTAGACATTAGCAGTAGATGAGTGTAGATTATATCATAGAATTTACAGTGCAGAAGGAGACCATTCGGCCCATCGAGTCTGCACCGGCTCTTGGAAAGAGCACCCTATCCAAGGTCAACACCTCCACCCTATCCCCATAACCCAGTAACCCAACCCAACACTAAGGGCAATTTTGGACACTAAGGGCAATTTATCATGGCCAATCTACCTAACCTGCACATCTTTGGACTGTGGGAGGAAACCGGAGCACCCGGAGGAAACCCACGCACACACGGGGAGGATGTGCAGACTCCGCACAGACAGTGACCCAAGCCGGAATCGAACCTGGGACCCTGGAGCTGTGAAGCGATTGTGCTATCCACAATGCTACTGTGCTGCCTGTTTATTATCAACTGCTGTTTGTTATATAGGAGTGACAAATCCATTTAATTGGGGTAAATAAATATTTCGCTTTGTTCAATATAAAAGCTAGTTGTGGTCTTTGTGAACACTATGCAAACCATCCTCGATTAGAACCACAAAAAACACTACAAGTAGCGTGAGAATGGCATTGAATCCAAGAGCTAAACGGTGCCAATTGGCCAACCTGAGGTCACCCACTGACAGAGGCTCATCATTGCCAGAGTAGCTCCTGCAGCCTGCTGTGATGGAGAGTTCTCAGGGTGCAGAGATGCTTGCCAGTTCCTCACGCTGCTGTCCATTTATCTCATTCCGCCCGCCCACTTTTGGGCCAGTCACTTGGGTGCACCACAGTGAAAGCTTCTGGCCAGCGTTTAAATCGGGCACGCTCATTCGCTTTACCTGCAATGTAGGCGCGTGGAACATTATCACGGGCCTATCTTGCATCTCTGTGCTCGCTATTTTCAGAGTGATGTATTCATTCATTGCCAGGGAAACCATGCTCCAAATTCAGCATTGTGGTGTCCCATCAGCTGGTTAAGATGTATGATAGAACATAGAACATAGAACATAGAACAGTACAACACAGAACAGGCCCTTCAGCCCTCAATGTTGTGCCGAGCCATGATCACC
Source organism: Scyliorhinus canicula (assembly GCF_902713615.1). NCBI lineage: Eukaryota > Metazoa > Chordata > Chondrichthyes > Carcharhiniformes > Scyliorhinidae > Scyliorhinus > Scyliorhinus canicula. Next base: position 79,850,283 of record NC_052165.1, on the reverse strand, counting down.
CTACTCAAACCCACGTATCCACCCTATACCCATGATGTCAGGACATAGGCACACACTGGGCATCCTGCGCGCGCACTGTTTTGATGAAGTCACACCCGGTGGCGCAGTGCGTCCCAGAAACATGGCACCAAGCCTTCGTAGCTCTGTCTCCAGTGGTGCTAACAGAGGTGAATTTCACATTTTACACACCGAGACATTTGGGTGATATTCTCTTCAAAGAATGGTAGGCTTCCAGAAGAGGAGGAAACCTGATTGAAACTGTTATGCTACAGGAAGAGAAATCAACAAAACTGAAATTCCCATTGAGAGAAGATTGGTTGTCAGGTTGTTGGATTGGTTCTCTGCCCGAGGCTCCTTATAGGAGATAATACTGCTTGGAATTGATGACAATGTTGCACTTTGTGTAACCGGACCATATCAAGCAGAATGACCCCAGATCTGACTCACAATCTATGCTGCGTTTGCTCATTTCAGCAGGAATAATTCTCCTTTGTGGGGGAGCTGACAACCAGGGGCCATAAATATAAGTGACTTTTGAATCTGATTAGAATTCAGGAGAAACTTTACTCAGAGTGGTGCAACTGTGGTCTGCCTACCATGTGGGTTGGTTGGGGTGAATACCATAGATACATGTAAGGTAAAGCTGCATGCACGCAGAAGGGCGAAAGGGAATAGAAGGATATGCTGACAAATTAAAGTGAATTAAGTTGGCAGGAAATTCATATGACATTGCCAAGTTGGGCCAAACGGCCTGTTGATGTACAAGAAAGTCTATGTAATGTAAAGGAGGGGTTTTGGGGTTACGGGGATAGGGTGGAAGTGAGGGCTTAAGTGGATCGGTGGGCCGGTTCATCTTATGCCAAGAAGGTGGGTTTCCAATGTGTTTTGCCTGCGCCCTATTCCACACTCCCACAGAGCCATTCATTTTATATTTTTAAATTCAGAGTACCAAATTATTTATTTTTCCAATGAAGGGGCAACTTAGTATGGCCAATCCACCTAACCAGTACATCTTTGGGCTGTGGGGGTGAAACCCATGAGACCCATGCAGACACGGGGAGACTGTGCAAATCCCACACAGACAGTGACCCGGGGGCCGGGATCGAGGCTCGGTCCTCAGCGCCGTAGGCAGCAGTGCTAATCACTGCGCCACCGTATCGCCCAAACTCATATTAAAACTTAAGGATACCTTCATAAAACTTCCTTAAGAGTCCCTAAGGAAGTAGCTTAGAAATAATGGACGCTTTGATGATCATTTTCCAGCATTCTATTGCCTCTGGAAGAGTTCCAATGTATTGGACGATAGTGAACTTAACCCCACTTTCTCAAAAAGGAGGGAGAGTGAAAACGGGGAATTATAGACCGGTTAGCCTGACACTGGTGGTGGGGAAAATGCTGAAACAATTATTAAGGATGAAATGACTGAGCATTTGGAAAGCGGGACAGGATCGGTCATTCAGCCATTCGGCCCATCGAGTCTGCACCCGCCCTTGGAAAGACCACTCTATTTAAGCCCACGCCTCCACCCTATCCCCGCAACCCAATAACCCCACCTGACCTTTTTTTTGGACACTTAGGGCAATTTATCATAGCCAATCCACGTAACCTTCACATCTTTGGACTGTGGAGGAAACCGGAGCACCCGGAGGAAGCCCACGCACACACAGGGGAGAACGTGTAGGCTCCGCATGGATTCACTAAAGGGAAATCATGCTTGACAAAGCTTCTGGAATTTTTTGAGGATGTGACCAGTAGAGTGGACAAGGGTGAACCTGTGGATGTTGTGTATCTGGACTTTCAAAAGGCTTTTGACAAGGTCCCACACAAGAAATTAGTGAGCAAAATTAAAGCTCATGGTATTGGGGGTAATGTATTGACTTGGATAGAGAACTGGTTGGCAGACAGGAAGCAGAGAGCAGGAATATACGGGTCCTTTTCAGAGAGGCAGGCAGTGACTAGTGGGGTACCGCAGGGTTCAGTGCTGGGACCCCACAATATACATGAATAATTTGGATGAAGGAATTGTATGCAATATCTACAAATTTGCAGATGACACTAAGCTGGGTGGCAGTGTGTGCTGTGAAAAGGATGCAAAGAGGCCCCGGGTGACTTGGACAGTCTGGCTGAATGAGTAAATACTTGGCAAGTGCAATAAAACATGGGTAAATATGTGGTTATCAAATTTGGTGCCAGAAACAGGCAGATTATTATCTGAATGGTGGCAGTTTAGGAAAAGGGGAAGTGCAACGAGACCTGGGTGTCATGGTGGGACAGTCGCTGAAGGTTGGCATGCAGGTACAGCTGGCAGTGAGGAAAGCTAATGGCCTTCATAGTGAAAGGATTTGAGTTTAGGAGTAGAGCTGTCTTGCTGCAGTTATACAGGTCCTTGGTGAGGCCACACCTTGAGTATTGTCTGCAGTTTTGGCCTCCTGGTTTGAGGAAGGACATTCTTCCTCTTGAGGGTGATCAGCGAAGGTTCACCAGACTAATTCCCGGGATGGCAGGACTGATATATGAAGAAAGACTGGATCGACTGGGCTTGTACTCACTGGAGTTTAGAAGAATGGGAGGGGATCTCATAGAAGCTTATAAAATGCTGAATGGATTAGACAGGTTAAATGTGGGAAGAATGTTCCTGATATGGGGAATGTCCAGAACTAGGGGTCACAGCCTAAGAATAAGCGGTAAGCCATTCAGGACTGAGGTGAGGAAGAATTTCTCTCAGAGAGGTGATGCATTTTGGAAGATCAAATTCAAGAGTGGACTATATGGTCAATGGAAGGGTCCTGGGGAAAATTGATGTACAGAGAGATCTGGGAGTTCAGGTCCATTGTACTCTGAAGGTGGCAACGCAGGTCGATAGTGGTCAAGAAGGCATACAGCATGCTTGCCTTCATCGGACGGAGTATTGAGTACAAGAGTCGGCAGGTCATGTTACAGTTGTATCGGACTTTGCTTAGGCCACGTTTGGAATACTGCGTGCAGTTCTGGTCGCCACATTACCAGAAGGATGTGGATGCTTTGGAGAGGGTGCAGAGGAGGTTCACCAGGATGTTGCCCGGTATGGAGGCTGCTAGCTATGAAGAAAGGTTGAGTAGATTAGGATTGTTTTCGTTGGAAAGGCGGAGGTTGGGGGGGACCTGATTGAGGTATACAAAATTATGAGAGGTATGGACAGGGTGGATAGCAACAAGCTTTTTCCAAGAGTGGGGGTGTCTGTTACAAGGGGTCACGATTTCAAGGTGAGAGGGGGAAAGCTTAAGGGAGATGTGCGTGGAAAGTTGTTTACGCAGAGGGTGGTGGGTGCCTGGAACGCTTTACCAGCGGAGGTGGTAGAGGCGGGCACGATAGCATCATTTAAGAGGCATCTAGACAGGTATATGAACGGGCGGCAACAGAGGGAAGTAGACCTTGGAAAATAGGAGACAGGTTTAGATAAAGGATCTGGATCAGCGCAGGCTGGGAGGGCCGAAGGGCCTGTTCCTGTGCTGTAATTTTCTTTGTTCACCCGGAAGAAACCCACGCAGACACAGGGAGAAAGTGCAAACTCCACACTGAAAGTCTCACAAGGCTGGGATCGAACCCGGGTCCCTGTCGCTGTGAGGCAGCATTGTTAACCACTGCGCCACCGTGCCATGCAATGATATGTCTCACTTGTATAGCTTGTGCTACTTTCACACATTGCCAGCAGCCACTCTGTGGTGCCTGTCATCCACCTACACCGAGAATGACCTCTCTTCTGGACTGCCTTCTACTTTGCCCTCCAGGGGGGCTCCCTCTGATCTGATCAAATGGCCGAAATGCTGTCATTTTCTTTTGATCTCGCTTTATAGACTTCTTTCTACTCTTGTAATTCCGCCCATCTTATGGTCTTAAGGTGGAGCTTTGAGCATATGTCTCAGCTTCCACATTGTATCCCACAGATCTCTCCTTATTGCGTAGGTTTCTGCGGCTTACAGGAAAGTGAATAGAAGGAAGCATCTAGAATGTTGAAATGAATTAATTGAAAGTAGACTGAGTCGCAGATTCGAGGAGGTAATGATCAATGGAGGAGATGCCGCTGTGGTTGACGGAGTTCTGCAGTGGAGCGCATCAGGCTAGGCTTGAGCGCAATTTAATTGATATCCCCAAGAGTTGTTACTTGATGGTTTTGGTCATCAGGGAAGAATTTAAGTTTTCTCTGGGAAATTGTAACGGTAGTGCACTCCTGCGAGCAGATAAAATAAACTGCAGGTGCCTACCACAGGGATAATGTAAAAAGTTTTTTTTATCAGGAGAAATTAGCTTAATGAGCTAAATGGCCTTGACCTTAGCTTTCTTGTGTTGTTATGGAAGTAAAATTTGCAGCTGTTATCCTGGGGAAATGAGGGACTGACGGAGGCGATGACTTCTGCAGTTTCCAAGGCGAGACAGTATGTAGTGTGACGTGCTGACTCTAGTATTGGTAGGGGAGGGGACCAGCGTGTCAGGACACTTCAATACAACAAAGGAAGCATAGTGAGACAGGTTTTAGTGGAGCGCTGGCCACAGTGTTGTTGATAAAGTGAAGCAAAGTAAGATTGTGACGGAGCAAGGGTTATAAATTATGTATGAGTCGTTCACAAGATATTTCCAATGAATAATTGTCCTTTATTAGTTTTGTTTTCTTGTTTGTTTACCATATCACCAAGCACTTCTTTCCACCTAGGAGAGTGTGATAATCTAGATGGTAGATTGTAATAAAGAGCACACAAAGAATATAGAATTCGTCCCTCGGTTAGGTGTGGCTGCAGAGAGAGAGAAAAGGGTTTATGATGGATGAGCCTGGTACATATAGAAAAGGTTGCTGTGTCAGCAAGTCCAGAAAATACAGCTCATGCAATCAATTCAAATCAGCTTTTATTAAACTGGGTCATGAAGAAGTCTGTTCAAATTGCTTCACATCCTGCAGGGAGCAAACCCCGAAGCCTCCTTCCAGTTCAACTTAATTCTTCTTGAAGATTTAAATTCCTACAAATTAACTACCAGCAATTAAAGTGAGCTCAGGATAGAGCATCTTAGCAAAATTAAATGCTTTGCACATTATTCTCATGTTTTAAGGGGCGACTGTGGAGTAGTGGTCATGTCACTCGACTTGTAGTCCAGATGCCCAGTCTAATATTTCAGGGACACAAGATGAAATCTCACCACGGGGGCTGGTAGAATTTGAATTCAGTTAATATAATCAGTAATGGTGACTATGAAACCACTGCCGATTGTCCATCTGATTCACTGCAAACCTGCCGTCCTTGCCCAATCTGGTCTACGTGAGACTCCATATCCATAGCAATGTGGTTGACTGTGAACCGCCCACTCAATGGCCAAGTGAGCCCGCTAAGGCATTCAGGGACAGGCAATAAACGCTGACCTTGCCAGCAGGGGCTGGTTTAGCTCACTAGGCTAAATCGCTGGCTTTTAAAGCAGGCCAGCAGCACGGTTCGATTCCCGTACAAGCCTCCCCGGACAGGCGCCGGAATGTGGCGACTAGGGGCTTTTCACTGTAACTTCATTGAAGCCTACTCGTGACAATAAGCGATTTTCAATTTCAATGCCCACATTCCGTGACAGAATACATTTTTTAAGACACAACCCGTTTAATTACAACTAGGGGGATGAATCTGTGTGACTGGGAAGAGGTGGTTCCACTGACTTGAACAGATGTAGGGAATATTCTGGAAAATTCAACTGCCAGGGTCTACAACAACATTGGAGCTCGGTGGGTGTTAATGCTGGAAGTGCGGGATGCAGGGGAGGGGACTAAATTCAATAACCCTCGAAACAGGCAGAGGACCTAAAACGCATGATTAACCAAAGGGCTGATTTAGCTCAGTGGGCCAGACAGCTAGTTTGTGATGCAGAACAAGGTCGGCAGTGCGGGTTTAATTCCCGTACCAGCTGAGAATTCTGAATTCTCCCTCTGTGTACCCGAACAGGCACCGGAATATGGCGACTAGGGGCTTTTCACAGGAATCTCATTGAAGCCTACTTGTGACAATAAGTGATTATTATTATTATACTTCCTTCCCCTGCCACCAACATCATTGGCAGGGGCCCCCTCCTCCTCTGGCCCTCAACACTATCACACCACCACTGAAAGCATGCTGTTGCCTGACTCATTCGTGGCCAGTTCCACCTGGAATTAGAGACTTGCAGCCTCCGATGTACTGCTGACGGGGCAGATGAGTAATATCCATGGCCGCCTCCCCCACTGTTCATACAGCCCTCAACTGTCCCACCCCTGTCCGGGCCATCTGCCTAGAATTATGCCCACTCTTCCTGCAGGGCAAGAGGAAGTGATGGTGAAACACATTGTGCTCCTGCATGGACATATCCCACTCATCGACGTGGTGTGATCTGATAGTTGTTGCAGTAATATCCTAATAAGAAGTCTTACAACACCAGGTTAAAATCTAACAGGTTTATTTGGAATCACTTGCTTTCGGAGCGCAGCTCCTTCATCAGGTAATGACTTTAACCTTTTGTTGTGAGACTTCTTACTGCGCCCACCCAAGTCCAATGCCGGCATCTCCACATCATAGTGATATCATGGTTATGTTGTAATTCACCGACTGACCACTAGGAGGCTCATTAGTATGTCAGTGAACGTTAGAGTCAGGTGACCTTAGACCGACTAGGGAGCTGGGAGAGAGGTTGCTTGTGCATGTTCATACTGTTATTTATCTGTTGTTTTGTATATATTTGATCACAGTCAATGTTGATAAATCGTTTATACCTTTAGCTACAAGTGCTCCTGTAATATAAATCAGGCCATCTGACAAGAACATTACATGCAGCAGGACTGGACTGGATGGTATTAAACCCTGAGGGAAAATAAACAAGCCTGCCACAAGGTCCACAGAGATTTGAAGCTTTTGCAGACTGCATAAATGAACTCCATGGACTTGTTGGAGCCACCAATATCTCTCGGGTTTCATGGTAATGTGGATATCAACTGGTGTGTGTTTAAACAACAATTGAATCTGTTCCTTCCTGCAGTAAATTTAGGAGATCAATCAGATTCAGGTAAGGCAGCGATGCTCCTAACAGCAGCGGGGCCCGAAACAATTGCTGTGTTTAATACGTTTAAATTTATAAACGATGAAGATAGTAAAAGATTTAAGAAGTAATTTGAAGATTTGATGAACATTGTACCCCCAGAAAGAATGACATTTAAGAATGCTATGTGTTTGGATCAAGTTCACAGAAGACAAAGAGCCCATAGATCATTTCATCACTGATTTAAAGTTAAAAGCTAAAACCAGTAATTTTTCTGTGGTGAAATCTTCCATGATTCGGAGCCAAATTGCGTTGCTGAGGGAATTGGAGCTATCTTTGAAACAGTTTGGGGTGGCATTCTCCCCTACCCGGCGTGACGGAGGGTCCCGGAGTAGGGGAGTGGCGCCACCCACTCTGGGGTCGCGCCTCCCCAAAGGTGGGGAATTCTCCCCACCATTGGGGGCCAGCCCGCGCCGGAGCGGTTGCCACCAGAAGACCGGCGCAAAAAAACCGGCGCCCCCCGGCAGCGGGGCTGGCCGAAAGGCTTTCGCCGGTCCGCACATGCGCCGGCAGTGACGTCAGTGGCCGCTGACATCACTGTCGGCACATGCGCTGTGGGGTTCTCTTCCGACACGGAAGAAACTAGTGCAGCCAGGGCACTGGCCCGGAGTCTGAGTGGGGGGCCCCGATCGCGGGCCAGGCCACTGTGGGGGCACCCCCCCGGGGTTCGACCGCCCCCTTCCCCCCCAGGACCCCGGGGGCCTGCTCGCGCCACTGAGCCCGCCGTTCCAGATGTGGTTTAAACCTCGGCGGCGGGAGAGGCCTCTCAGCGGCGGGACTTTCGCCCATCCGGGCCGGAGAATCGCCGCAGGGGCCTCTCCGATCGGAGTGGCGAGATTCCTACCCCCGCCACTTCCCGGGTGGTGGGGAATCTCTGCCACGGCGGGGGCGGGATTTTAGGCGCCCCCAGGCGATTCTCCGACCCTGCTGGGGGTCGGAGAATTTCGCCCAAGATTTGTCAGGCTCATGAGCGAGCAGCACAGCATTCTAAAATGTTTCTCAGTAATGGTGGCGTCTTTTCCAAAAAGGCGGAAAACTTCCAAAAAAAGGCGGGAAAGGTTTGGCAGCTCCTCGCACACCAACAAACAGGTTAACGATCAGGACAAAATATTTCTATGTAAAATATGTGGTGAGAGGCACTCATTAAGGCAGTGTCTTGCCAAGTTTTGGCAAGTTTTGCCAGATGCAAAAGAAAAAAAATCACTTTCCTCAGAATTGTTACTCTGAGCTCAGCCCCAGATCAGTCAGCACAGTGGAACACATAGGGCACAATTCTCCCATCGGGAGACTAAGTCCCGACGCCGGAGTGAAAACCGGAGTGTTTCATTCCGGCGTCGGAGGCCGCTCCTCGCCCCCTATCCTCCCACCCCCAGGGGGCTAGGAGCAGCGCCGCATCATTTACGCGCGCCGGGCCCTGGCGCCGTGTGAAAGTGGCGCCACGTAAATGACGTCACCCGCGCATGCGCAGGTTGGCCGGCACCAACCCGCGCATGCACGGTTGCCGTCCTCCCCACCGATGCCCCGCAAGAAATGTCGGAGTGATCTTGCGGGGCGGCGGTGGAAAGGAGTTCCTCCTTCAGAGAGGCCGGCCCGCCGATCGGTGGGCACCGATCATGGGCCAGACCCCTTTTGAGGCCCCCCCTCTGTGCAGGATCCCTCCTCCCCCCCCCCCCACACAGCACACAGGCCACCCCCCAGCGTTCCCGTGCTGTTCCTGCCGGCAGCGACCAGGTGTGAACGGCGCCGCCGGGAACCTGTCGTGTTGGGCAGGCTGCTCGGCCCATCCGGGCCGGAGAATCACCGCTCGCCCGTTACAAACAGCGAGCGGCGATTCTCCCAGCGGTCAGCCGTGAATCTCACTGCGCCGGTTTGGGGGGGGGGGTGGGAGAATCGCGTGCAGGTGCCGGGGCGGCATGGCAGGACTCGCCCAGCGCCCCGGTGATTCTCCCACCCGGCGTGGGGGGAGGGGGAGCAGGGGGGGGGGGAGAATTCCGCCCATAGTCTCCAGTCATGAAACATCATTGTTTGTTGAACTAATAACAGAGAAGAATTGTTTTTTGGAGACATCAAAAAGTTCTCCAGCATTTAAAAATGCAAACTGATGCTCCATTGAAAATAGATGAGGTTGATGAGTACAAATGGCTGCTACTGCTTGAAGTGAACAGTTCAGTGGTCCAACTGAAGCTATGATGTGGAGATGTCTGCATTGGACTTGGGTGAGCACAGTAAGAAGTCTTACAGCACCAGGTTAAAGTTCAACAGATTTGTTTCAAACACTAGCTTTCAGAGCACTGCTCATTCACCTGAGGATGGAGCAGCACTCCGAAAGCTAGTGGTTTGAAACAGACCTGTTGGACTTTAACCGATTTGTAAGACTTCTTACTGTGCCCAACTGAAGCTAGACACTGATGCCAAAGCCAATTTAATCAGCATGACTGATTTAAAACATCTCAAAATTCAGCAGGTTAGAAGAAATCACAAAATATCTCTGAGATATTACAATGGTTCAAGCACTGAATATTATGGTGCTTGTGACCTGAGTGTGGTGGTGAAGGATACCGTTTATTCCATCCCATTCTGTATTGTATTCGAGGACTTGGGTTCATTATTAGGTGACCAGTCCTGTGAAGAATTAGGTCGAGCGCAGTTGGCATATAGCATCCACAAAGAATTAGTTCAACACCCAATGATTCTGAGAACATAATCATCAAATTCAGTGATGTGTTCATTAATTTTAATGCACTACCATTTGCCAACGAGATACAATTTAAAGAAGATGCATTATCTAAAGCACTGATACAAACTATTAGTAGTGAAATTGCTGAAGATGTAGATCTGCATGATGCCTTGGGCTGGTTTAGCACAGGGCTAAATAGCTGGCTTTTAAAGCACACCAAGCAGGCCAAGCAGCACGGGTTCAATTCCCGTGCAGCCTCCCTGAACAGGCGCCGGAATGTGACGACTATGGGCTTTATACAGTAACTTCATTTGAAGCCTACTTGTGACAATAAGCAATTTTCATTCATTTTCATTCATTCATTTTCAATCTCACTTTTACCCTACCACCTGTATCAGATACAAAACCACGTTATCAAGACGATAGAAGAACCTACTAATGTGGTAAATTCCATGATATGTGGTGGGAAACAAAAAAATTGTGGTGCTCCTAGCGGCATGGATCCTTAAGATCTTAATGATAAAAGTGTATATATTATAATACAGAAGGAGCCGTGCTCCGAAAGCTAGTGATTCGTAACAAACCTGTTTTACTTTAACCTGGTGTTGTAAGACTTCTTACTATTACAAAATAATCATTACAAAAAGCAATGGATAGCCAATCCGATAGCCTATCTTACGAAACCACATTACAAAACGTTACCATTGTCAACTGAGAGATCACCAGCAGAGTTACTCGTGAATAGAAGGTTTCATAGGTCCTGATTCATAGGGCGCGATTCTCCGCATTCACGACGGGTCGGAGAATAGCGCCCATAGAATCTACAGTGCAGAAGGAGGCCATTCAGCCCATCAAGTCTGCACCGGCCCTTGAAAAGAGCACCCTACCTAAGGCCATGCTTCCACCCTATCCTCGTAACCCAGTAACCCCACCTAATGTTTTTGAACACTAAGGACAATTTACCATGGCCAATCCACCTAACCTGCACATCTTTGGACTGTGGGAGGAAACCAGAGTGTCCGGAGGAAACCCACGCAGACACGGGGAGAACGTGCAGACTCAGCACAGACAGTGACCCAAGCCGGGAATCGAACCTGGGAGTCTGGAGCCGTGAAGCAACTGTGCTAACCACCATGCTGCCCTGATCTAGCATTGACCCTTGGGGAACCTCACTGTTTACCTTCTTCCCTTCTGCAAAACAACCGTTGACCCATCACTATGTTACCTGTTGCTATGTCAAATTCAGATCCATGCTGCCACTAGCTATTTTATTCCATGGACTCTCACTTTGCTGGCAAGCCTGTTAGAACATAGAACATAGACATAGAACAGTACAGCACAGAACAGGCCCTTCGGCCCTCAATGTTGTGCCGAGCCATGATCACCCTACTCAAACCCATGTATCCACCCTATACCCGTAACCCAACAACCTCCCCCTTAACCCTACTTTTATTAGGACACTACGGGCAATTTAGCATGGCCAATCCACCTAACCCGCACATCTTTGGACTGTGGGAAGAAACCGGAGCAACCGGAGGAAACCCACGCACACAGGGGGAGGACGTGCAGACTCCACACAGACAGTGACCCAGCCAGGAATCGAACCTGGGGTTATGTGGCACTTTTCACAATAACTTCATTGAAGCCTACTTGTGACAATAAGCGATTAGTATTATTACTATTTATTAGATGTCTTTGTTGGAAGTCTATCAAGTGCATTGCCTTTTTGAGGAGGTGGTGGCATAGTGGTATTGTCGTTAGACTGGTAATCTAGAGACCCAAGTTAATGATCTGGGTAACCGGGTCCAATAGAAATCTAGAATTAAAAGTGCAATGATGACCATTAAAAGCACTGTAAATTGTCATTAAAAAATGTGGTTCACTAATGTTCTTTAGGGTGGAAATATGCCTTCCTTACCCGGTCTGGCCTACATATGACCTGCAGAAATGTGAATGACTCTTAACTGCCTTCTGAAATCGCCGAGCAAGCCACTCAACTGTATCAAATCTCTACAAAGTCAATAAAAGGAATCGGGTATTTATTGTTGTGTGCATAAGGACATAGGCAATAGCTTGAACAGTTTATTAAGTGACAAACTGCTTTTTCATGCTATGTCTGTAATCTTGTGGGAGTGTCCTTCTGGCTCCTCCCCCACATCCAAGTGCAATGTGTCCAAGTTTTCAGATGACACTAAGATGAGTGGTAAAGCGAAAAGTGCAGAGGATACTGGAAGTCTGCAGAGGGATTTGGATAGGTTAAGTCAATGGGCTAGGGTCTGGCAGATGGAATACAATGTTGACAAATGTGAGGTTATCCATTTTGGTAGGAATAACAGCAAAAGGGATTATTATTTAAATGGCAAAAGTGAAGTCGTATGGGGTTCAGGGTGTACTAGCTAGATGGATAAAGAACTGCCTGGGCAACAGGAGACAGAGAGTAGTGGTGGAAGGGAGTGTCTCAAAATGGAGAAGGGTGACTAGTGGTGTTCCACAGGGATCCGTGCTCGGACCACTGTTGCTTGTGATCTACATAAATGACCTGGAGGAAGGTATAGGTGGTCTGATTAGCAAGTTTGCAGATGATACTAAGATTGGTGGAGTTGCAGATAGCGAGGAGGACTGTCAGAGAATACAACAAAATATAGATAGATTGGAGAGTTGGGCAGAGAAATGGCAGATGGAGTTCAATCCAGGCAAATGCGAGGTGATGCATTTTGGAAGATCAAATTCAAGAGCGGACTATATGGTCAATGGAAGGGTCCTGGGGAAAATTGATGTACAGAGAGATCTGGGAGTTCAGGTCCATTGTACCCTGAAGGTGGCAACGCAGGTTGATAGTGGTCAAGAAGGCATACAGCATGCTTGCCTTCATCGGACGGGGTATTGAGTACAAGAGTCGGCAGGTCATGTTACAGTTGTATAGGACTTTGGTTAGGCCAGATTTGGAATACTGCGTGCAGTTCTGGTCGCCACATTACCAGAAGTATGTGGATGCTTTGGAGAGGGTGCAGAGGAGGTTCACCAGGATGTTGCCTGGTATGGAGGGTGCTAGCTATGAAGAAAGGTTGAGTAGATTAGGATTGTTTTCATTGGAAAGATGGAGGTTGAGGGGGGGGACCTGATTGAGGTATATAAAATTATGAGAGGTATGGACAGGATGGATAGCAACAAGCTTTTTCCAAGAGTGGGGGTATCAGTTACAGGGGGTCACGATTTCAAGGTGAGAGGGGGAAAGTTTAAGGGAAATGTGCGTGGGAAGTTTTTTACGCAGAGGATGGTGGGTGCCTGGAATGCTTTACCAGCGGAGGTGGTAGAGGCGGGCACGATAGCATCATTTAAGAGGCATCTAGACAGGTATATGAACGGGCGGCAACAGAGGGAAGCAGACCTTGGAAAATAGGAGACAGGTTTAGATAATGGATCTGCATCGGCGCAGGCTGGGAGGGCCGAAGGGCCTGTTCCTGTGCTGTAATTTTCTTTGTTCCTTGTTCTTTGTAAATGATAAAATATTAAAGCATGCCGCTGTGCAGAGAGACCTGGGGGTGCTAGTGCATGAGTTGCAAAAAGTTGGTTTACAGGTGCAACAGGTGATTAAGAAGGCAAATGGAATTTTGTCCTTCATTGCTAGAGGGATGGAGTTTAAGACTAGGGAGGTTATGTTGCAATTGTATAAGGTGTTAGTGAGGCCACACCTGGAGTATTGTGTTCAGTTTTGGTCTCTTTACTTGAGAAAGGACGTACTGGCGCTGGAGGGTGTGCAGAGGAGATTCACAAGGTTAATCCCAGAGCTGAAGGGGTTGGATTACGAGGAGAGGTTGAGTAGACTGGGACTGTACTCATTGGAATTTAGAAGGGTGAGGGGGGATCTTACAGAAGCATATAAAATTATGAAGGCAATAGATAGGATAGATGCGGGCAGGTTGTTTCCACTGGCGGGTGAAAGCAGAACTAGGGGACATAGCCTCAAAATAAGGGGAAGTAGATTTAGGACTGAATTTAGGAGGAACTTCACACAAAGGGTTGTGAATCCATGGAATTCCTTGCCCAGTGAAGCAGTAGAGGCTCCTTCATTAAATGTTTTTAAGATAAAGATAGATAGTTTTTTTGAAGAATAAAAGGATTAAGGGTTATGGTGTTCAGGCCAGAAAGTGGAGCTGAGTCCACAAAAGATCAGCCATGTTCTCATTGAATGGCAGAGCAGGCTCGAGGGGCCAGATGGCCTACTCCTGCTCCTAGTTCTTATGTTATTATCCCATATCACTACCAGTGCCAGGTTTTTTGGCATTATGCAAATAAATGTACATTCTCTAGGATGGACAAACTGGACCTAGGCACCGGAAGCTACAGCGGCACATGGAACCTTGTCGACTCTGCAAAGTCCTCCTTACTAACATCATCATCACCATCCCTAGGCACGTCCTACCCCACCAGCAGGACAGACCCAGCAGGTGGCAATGGCACAGCGGCATGCAGCCGGGCGAAGCTGCCCATGGAGTCCTCAACATCAACACCGGTCCCCATGAAGTGCCATGGCACCAGGTCAAACATGGGCAAGAAAGCCTTCTACTGATTACCACGTACTGTCCCCCTCAGCTGATGAACCAGTACTCCTCCATGTCGAACCCAAGGAGAGAAAATGCTGGAAAATCTCAACCGGTCTGGCAGCATCTGTAGGGAGAGAAAAGAACTAACGTTTTGAGTCCATGTTACCCTTTGTCAGAGTAAAAAGACATGGAAAGTGGGAGATATTTATGCTGTAGGGTGGGGGAATGAGTCATAGCCATGGAAACCACGGGAAAAGTGTGCTAATAGCCACAGAAACCAAGGGAAAAGCGAGCTACTGGCAGTCCCCAGCGAGAACAGAAGGTGTGAAAGGCAGACAGCAGAGAAACTAAGATCAGAGGGTAAGCTGTGACAGATGTAGATGTGGGTGGAGGGGTACATGGGTGGGTAGCACCTTCCAACCCTTGACCTTTATCGCCTAGAAGCAGATGCAAGGGAACACCACCCGCCTGGAAGTGCCCCTGCAAACCACTTTCCATCCTGACTTGGTAATATGTCATTATTCCTTCACTTGCACGAGATCAAACTCCTCGGACTTCCTCCCTAACAGCACTGTGTGTGTACCTACACTGCAGGGACTGCAGCGGCAGGGTAGCACAATGGTTACCACTGTTGCTTCACAGAGCCAGGGTCCCAGGTTCGATTCCCGGCTTGGGTCGCTGTGCAAGTTCTTCCTGTGTCTGCGTGAGTTTCCTCCGGGTGCTCCGGTTTCCTCCCACAAGTCCCGAACGATGTGCTGTTAGGTAATTTGGACATTCTGATTTCTCCCTATTTGTACCCGAACAGGCGCCGGAATGTGGCGACGAGGGGATTTTCACAGTAACTTCATTGCAGTGTTAATGTAAGCCTACTTGTGACAATAAAGATTATGAAATGATAAAGAAGCTGAGCACTGCCTTTTCAAGAGCAATTCGGGATGGGCAATAAACGCTGGCTGAGCCAGCGGCGCCCATATGGTTGACTGAAAAAATGTAGCTGTTATCTCATCAAAAATCTGAATTAAGTCAGCTGTACATTATTTGACTTTAACTTATAAATGCCGACTTTCCTGTTGATTTTGTCCTTGATTATCATTTCTGAAAACATTCTCCAATTATAGATTACACTCAGTTTGCGTTCATGCACCTCTATTATTTCTTAGCTGTTACCAGATACATTCTGTCATTAACCCCTCTCGGACATTCTCTTTCTGCAGCACTGTAATATTATCCTCAATCAATACTGCCACTCCTTCTCCTTTCTTTCGTTCCTTATCTTTCCTGAGCACAATGTAGCCAAGAATATTTAAAAACCAGCCCTGGTCTTTTTGGAATCAGGTTTATGTTCTTGCCACAACATCATATTCATACAGTTCACAGTAACTCTACTTCATGAACCTTATTGATCATCCTTCCTACGCTAAAATATACAGGCAGATATATGGAGTTAGGTTGCAGATCAGACATGATCTAATTGAATGGTAGAACAAGCTCGAGGGCTAAATGATCTTGGTTCTCTGTTTCCACTTTCCCACGAGTGTCTGAGTGTCAGTAAATGTGGTGAAAGGTGTGTGTGTGGGTGATCTGCTTGTTCTGGCTGGACATCTGGAATTACAGAGAAGCTGCAACGTGTGTGTGCAAGGTTTACCACACTGGTAAGTGTGCGCATGAGTGTGCATGAGTGTGCGCATGTGTGCACCTTAATTTTGGACATGAGTCTTGATTGCTGCTTGAGGGATCAGGGTGTGGAGCATTCGGTGGTGTGTGAAGTTGGTGTGCACTTGTCAGGTTTTTACATTTGAAGATATACTCACTGACCTTGACCACCCACCCACGTCAGGTCATTGAAGGTTTTCTGACACTGCAGCCAGGCCCTCGGGCCCAAACGTCTTGAATATATTTCCGTAGATACCTGCTGCCATTTCACTTGTACCTGTGGAGCCTCCAATGCAAAAAGACATCTCGCTTCCTTTTCCAATTCCTAATTAAGGTCTCCAGTGCCATATCAAGGAATCTGGGAGCCCTTTGTCTAACAAGGTACTTCTTTGCTAGTCTTATTCCCTCTCTGAAATATTTTCACAAACAGCTCAACCAGCTTCCCCCTTTAAGAGATGCAGGAAGACTTGTGCTAACCCTGCATACCTGGACCCCCTGCCTGAGTCTACAGCCAGTCCCCAGCACATTTAGTCTGCATTCTGCCTGCATCGCCTTGACTTGACCGGAAAGTAATTTGCTTGTCTGCTAATGGTCTTTATTGGATTTTCTCATCCTTGAATCAAACACAAGTGTGACATATGCTTTCTTGGTGTGATGCTTTCAGGTGGGACATTTTCAGCTGTGACATATGTCATGAAGATGTGCTTCATTGAAATAATAATTTTTAATCCACCCGCTGGAAACTTGAGTTGAACTTTTATGAACAAACTTTTTAAAACCGTGAGAATAAAGTGACTTGAACCCCGAGCCCAAGATGGCTGACCCCAATTTGCATTACGAGACAATCTATATTGCAATTCATTAGAGTGCAGTTAGTCTGTCTGCAAAGAGAACGGCCGGGACTCTCCGAAATCCGGAATGGTGCACGTCGGCATCAATGGCCTCCAGGCCAGCGATTCAACGGCCCTCAGGGGCTGGCAGGCTGCCGAAGTGCTGCACATTGCTCCGGCAGCGGGTCCGTGCATGCACGTGACGGTTGTCTCTGGGCTGGTGCATGTGTGCGACAGCTGTCTCCGCGTCGGCACATGCGAGTAGTGGCCCTTTCCACGCCAGCGCCATGCAACATGGCGGAGCCCGACAGCTGGCCTTGCGGAAGGACGTAGGCCCCTTCCAGATCATGGGTGCCCGCTGATCGGTAGCCCCTGATCGTGGGCCTGGACGTCGTGGAGGCCACCCTCAGAACCTGATCCCCCCCCCACCAAGACGGCCACCGCGGCCTCAGGTCCGCGCTCTCGCCGGGTAGCACCAGGTTGGAACCACGTTGGCGGGAATTTGGCCGGTCGACCGCGGAGAATCGGCGCGGGGCCCCTGACCGGCGCCACGTCGACCGCGTGGGCGCGATTGCCGCCGATTCTCTGAGCGCCGGAGAATCGTGCCCCGGCGTCGGAGCGACATGGCGTGAATTTCCCACGTCGCCAGCGATTCTCCGACCCGGCGCGGGCTCGGAGAATCCCAGCCAACATCTCCCATCTCCTGTGTCATTAGCAAGGAAATCTATGGAAATCACCTGAGATATTCAACCTTTGGACCATGGTTATTAATACTAATCATTTGTCTAAGTTCAGGTTCAGTCATGAGTTAATCATGTCACCCTTGGAATACAAGGACAATGTATTTTTGTAATTCCCCTGGCAGTTGGAGGAGCAAGGTCACATGACAAGCCAGCTTTTTGTTTTAAGCACATGTTTGCGGACTGTCATCATCCAGGGACACCCAGCTCCAGACAATGATTTCTTCAGAGAAATCCAACTCTGTACCACTATCTCCCAAGGAACAACCAACCCAGATGTCTATTTTGTTAATGCGGAAGCATTCAGACCATCAGATTCAACCTGAAGCCTGCTGAGCCACCAACCTACATACTCATGGACTTTAATTTGGCCAACCTATCCTTGCCCAATCTGTAATCTTTTTTTTTCTTTCATGAGATGTGGGCATCGCAAGCAAGGCCAGCATTTGTTGCCCATCCCTAATTGCCCTCGAACTGAGTGGCATTTATGAGTCAACCACATTGCTGTGGATCTGGATTCACATGTAGACCACTCCTGGTAAGGATGCAGATTTCCTTCCCTGAAGGACATTAGCCTGATGGGTTTTTACAACAATCGAAAATGGTTTGATCAGATTTTTAATTCCAGATTTTTTTATTGAATTAAAATTTCACCATCTGCCATGGAGGGATTCAAAACTGGGTCCCCAGCACATGACTTTAGCGTCTGGATTACTAGTAACAGTGACACATGCCACTGCATCATCACCTCCTCATATAGCTGTATTAGTTTATGCATGAGCTTTGAATGTTTGTATGTGTGAAGGTCAGTGTTAATTTTATTATTTTGCTAAGATTGGAAACTCTCCTGCCCTAATGATTCTTTTATGATCACATAAACAGTTAAGTACTCACAGATGTATTCTTGTCAAACAGAAAACGCTATTGCAGTCAAATGAGGAATGGGAAAAGAGGGGAGTCATTCAACTCATCCTGACCTTGTTATAACACATATGACACACGTTTCTCACATTGTACAAGCTTGGTACCAGATTATATACATGTGGTAGAATGTACTATTTGCATCACAATCTGAATGCCAGTGAAAGCAAGATGTCAAATGAGGTAAATGCACTTCTTAGTTTTTTGTTGAGGACTTTTAAAACTTGCAGACAGGTATTGAAACAATGGTGAAAGAGTTAAATTAAATGTACAGAGAAGTTTGACATTACCTTTGCCCTTCTTGGACCTGGGCTTGAATCCAACGTGTTATGATAGGGTTAGATCTCTCTTTCCAAGTTGTGTAAGGGTCCTTCTTGCTGGTCCCTATTTTCCCTTTCTTTATTGTGTTGCCGTTATCATTTTGAACCATGGATGCTTAATGGACGTGCATCTTTAAGTTAAGCAGCAGAGAGAGTGAGGAATTCAAGACGTTGCAACACAGTTTATGGTGCCACTAGTGTTCGAACAGGAGATCTCAGACTTTTTGGCACCCGAGAGATGGGGTGGGACTCATTTTGATTGGTTGGCTGGTGGCCAATGAATTAGCCAACAGGCCGTTTTCTGCACAGTAACAGGTGGTGATTGGGTCCTACGCGAGTGGGATGATTTTCACAGACCCAAGGAGATCAGTTTGAGTCCTGGATACTGAGAGGCAAGAACCTGCTCTTTCCTCTCTCTCTCTATAAATCTATAGGGAAACCAATTACAGACTGAAAAGCAGAAATCTTGACATGAAAACCTGGTTTGAAGGACAATGTGCAAGAAACAACCATCTGAAAAAAAACTCATCTTTTACTTTTACCCACCTCTCCTCCCCCTCTGTGTTTGTCTGTCTTGTCTGCACATGCAGAGGGTGGGGACAAGTTAAAGTGGGGATTAGAAATTAGATAATAATTAATCAGTTTTATTTGCTGTATATTTCATTATAGTTCTTGTTATAAATAAATAGGAAATGTATTCAAACTTACAAACCTGGTGACTGTAATTATTGGACAGCCAAGGGCCAAAGACTTTGTGTAGATTTCTAAGTATTATTGGGGAATCAATTGTGTTGTGACTCCGAGTCAAGGTGGGCTGGAATTGACCATCCACTAACCCAGGGTATCGTAACTTAATTTGGTGCCTCAGATCTGGGATCTTTAGAATGGTAGATGGCGAATTTTGGGTTGCACTATAAACTTAAGGCAGCAGGGTAGCATGGTGGTTAGCATAAATGCTTCACAGCTCCAGGGTCCCAGGTTCGATTTCCGGCTGGGTCACTGTCTGTGTGGAGTCTGCACGTCCTCCCCCTGTGTGCGTGGGTTTCCTCCGGGTGCTCCGGTTTCCTCCCACAGTCCAAAGATGTGCGGGTTAGGTGGATTGGCCATGCTAAATTGCCCGTAGAGTCCTAATAAAAGTAAGGTTAAAGGGGGGGGGGTTGTTGGGTTACGGGTATAGGGTGGATACGTGGGTTTGAGTAGGGTGATCATGGCTCGGCACAACATTGAGGGCCGAATGGCCTCTTCTGTGCTGTACTGTTCTATGTTCTATGTTCTACACCATGTTCGTAGCAAAGGGCAGCATGGTAGCAGAGTGGTTAGCACAGTTTCTTCACAGCTTCATGGTCCCAGGTTCGATTCCCGGCTTGGGTCACTGTCTACGCGGTGTCTACACGTCTTCCCCGTGTGTGCGTGGGTTTCCTCCGGGTGCTCCGGTTTCCTCCCACAGTCCAAAGATGTGCAGGTTAGGTGGAGTGACCATGATAAATTGCCCCTTGTGTCCAAAATGATTAGGTGGGGTTATTGGGTTACGAGGATAGGATGGAGGCGTGGGCTTAAGTGGGGTGCTCTTTCCAAGGGCCAGTGCAGACTCAATGGGCCAAATGGCCTCCTTCTACACTGTAAATTCTATGAAACTATAATATAACAGGATATCTCTGGAAGCTGCTGAGAGTTTTCTTCAGGTGGATGACTTGACTTTGGTTTGTTTCAAAGGGCGTTGAAAGACAAGCTTGCCGAGTTGGTAGGTGAATTGAAAATAGAGGTACCAGATACAGCTAGCCAGGTAGAGATAACTGAAGCCATTGCTCATCATTTAAATTTGAAAGAGATGCCAGTATCGCAGCTAGGGTGACGGCAATCATCAGTAGAATTAGTTAAAACCCAGTCACAAAAGAAATGATCAGAGATGCAGCAAAACAGAAAAGAAATGTAGATGGAAATAAGAAGGTTGGAATTAGAGAGAGAGAGGAAAAAGCCAAAAGAGAGAGACTTCCAGCTGAAGCCAGTGGAAATTAAAAGGGAGCTGCCAGGAGATAGAGGGATGGAACCCAGTGGCAATATATTTAAATTTGGACAGGCCATCTCTAAATTAGAAGCGAAGGGGGTAGAAACCTTTTGTTAGGACTTTTGAGGAAATAGCAATCCAAATGGAGTGGCTAAAAGAAAAGTGGACATTAGCGGTTTGGATCAGTAATTGGCTAGCTGAAAGAAGACAGAGGGTGGTGGTTGATGGCAAATGTTCATCCTGGAGTTCAGTTACTAGTGGTGTACCGCAAGGATCTGTTTTGGGGCCACTGCTGTTTGTCATTTTTATAAATGACCTGGAAGAGGGTGTAGAAGGATGGGTTAGTAAATTTGCAGATGACACGAAGGTCGGTGGAGTTGTGGATAGTGCTGAAGGATGTTATAGGAGCTGGGCTGAGAGGTGGCAGATGGAGTTTAATGCGGAAAAGTGTGAGGTGGTTCACTTTGGAAGGAGTAACAGGAATGCAGAGTACTGGGCTAATGGCAAGATTCTTGGTAGTGTAGATGAACAGAGAGATCTCGGCATCCAGGTACATTAGTCCCTGAAAGTTGCCACCCAGGTTAATAGGGCTGTTAAGAAGGCATATGGTGTGCTAGCCTTTATCAGTAGGGGGATTGAGTTTCGGAGCCACGAGGTCATGCTGCAGCTGTACATAACTCTGGTGCGGCCGCTCCTGGAGTATTGCGTGCAGTTCTGGTTACCACATTATAGGAAGGATGTGGAAGCTTTGGAAAGGGTTCAGAGGAGATTTACTAGGATGTTGCCTGGTATGAAGGGAAGGTCTTACGAGGAAAGGCTCAGGGACTTGAGGTTGTTTTCGTTAGAGAGGAGAAGGCTGAGAGGTGACTTAATAGAGACATATAAGATAGTCAGAGGGTTAGATAGGGTGGACAGTGAGAGTCTTTTTTCTTGGATGGTGATGACCAACACGAGGGGACATAGCTTTAAATTGAGGGGTGGTAGATATAGGACAGATGTCAGAGGCAGTTTCTTTACTCAGACAGTAGTAGGGGTGTGGAACGCCCTGCCTGCAACAGTAGTAGACTCGCCAACTTTAAGGGCATTTAAGTGGTCACTGGATAGACATATGGATGAAAATGGAATAGTGTAGGTCAGATAGGCTTCAGATGGTTTCACGGGTCGGCGCAACATCGAGAGCCGAAGGGCCCGTACTGCGCTGTAATGTTCTATGTAATGTTCTATGTTCTACCCATGCAAAGTAAATTGATGAGGCAGGCACAGGAAGTTTATCCTTCCCTGACGGAAGGGAATGTCTACGAATTATGATGAGGTAATAAAGGCTGTTCTGGGTGAATATGGATTGATTCCCGAAGCATATGGGCAAAAGTTTTGGATCTAAGGGGACAGCCGGGACAGATGCCAAATTCGAAAGGCTTACACAGAACAATTTTGATGGATGGGTACAGGCATTGGGATTTCAAGTACCATGAGGTTCTGACAGAGTTCATTCTTTCAGATGAATTTAAGAATTCCCTACCTTCTATGATAAGGACCCATGTTGGAGACCAGAGGGTGGCGACTACTAGACAGGCAGTAATTTTGGCTGCTGATTGTGAGCTAATCCATAAATTTAAAGCACCTCATAATTTTGAAAAGGATAGGAAGTGGGAGAGTCAAAGGAAGGCAGGTGGCCAAGGTGACGAATGGATAACTTGGAATGCTCCGAGATCTCATAGAAAAGAATCCCTACCGTGCAGAAGAAGGCCATTCGACCATCGAGTCTGCACCGACCCTCTGAAAGAGCACCCCACCAAGGCCCCCTCCCTATCCCTATAACCCAGTACCCGACCTAACCTTTTGGACACAAAGGGGCAATTTAGCATGGCCAATTTGCCTAACCTGCACATTTCTGGACTGTGGCAGGAAACCGGAGCATCCGGAGGAAACCCATGCAGACACCGGGAGAAAGTGCAGACTCCACACAGACAGTCACCCGAGGCTGGAATTGAACCCAGGTCCCTGACACTGTGAGACAGCAGTGCTAACCACTGTGCCACCGTCCTGCCCTACCTCCTCCCTATCTCCTCCTCAGATCAGGAAGGACGATACTGACGGTGAAGATGAGACACAAAAGCGTATGTGTTACCATTGTCATAATGTTCATTCAGCATGTCGGTAGCTTAAAGGAAATCCCATGGGACTTGGAGTTCTAAAGGAGGATTCTGAAAAGAGAACCAAAGTGGAGAATCCTACATGGCAGAATGTAGCTTTAACCGGACTTGGGAGACCAGAGGTTAGCACTGCTGTGGGAGCAGAATGAGATAAATGAGAGATAGGCAGGGGTTTTGTCTAAGGGGACGATCACCCCATTTTCCTCACCTGATACAGCTAACCCCATAACTATCTTCAGGGACACAGGTTCAATTCAAACTCTCTTGGAGAAGAATTTGGTTTTCCCTCCAGAGAGTTCAATGAAAGCTAAGGTATTAGTGAATGGGATAGGTGAAAATTATTTCCCAGTTCCATTATATAAGTACAATTTGAGTGTGTCAGGTCCAGTAGTTGTCTAGGTAGTTACGAAAGTCCCAGTGGACCGAGTAGACTTACTTTGAGGGAATGATTTGGCAGGAGTGAAGGTTGTACTGTCACCCATAATTACAGAGAGTTAGAGGGAAGTACTGTGGATGGGACATGAGATACCAACGGTAGGACATGTGGGAATTTGGAAAACTCATTGGGCATTAAATGACTCAAAGCAAGAACTATTGAAAGACATTAAACACGCATCAAAAGAAAATGGTAGTGAATCTGATTCTACTGATACTGATGAAATTATCTCCACGAGAATGATTCCTCACAAAAACTTGTCTAAGATAAAACCTAGTAGACAACCAGATTCTGAGAATTCCAAGCCTGAGGGTGATCCTAAGAAGGAGGAGTCTGAATCTAACAGTAATAACTGCGATGACGATTTACTACCTCAAAGGTAGTAATCTCAGGATTACTACCAGTGCCACGTGCTAGTCAGAGTACGAATGACAGGATAGACAGGATGAATGCGTGGCTTGAGAGATGGTGTAGGAAGGAGGGATTCAGATTTTTGGGACATAGGAACTGGTTTTGGGAGAGGTGGGACCATTACAAATCGGACAGTTTATACCTGGGCAGGACTGGAACCAATGTCCAAGGGTGCTTGTTTGCTAGCGCGGTTGGGCAGGGTTTAAACTAATGTGGCAGCAGAATGGGACCAATGCAGGAAATCAGAGGGTAGTAAAGAGGGGTTGGAAACAAAATATAGGAAGGAGATAAGTGGAAGGCAGAGAGAGCAGTTGGTCAGTGGGAGAAATAACTGAGGGAGAACTACTGCCGAAGGCCGGTAAGATTAAGAGGAAGAGCAGGCAGGGAGTGGTTGGTCAATGCAACGGGGCTGGTGGGCTGAAGTACATTAGTTTCAATGCGAGGCCTATTTCAGGTAAGACAGATGGACTTCGAGATTAGTACGGGGAATTATGACGTTACTATTACAGAAACTTGGTTGAAAGGGGAACAGGGTTGGCAACTAAACATTCCAGGATTTGGAGGGGGATGCAAAAGGGGTGCATTCTTGGTTAAGGAGAATATCACAGCTGTACTGAGGGAGGACACCTTGGAGGGTTCAGGCAGTGAGGCAATATGGGTAGAGCTCAGGAATAGGAAGGGTGCTGTCACAATGTTGGGGGTTTACTACAGACCTCCTAACAGCCAGCGGGAGTTAGAGGAGCAGATATGCAAACAGATCCTGGAAAGATGCATAACATTAGGGTTGTTGTGGTGGGTTATTTTAACTCTCCCTATATTGACTGGGACACACATACAGCTAGAGGCATGGATGGAGCAGAATTTGTAAGGAGCATCCAGGAGGGCTTCTTGAAACAATATGTAAATAACCCAACTCGGGAAGGGGCCATATTAGACCTGGTGCTGGGAAATGAGACCAGCCAGGTGATCGGTTTCAGTAGGAGATCATTTTGGGATCAAATTCTGTACATTTTAAGCTGTTTATGGATCAGGACATGAGTGGTCCTCAGGTGAAGGTGTTAGACTGGGGGAAGGCTAGTTCCAACAGAGTGTTGACTGGGCGAGGCTGTTTTAGGGAAAATCAACATCTGGCATCTGGGAGGCTTTCAAATGTCAGTTGATTAGAATTCAGGACCGGCATGTATCTGTGAAGGTGGCAAGTAATGAGGGATATTATGAACATTGTTAGAAAGAAAAAGGAAGCATTCATAAGGTCTAAAAGGCTTAGGACCAGATGAAGCCCTTGAAGAATATAAAGAAATTAGGAAGGAACTTAAGGTAGGAGTTTGGAAGGCTAAAAGGGGTCATGAAATGTTGTTGGCAAACAGGATTAAGGAAAATCCTAAGGCGTTTTATGCATATGTAAAGGGCAAAAGGGTAGCCAGAGAAAGGGTTGGTCCATTCCAGATATTGGAGAGTATCTGCATGAAACCAGAGGAAATGGCTGAGGTACTAAATGAATACTTTGAAGGACCTGGTGGATGAGGAGTATAGGGTAGAGTGTGTAGATATTCTGAGTCATGTTGATATTAATAAAGAGGAGGTGTAGGGCATCTTAAAAAGCATTAAAGTAGATAAGGCCCCAGGGCCTGATGGGATCAAACCAGAATACTGAGGGAAGCAAGGGAGGAAATTGCTGGGGCTTTGACAGTAATCTTTGGATTCTCATTGGCGACAGGTGAAGTTCCAGAGGACTGGAGAGTAGCCAATGTTGTTCTATTGTTTCAGAAGGGCAGCAGGGATAATCTAGGAAATTATAGGCCAGTGAGCCTTATGTCAGTGGTATGGAAATTATTGGAAAAGATTCTTAGAGATAGGATTTACTCATATTTGGAAACAAATGGACTTATTTGTGATGGACAGCATGGTTTTGGAATAAATGCTGTCCTTCATCGGTCGGGGTATTGAATATAAAAATTGGCAAGTCATGTTGCAGCTGTACAGGACCTTAGTTAGGCCTCATTTGGAATATTGTGTACAATTCTGGTCGCCACACTACCAGAAGGATGTGGATGCTTTGGAAGAGTACAGAAGCGGTTTATTAGGATGTTGCCTGGTATGGAGATCATTAGCTCTGAGGAAAGATTAGATAAACTCGGTCTGTTCTCACTGGAATGACGGAGGTTGAGAGGTGACCTTATTGACGTCTACAAGATTATGAGTGACATAGACAGAGTGGATAGTCAGATGCTCTTTCCAAAGGTAGGAGGACATAGGTTTAAAGTGCATGGCGAAAAGTTTAGATCAGATGTGCGAGGCAAGCTTTTTACAGAGAGTGGTAAATATATGGAACTAAATATATAGTTTAGACAGGTACCATGGTTGGCGCAGGCTTGGAGGGCTGAAGGACCTGTTCCTCTGCTGTATTGTTCTTTGAGAGTTCTGCATCTGATTTGGGTTCTGATTATGAAGAAATGATCAACAATGTGCAGGTTAGGTGGATTGGCCATTCTAAATTGCCTTTATGTTAGGTACCTCTACTGGGTTACGGGGATAAGGTGGAGGTGTGGGATTAAGTGAGGTGTTCTTTTCAAGAGCCGGTGCAGACTTGATGGGCTGAATGGCCTCCTTCTGTAGTAGATTGTATGATTCTATGAACCGCTACTGAATAGACCTGTCACTACCTGATCTTGAACAAATGGCAAGTAATTCTTCCAAAGCTAGGAAAAAAGACAGCAAATCAGAAGGAGAGAGTGAATTGGACTTTTCTAAAAGTAATCAGTTACCGCCTCTTGGAGGAAACTTAATCCCATTCACTTCAGGTGCAAATATTTCCCAGAGCATGCCTGTTTTGAAAGAAATAATACATGGCAGCATGGCATCAGCTATTCAGCATGAGGAGAGCAAGGATTGTGAAGTGACACCAAGTGAACAGTTGATTAATCCACATCCTTTTAAAAGTTCAAAAAGAAAATTCCAATTAAGGAGGAACTTAGCGTGGCCAATCCATCTACCTTGCACGTCTTTGGGTTGTTTGGGTGAGACCCACGCAGCCAAGGGGAGAACGTGTAAACTTCACACGGACAGTGACCCGGGCCGAGGATCGAACCCGGGTTCTTGATTTTGTGAGGCAGCAGTGATAATCACTGTGCCACTGTACTACCCCGCACGGTTCCTCTTCAAGGTAAAGGAGCAAATAGCAAAGGATATGAAGTAATCAGTGATCCATTCTATTTGAAAATTAAGAGGAAGGTGGATGAAGAACCAGGCAGGGTTTCTGCAACCGCATTTGTTAACAAAAACAGAAAGTCATGGAACCAACAATGTGCCATCCACTGGTTTTGAAAGTATAGAAAAACATTTGAAATCTGGAAAGCAGAAATTGTTTCAGATCGCATTACTAAATGGAGTTAAGGGGCGGGATTCTCCGACCCCACGCAGGGTTGGAGAATCGGCCGGCAGCGGCGTTATTCCCGCTCCCGCAGGGTTTTTAAATCTCTGACCGGCCAAAAACCGGCGCTGTGCAAATCCCGCCGGCAGCCTCTGAAAACAGCTGGCGCCGGCGGGATTTCATTTTAATTTTAATTGCCACAAATCTCCGGCCCGGATGGGCCGAAGTCCCGGTTGACGCAGTTCAGTGTCGGGGGGTGGGTTGCGGCATCGGGGTGGGGGGGGGGGGGGGTGGGTTGCGGCATCGGGGGGGGGGGTGGGTTGCGGCATCGGGGGGGGGGTGGGTTGCGGCATCGGGGGGGTGGGTGGGTTGCGGCATCGGGGGGGTGGGTGGGTTGCGGCATCGGGGGGTGGGTGGTTGCGGCATCGGGGGGGTGGTGGGTTGCGGCATCGGGGGGGGGTGGGTTGCGGCATTCGGGGGGGTGGGTGTGCGGCATTCGGGGGTGGGTTGCGGCATCGGGGGGGTAGGTTGCGGCATCGGGGGGTGGGTTGCGGCATCGGGGGGGTTGCGGCATCGGGGGGCGGCATCGGGGGGGGGGTTGCGGCATCGGGGGGGGGCATCGGGGAGGGGTTGCGGCATCGGGGGGGGCATCGGGGGGGGGGTTGCGGCATCGGGGTGGGCATCGGGGGGGTTTGCAGCATCGGGGGGGTTGCGGCATCGGGGGTTGGGTTGCGGCATCGGGGGGTGTGGGTTTGGGGACAGCGGCGTGCAGAGAAGGGGGGCGATGGATGCCCGGGGCCAACGCACCGTTGCCCCCCCCTCTGTACGCCATTGCCCCCTACCCCAACCACCCCCCTCACCACCACTACCTCCCTCCAACGCCCCTACCTCCCTCCAACGCCCCTACCCCCCTCCAACGCCCCTACCCCCCTCCAACGCCCCTACCCCCCTCCAACGCCCCTACCCCCCTCCAACGCCCCTACCCCCCTCCAACGCCCCTACCCCCCTCCAACGCCCCTACCCCCTCCAACGCCCCTACCCCCCTCCAACGCCCCTACCCCCCTCCAACGCCCCTACCCCCCTCCAACGCCCCTACCCCCCTCCAACGCCCCTACCCCCCTCCAACGCCCCTACCCCCCTCCAACGCCCCTACCCCCCTCCAACGCCCCTACCCCCCTCCAACGCCCCTCCCCCCCTCCCCGCCACCCCTACCCCCTCCCCGCCACCCCTACCCCCTCCCCGCCACCCCTACCCCCTCCCCGCCACCCCTACCCCCTCCCCGCCACCCCTACCCCTCTCCCCCCACCGCCACCCGCCACCCCTACCCCCCTACCCCTACCCCCTACCCCTACCCCCCCCCCCCTACCCCCCGCCACCCCTACCCCCCACCCTCGCCACCCCTACCCCCCACCCTCGCCACCCCTACCCCCCACCCTCGCCACCCCTACCCCCCTCCCCGCCACCCTAACCCCCTCCCCGCCACCCCTACCCCCCTCCCCGCCACCCCTACCCCCCTCCCCGCCACCCCTACCACCCCCCTCCCCGCCACCCCTACCCCCCTCCCCGCCACCCCTACCCCCCTCCCCGCCACCCTACCCCCCCTACCCCCCTCCCCGCCACCCCTACCCCCCTCCCCGCCACCCCACCCCCCCTCTCTCTCCTCCTCCCCCTTCCTTCCTCCCTCCTCCCCCCCTTCCTTCCTCCTCCCTCCTCCCCCCCCCCTCCTTCCTACGTTGGGGGGGTGGGGGTGCGGCATTAGTGGGGGGTGGGGGGGGAGCGGCGTTGGAGGGGGTAGGGGTGGTGAAGGGGGTAGGGGTGGTGAGGGAGGGTTGGGGTAGGGGCAGCGGCGTGCAGAGGAGGGGGGCAACGGATGCCCGGGGCCAACGCACCGTCCCCCCCCCTCTGCACGCAGCTGCCCCTACCCCCTTCACCACCCCTACCCCCTTCACCACCCCTACCCCCCTCCAACGCCGCACCCCCCACCCCCCACCCCCCACTAACGCCTCACCCCCCCCCCCACTAACGGAGGAAGGAAGGGGGGACGGAGGAAGGAGGGGGGGAGGAGGAGAGAGGGGGGGGGTGTGGGTACCGGCCTTCAGAGGGAGGGGGACGGGGTGTGGGTACCGGCGTTGAGGGGGGGGGGGACCCGGCGTTGAGGGGGGGGGTTGCGGCATTGCGAGAGATGGGGGGGCGGCGTTGGAGGGGGTAGGGGTGGTGGGGAGGGGGGTAGGGGTGGTGGGGAGGGGGGTAGGGGTGGTGGGGAGGGAGGTAGGGGTGGTGGGGAGGGGGGTAGGGGTAGTGGGGAGGGGGGTAGGGGTGGTGGGGAGGGAGGTAGGGGTGGTGGGGAGGGGGGTAGGGGTGGTGGGGAGGGAGGTAGGGGTGGTGAGGGGGGGTGGTTGAGGTAGGGGGCAGCGGCGTACAGAGGGGGGGGGGCGACAGTGTGTTGGCCCCGGGCATCCGTCGCCCCCCCTTTCTGCACGCCGCTGCCCCCAAAGCCCCCCCCCCGATGCCGCAACCCCCCCCCCCACCCCGAAACGCCGGGTCAGTCTCTCTCCTCCTCCTCCTCCAAAAAACGCCGGGTCTCACCACTTCCGCAGCTGGTGAAACTGATGCGTATCGCGTCAGTCAGCTGCTGGCCCCTCCGGGAATGGAGAATCGCCGCCTAAAAGAAGGCCCCCACGCCGGAGTCATCTACTCCAATTTTGCTCGCCGGAAATCGGCGTTACGACGGTCTGCAGAGAATTTCGCCCCAGAACTGTGATTACAAAGACTCCAATGAAGAGTTAAAATCTATAAAACAAAGAATAATGCATAACTTACAGCACAGTAGCACGGTGGTTAGCGCTGTCACTTCACAGCACCAGGGTCTCGGCTTCGATTCCCGGCTTGGGTCACTGTCTGTGTGGAGTCCGCACGTTCTTCCTGTATCAACGTGGGTTTCCTCCAGGGGCTCCGGTTTCCTCCCACAAGTACCGAAAGACGTGCTGTTAGGTAATTTGGACATTCTGAATTCTCCCTCCGTGTACCCGAACAGGTGCCAGAATGTGGCGACAAGGGGCTTTTCACATTAACTTCATTGCAGTGTTAATGTAAGCCTACTTGTGACAATAAAGATTATTATTATAAAGCCAATCAACTTTGTGAAGATTTAATTGTCGTTGAAAGTAACCATACGAAGGAAAAGAGAGAATGTGAAGCTGGAGGGGTTGAAGAGAGTTTATTGATTAAAAATGAACCAAATATTTCCCTCAGCATTGACAATATTGCTGGCAGTTTGGGTACAGAAACACCTCGCAATTTGGATAAGCATTCATTTGACGATCAGAAATGACTGGCTGCATTACCCGAGAGACTGAAAGCGATAGAAATGGGCCCTCTCCAATTTGGACAGTCACAAACCTGACCAAGGGAGGCATGTTGCTCTTGACTTTGAGGCAGAGAGTGAAAACAAGGAACTGTTGAAATATTAGAGCAAGTTCTAAAACCTCTCAGTTCTAAAACTAATAAAGATACAGAAAGAATATAGGCAGAGTTGTTGGGAAACACTTTGTTAACTAATCATGATGTAGACATATGAAACTCAGAGCTAATAAAGCCACGTCCGTCTTGCTAAAACCATGGAGACTGGTTTACATAAGAACATAAGAACTAGGAGCAGAAGTAGGCCATCTGGCCCCTCCAGCCTGCTCCGCCATTCAATGAGATAATGGTGGATCTTTTGTGGACAGCTCCACTTTCCGGCCTGAACACCATAACCCTTAATCCCTTTATTCTTCAAAAAACTATCTATCTTTACCTTAAAAACATGTAATGAAGGAGTCTCAACTGCTTCACTGGGCAAGGAATTCCATAGATTCACAACCCTTTGGGTGAAGAAGTTCCTCCTAAACTCAGTCCTAAATCTACTTCCCTTTATTTTGAGGCTATGTCCCCTCGTTCTGCTTTCACCCGCCAGTGGAAACAACCTTCCTGCATCTATCCTATCTATTCCTTTCATAATTTTAAATGTTTCTATAAGATCCCCCCTTATCCTTCTAAATTCCAACGAGTACAGTCCCAGTCTACTCAACCTCTCCTCATAATCCAACCCCTTCAGCTCTGGGATTAACCTAGTGAATCTCCTCTGCACACCCTCCAGCGCCAGTACGTCCTTTCTCAAGTAAGGAGACCAAAACTGAACACAATACTCCAGGTGTGGCCTCACTAACACCTTATACAATTTAGTTAGAGACTGAAATGCAGTGCATGTTATATATGTTGTGGAAACAAGCAAAAACATAGATTTTGGGAGGTTGAAGGCCATGTTAGTGGATGAATCGAAGCAGGCCGCCCCAGATTATCCAGACAATTAAAATAGCCACAGATGCCAGTGACCTGAGGGTAGATCAGTGCTACTAGCCCTTCAGCATTTTGAAGTATATGTCCAGCATGACCATAAACAAAGCTTAGTTTATGCAGACCATAATTTGCTTGCATTTATAGAAAAGTTTAAAACCTAGAACACAAGATTACTCTATTGTAGTTTATTATTATAATAGCTCAATGTTAAAATTGCACATATTCCTGGAAAGGATAATGTGATTGTGGATGCTTTGTCACAGTTTTAAGGGCTGACTAGTTACTAATGTGGAGACTGGGAAGGGAGCATATGTAATGGGAATCGATTAATGGATACGTGTTTATGATTTATGTCTTGTATGCCACATTGTTACCCAAGGGATATTTTAGGAAATTAGCTCCAGACCCCAATGTAGGAGGCAATTTTAGGGTTAAACAGACTGAGGGAGAAAAAAAACCCATTGCTAGCACAGAGTCAGAGGGATAAGCCCACACCTGGTCGAGTTGCATTATTCTAGTCAGGCTTAAACTCATTAGTGGGAATACACAGGATGCCCCAGATCCATTGTTCTTTGGGACACTCCTGTCTGACCAGATATTAGCCCATTATACAGAGTCAGATGGCCTCTTTGTCCGTCAATGGGGTTAGTTACAAATCAATAGCCTCTGTTCTATTGTATAAACTGGAGTGGACAATCAAACAGCCAAGGTAACGCTAATGAGTTCAACCATGGAAATCCCAGCAGATAATTTTTGTTTGAGGGGCTGGGCGGAGCTTAGAGAGAGAGAGCAAAAGAATTCTGTTCTGAAAGTTACATGGTAGAAGGCTATGGAAATCGACCAAGAGAGGTCGTGAAATTTGCCACCAAGGCAGGCTTTGGAAAAGGGCTCTGAACGAATATCCTGAACAGATGAAAATTGTTTCGGGAATGCAAATCCTGCCTTAGCCTGTCCATGTAAGTGGCATGAGAGCTGCATGTTCTGTCCATGTAGAGTTTGCACCCGTGTGTGCGTGGGTTTCATCCGGGTGCTCCGCTTTCCTTCCACAGTCCAAAGATGTGCAGGTTAGGTGGATTGGCCACGCTAAATTGCCATTTAGTGTCCATAGATTAGGTGGGTTACTGGGTTATGGGGATAGGGTGGAGGTATGGGTTTAAATAGGGTGCTCTTTCAAGGTGCTTCCCCCCCCCCCCACGGCCGCCCCACGACACAAATCGCTGCTCGCCGTCTTTTACGGCGAACAGCGATTCTCCCCAGGCCGATGGGCCGGGTTCCCAGGCCTTAACGGCCGTTTTTACAGCAGCAAACACACCTGCTTGCTGCCATCGTAAAAACGGCTGCAACATGCCCGTTCTGGGCATCCAGGGCCCCGATTGGTGGGGCATGGCCCCACCGATTGGTGGGGCATGGACCCGCGATGGTGCCCACCGATCGCGGGCAGTGCGTCCGTAACGGACGCACTCTTTCTCCCTCCGTCACCCCGCAGGATCAGTCCGCGGGGCGGCCGAGGGAGATGACGGCCCTGCGCATGCGCAGCTGATGTCATCGTGCGCATCAGCCAGCGTGACGCTTGGCGCGCAGACTTACCGACGGTCGCTAAGGCTGCGATGCCGTGCTTCACGGGGTCCCACTGCTAGCCCCAACCGGGGGGGAGAATCGGGTCCTGGGAGGGGGCGCGGAGGCTGCCGTGAAACACGGCCAGTTTCATGGCAACCTTTACGATTCTCCGCATTTGCGGAGAATCTCGCCCACTGCTGGAAATAACCATCTGAAACAAAGATTCTTGTCTTTTACTTTTACTTATCATTTTTCTTACACCCCTCTCCTCACCTCTGTGTTTGCCTGTCTAATAGATAATAGTTAACACATTGTATTGCTGCATATTTCATTATAGTTCTTGTTATAAATAAAAAGTAATTGTGTTTAAATTTACAAACTTCGTGACTGTAATTCGTGGGCAGTAAAGGGCCAAAAAATTGGGGTATTTTTCTATGAATTATTGGTTAATTCAATTGCATTGCGACTCCGGATCAAGGGAGGCTGAAATTGACAGTTGCAACAATTAAATGAACTTATTCTGCTCTTGCTCCCAGTGAATATTGATTCATAATGCAGGATGTTACTTCCCAATATTGGTGCAGGGGACTATGATAAATACAGATGTCTATATATTCTTAATGATGTGGAGATGCCGGTGTTGGACTGGGGTGAGCACAGTAAGAAGTCTTACAACACCAGGTTAAAGTCCAACATGATTGTTTCAAACACTTGCTTTCGGAGCACTGCTCCTTCCTCAGGTTGCAGTGCTCCGAAAGCTAGTGTTTGAAACAAACATGTTGGACTTTAACCTGGTGTTGTAAGACTTCTTACTATATATTCTTAGCTTGATACCTATGCAGGGGCCCCTCATGCACCTACTGTCATGAATTACTTAGGAACTAATTATGCTTGACCCACCAGAATGACTGCATTACCACACTCTTCCCCTCTGCATATATTAATGCATGCACACATTTTTTTAATTTATGTACAATCCTATTAGTTTTCCTCTTCAATTATTTCACTTCGACTTTTCTCTTGAAGTTCTACTTCTGAAGGTGACTGCATCAGTTCGAAATGAAGTGATATTATTCTTTCTTTACCAGCCAGTGAATCAATGACATTTTGACACACGAGTGAAGCCTCTATTTTTCAGAAATGTATCAGTGCTTCTGGCTGACGTCAGGCTGACAGGAATAGCACATTAAAATCAATCTTCCTGGACTGCCGTTATCGCTTGCTGCTGTGCTCATTTGTGACAGTGCAGATAATACTAATCCTAATGGACCACGTAACATTCCAAACCTGACACTGTACAAACTGGTTATTAAATATTCAGGAGAGAGCTCATGTTGAAAACATTAGCAAAAGTTGTTGTTCTGAGAGTTTGAGACTGCTTTTCTTTAGTGTTACTTTTGCGTTGGCACGCCCTTTGCTTTTACCCATGTATACCTCGGCCCACCAAACCCCATTTCCATCTGAGGTTGCACTGGGGTGATTTTGTTCTATTGGTTTGGAGTGAAGGGCATTGTTTACTTTGAAGCCGGTAGTAACAATGCTTTAAGCTTTTCATGTAATATGATGAAATGTTTCACTATGGTGTGACTGCTTGTACTGGGCCCATCCTAAGGAGCCAGCAAAAAGCCACTGAGCATCACCAGTGGAAACGGCACTAATAGCCATCTCCGTTGAGAGTTGGATATTCATTTGCTAAGTGGCTTGGAATGAACTGTGTGTACTTTGAGACAAAAACCTTTAGAAAGTCACTAGTTAAAAATATTAACGTCAGGGTTTTCATGGGCTTAATGTTAGCACTGAGGTACGCCTTGTCCTGAACTGCTTGTCTGATAGAACCAGGATAATATTTAAAATTATAAAGAGAACATTAGACATTCGCTGGATGTACTCTGGATTGCTTTGAAGCAATCGTGCGCAAGGTGAAGATATCATCTCATGAAACATAGCCCCAAGCTGAACCTGGCAAAATGCCCAGAATGCCTTCCTGACAGATTGAATGATCAGTAAGATCACAGGAGCATGGTGACAGGAACAGGCCATTCAGCCCTTCACACCTGTTCTACCATTCAATTCGACCATGGCCGATTTGTACCCCAACTCCATTTTTCCGCCTTGGAGCCATAACCCTTGACACACTTGTCGAATGGAAATTGATCCCATACCTGGAAGTTTAAATCTACGCAGCATCTGCGACCTATTGGAGAGACCATTGTGAGAGAGATAGGGACCAGAAATGACACCTTCAGTCAAGGAATACAGGAGTTTCAAGGTTCTTCTTCTTTGCTTGGTACCAAGGGGCTGGTTTAGCACAGTGGGCTAAACAACTGGCTTGTAATGCAGAACCATGCCAAGAGCACGGGTTCAATTCCTGTACCAGCCTCCCCGAACAGGTGCTGGAATGTGGTGACTAGGGACTTTTCACAGTAACTTCATTGAAGCCTATTTGAGACAATAAGATATTATTATTTTGCGGGTCCTGTGACACAATAATAATAGAGCTGCTGACTAATCGTAACAACTGATTTCTATCAATTGTTTCACTAGAAATGGCATGAAGAAGACCCTAGTATGAACTTAAAGGTCCACAGTTACTAGTTCCTTCCAACGACATCTCAACTTATTCCTGTACCGTAACGTAAACAGGTATTTTCTCTCAGAAAAATATCTAAAGAACTGATGAAGTGTCAAAATAGTCATCTTCTCTTCATATCTTCTCCTAGAATATTGAGTGATGGACTGTGAGAACATTGAAGAATGCTCCCACGTCCCTTGAATCAAACTTGAAAAGCTTATTTTCAGGATGTGAACGCCGCTTGGAAGGGCCTCCATTCATTGCCCATCTCCAGTTACCCTGGGAAGGTGATGGGCCTTCCCCTGGAACTGATGCAGTCGGTTTGGTGAAGGTCAGCTTTTTCCAAACCTGGCCGGCTAGGCCTCATTTAGTGAGTCATTGGAGTCACATGGAAGTCTTAAAGTAGCGCAGGACACCTAGCTTCCTGCCCGAAAGGACACGAGTGAACCAGGGGGTTTTAACTTCAAAAGAACAAAGAACAAAGAAAATTACAGCACAGGAACAGGCCCTTCAGCCCTCCCAGCCTGCGCCGATCCAGATCATTTATCTAAACCTGTTGCCTATTTTCCAAGGATCTACTTACCTCTGTTCCCCGCCCGTTAATATATCTGTCTAGATGCATCTTAAATGATGCTATCATGCCCGCCTCTACCCTCTCCGCTGGCAAAGCGTTCCAGGCACCCACCACACTGCGTAAAATACTTTCTGCACACATCTCCCTTAAACTATCCCCCTCTCACCTTGAAATCGTGACCCCCTTGTAATTGACACCCCCAATCTTGGAAAAAGCTTGTTGCTCTCCACCCTGTCCATACCTCTCATAATTTTGTAGACATCAATCAGGACACCCCTCAACCTCCGTCTTTCCAATGAAAACAATCCTAATCTAATCAACCATTTTTCATAGCTAGCACCCTCCATACCAGGCAACATCCTGGTGAATCTCCTCTGCACCCTCTCCAAAGCATCCACATCCTTCTGGTAATGTGGCGACCAGAACTGCACGCAGTATTCCAAATGTGGCCGAACCAAAGTCCGATACAACTGTAACATGACCTGCCGACTCTTGTACTCAATACCCCGTCCGATGAAGGCAAGCATGTCGTATGCCTTCTTGATCACTATCGACCTGCACAGCCACCTTCAGGGTACATTGGAGCTGAACTCCCAGATCTCTCTGTACATTAATTTTCCCCAGGACTCTTCCATTGACCGTATAGTTCGCTCTTGAATTGGATCTTCCAAAATGCATCACCTCGCATTTGCCTGGATTGAACTCCATCTGCCATTTCTCTGCCCAACTCTCCAATCTATCTATATTTTGCTGTATTCTCTGACAGTCCCCCTCGCTATCTGCAACTCCACCAATCTTAGTGTCATCTGCAAACTTGCTAATCAGACCACCTATACCTTCCTCCAGATCCAACAGTTTTCACTTCCTGGCTTCAGAAAGATTAAATTCAAATTCCCAAATTTCCCAAAGTTTGTAACAGTGCAGTTACATTTCACGGAAAAAGCCATTTCCATTCTGTCTTTGTGCCTCTGACTCTGAGAGATCAAGGGATATGGGGGGCTGTCGGGATCAGGGCATTGAACTTGATGATCAGCCATGAACATAATGAATGGCGAAGAAGGCCCGAAGGGCCAAATGGCCTCATTCCGCTTATATTTTCTATATTTCTATGTTAATAAGCTATACTACCTGTTCTTCAGCTCACACAATAAATAATTTCTTCCAGTCGAGTGTTTTTAGCTGTCGGGAGAGGAAGGAGAAGGTGCGGGGGTGTGGGGGGAGGGAATGTGGGAACATTGAAAAAATATATTTTAACCTGAATAGGCATTTCACTGAATTTTATTCATAAACGGTAGCTCTTGAAGTTGTGCAAGTCTCAGACACTGGAAGATGTGCGGAGACCATGGTCAGGAGAGTTTTGCGCCCTCATTAAGATAAGAGGACACATTAGCTGATTGGTTTGGAATACTTCAATTCACAAGAAGCCTTGCAGTGACGGTGGCAGAATTTGAATGAAGACCAGAATAAATTTCTATAAATGTCATTACTTCAACAAACACTCAGCGTTCCCATTAGAACCAAAAAGGATTTTTTTTTTTGGAAATCGGTTTAAAAATAAGTCTTTGAATATCTGCTTAGATCATCAGATTTAAATGTGAGCAGCTACACACATTGAACATACAGTGCAGAAAGAGGCCATTTGGCCCATCAAGACCTCACTTCCACCCCATTCCCATAACCCAACATTCCCGCAATCCTAACCTTTTTGGCCACGAAGGGCAATTTATCATGGCCAATCCACCCAACCTGCAAGCCTTTCGACTGTGGGAGGAAACCAGAGGAAACCCCCACAGACATGGGGAGAACGTGCAGACAGTGTCCCAGTGGGGAATCGAACCTGGGACCCTGGCGCTGTGAAGCCACAGTGTTAGGCACTTGTGCTACCGTGCTGCCAACATACCTGGAATTGAATGCAATAATGTGCACCGGGATCAAGAATATGTTAAGCAAAGTAACTTATGACATCTTTCTATTCCTGCATTGTTTCCATCGTACCAACTCCTTGCTATTTTGTTTGCCTCTGAGTTGAACGATTGTGAGCGGGATTCTCCATCCGCCAACACCGGAATTGGGATACGTGATTGCGCGGAGATTCACCGACGGCGAGTTTCAATTGTGGTTTTAAAAATCGGGAAACAGGTGCCCTGTTGAGGGAGAGAGAGGTGTACCAAAAGTGTGCAACATAACTATAGGGAGCTCACATTTGTGCCGCTGGCCAAGGGTCTTCTGCCAGGGCCGGGGGGAGTAGTTGGGGACAGCCAGGAGCTGGACTGTGGGGTCGTGGTGGATAGTCACAGAACACAATTGCTACAGCCTGCAAAGCTACCAGACAGCTGTGCATGCCACTGACTGCCCACTGTGAACTTAGTGCCACAGGTCATATGGGTGCCCAGCCCTCCAAGCCCCCCCCCCCCCCCCCCAGGTATCCTCTGGCTCCAGCTGACCTATCAATGGGGTGAGCATGCGCCACTGAAATCAGTGACATCTTGTTGGCTGGAATTAGTGTGCGTGCGGTGTGGGGTGCTAATATACGGCTGCTGCTTGTCACCCTCTCAAGGAGCAATTCCGACCCGGCGGATCGGACACCATTTTTCATTGGAATCGCTCCTGTTCCACGTAGTGCCGGTGCTAGTCCATTAACGGTTCCAGAATTGCTCCGGGTTCGGCGCCAAGTTTTCTTTCATAGAGGTCTGTCCTGGCAACAACACATAGGGCGCAATTTTCCGCTTGGCGAAGGCAAAATCACGTTCGCCAATCGGGCGGAGAATTGCTTCTAACGCCGAAATTGGGGATGGTGCCTGTTTTCGGATGCTCCACTCCCTCCTAGACAGCATCATCGGTGAGTATGCCGCACGCCATACGTCACAAGAAGCCCTCCCCCCGCTGCTCCGTACCCGATGGACTGACTTCCCGACGGCGTGCATCACTTGTGCTCTGTAGTGTTTCGTCAACATCGCGTGGTGGCTGCGGATTGCATCCAGCGGAAGCCACAGTCGGGGGGGGGGGGTGGGAGGGAGCCATTCCGCTGGTCTGGATGGCTTCGCCGGGGGCTGGGGGACTGGTGGGTGTGGTCCAGGGGTGGCGAGGGGGGTTACAGGGACCACTATCTGGCAGGCCGGGTCCAGGTGCGGCCGGAGCCATGTTCGAAGGCGTGACCGCTGCAGGCCGACGCAGTGCGCATGCGCGGCCACGGACCCGGTCATTCCTCCGGCCGTTTCTGTCAGGAACGCTGGGGGTTTTGAGTGGCACGATTGCTAGCCCCCCACCAAGTGGAGTATGGTACGGGGGTGCCACTGACTTTCATTGTAAAGCTAGACACTTCCTCCGGGCATAGCCTCAAAATCGGAGAATCCAACTCCTAGACTCTGAAATGGAGAATCCTGTCCTGTGGGTTCAGGTCCAACTCTGGAGATTTGTATACCCTGATAGTTCAGGGCATAATTGAGAGAAAATGCCAAAGAGAGCCCTTCGCGATCTCTTTCAGATGAGGGTTGGAATTCTCACCCCATTGCGATTCACTTTTCCCGCCAGCAGTTCACCCCTGCCTGCATGTTTCCCGATGGTGTGGCTTCAATAGGAAACCCCATTGACAAGAGGCTGGAGTATAGAACCCCCCCTCCAGTGAACGGCATGTCGCAAAGAGCCCAGGGCTGGGAGATGGACAATCCAGCCCGACTGGAGATGTAAATCTACTGCCTCATGTGCCCTCCCAATGGGAGTAAAAATGTCCATGATATTATTCAGAGGTTCTGTGCACTCTGGCTAATATTTATCCCACAGTTATTATCTCTGAAACAGACTGTCCAAGTATTACCACATTGCTACTTATTGCTACTTATGGCATAGTGGTACCACCCTTACCTCTGGACCCGCAGATCTGGGTTCAAGTCCAGCACCAGGACCAATTTGCCATGGAAGGAGGGGCTTCATAATCAGCTAGGGAATCCTTCCACAAATTCGCCATTCTTTCCCAAAGGGAAAAAATGCGTGTGAGGATACGCTAAAATGAAACTTGTGGAACTTTGGAGTGTGCAAGATGGCTGCCGTATTTCCTACATTACAACAGTGATATGACACTTCAAAACTGTTTCATTGAGTGTTATGCACTTTGAGACATTCTGGACTTTAGAAATGTGAGTCTTTGTTAAATTTGATGGCATTCTGAAGTTGTCTCAGTCAGTATAATGAAAATATGCAAGAACAAAGGCACCGGGAGGGATTGCAATAACTACGGGGGTATCTTAATCCTCGGCATCATCGGGAAGGCCTGTGCCTTCTCACCAGGCTGCATCGAGTAAGCCAGCAGAATTGTCTCAGAGACACATATTTCAGAGCGGGCAATCCCAGTAGACAGTTGTCCCAGTGCCTGGGCTGGGTGGGGAACCCCTCAGGGAGGTTGGTCGTGGTCGTGGGCTGAAGCATTCCAGGCCGCGGGTCGCCCCTGGGCCGGAAGTGGATGGGTGGGGCTTTGCGTCTGTGAGATCTTCAAACCATCTTTCAATATTGTGGAGGCCCATAATAGGGGAAACCACAGCTTCAACCAGTCTGTCCTACTAAAGACTTCCAGGACAGAGCCTTGCTTGATGCACGATCAATTGCACAAAGACGAGAGTTGAATACAACTTATTGCTCTAAGATGTGTGGCCTCCCACAGCAGCTGGCGAAATGGCTGCTGCACAGAGGACACACATATTTATACTCCGCCTACTGGGCGGAGCCAGCAGGCAGAGACTACCGCCGTACCTGTAGTACAGGTCCTACCACACATCACCTAATATAGGTGCAACAGTGGTTTACCACAATGCTAAAAGTCAATCTTATTCCCTTTGGGCAGCAGGGTAGCATGGTGGTTAGCATAAATGCTTCACAGCTCCAGGGTCCCAGGTTCGATTCCCGGCTGGGTCACTGTGCGGAGTCTGCACGTCCTCCCCGTGTGTGCATGGGTTTCCTCCGGGTGCTCCGGTTTCCTCCCACGGTCCAAAGATGTGCGGGTTAGGTGGATTGGCCATGCTAAATTGCCCTTAGTGTCCTAAATTAATAAGGTTAATGGGGGGGGGAGGTTACTGGTATAGCGTGGATATGTTGGCTTGAGTAGGGAGATCATTGTTCGGCACAACATCGAGGGCCGAAGGGCCTGTTCTGTGCTGTACTGTTCTATGTCTATGTCTATGAATGTGAGCATAACTTCACAGCCGAAGGCTATTGCAAAGGACAAATTAGCCTTTTAATTGCAAGAGCACCTCACAGTTACAGGTTGTGTTTGCTGTTTGCTCCTGCTGGTGGCTGCAGCTGCCTGGAGGCTGATGTTGCTGTTTCCTTCCTTTTCTGTCGCCGGAAAGAAGGACAATTTTGGCTAAGATATGTGGGTCCTGGAACACCGGGCTCAGTGGGGGGCATATGAGTCCGGAAGGCAATCCGGTTTGAAGCAAGTAGATACCGCAAGGCCTGCTGCGTGACTTTGATATAAATGGGCCATTGAAGAAATGCTTTT
Organism: Scyliorhinus canicula; assembly: GCF_902713615.1. Classification (NCBI taxonomy): domain Eukaryota; kingdom Metazoa; phylum Chordata; class Chondrichthyes; order Carcharhiniformes; family Scyliorhinidae; genus Scyliorhinus; species Scyliorhinus canicula. Next base: position 79,808,617 of record NC_052165.1, on the reverse strand, counting down.
TCAGATTGTTGATGCATTTGTTGCTGGTGTGGTGAGTTCTGCTTGTAACTGGCATGTCACTGCGCGTTAAACACGCTGGAAGTCCAGGATGTTCGACTGTACCTTGAGTGCCAGTGGAATATGTGGATGCCAGGATTTGGTTCCAATAAGATTGGACCGTGTGGGAGGGGCCTGCATAGCTGCGGCTCCTGGACAGAGAATGGCAGTGATACAAGTCACACATGATGGACAGATCATTTCTGCAAAACGTTCTGGGCATGATAACACATCCTCAGGCTTACCCTCCGTTTCTGTTGAGGAGCCTGCGAGGGGCGACACCGTGTGTTTGGTTTTTTTGTGTGAAAATGAGCTGATTTAGCTTTGTATTGGTGCCAATATGGAACGGTGACGTTTCCTTGTTGTTTAATGGTTAGTGTGCTGTATGGCAGGTTACATAGAACAGTACAGCACAGAACAGGCCCTTCAGCCCTCGATGTTGTGCCGAGCAATGATCACCCTACTTAAACCCACGTAACCCGTATACCCGTAAACCAACAACACCCCCCCATTAACCTTACACTACGGGCAATTTAGCATGGCCAATCCACCTAACCCGCACATCTTTGGACTGTGGGAGGAAACCGGAGCACCCGGAGGAAACCCACGCACACACGGGGAGGACGTGCAGACTCCGCACAGACAGTGACCCAGCCGGGAATCGAACCTGGGACCCTGGAGCTGTGAAGCATTGATGCTAACCACCATGCTACCGTGAGGCCCCATGAGGTGAGGTCCCATACCGTGAGGTTACGTAATTGATTTTTAAACCTTTGTTACTATTGACTGTTTTATAATCAAAATATTCTCAACATAGCCTCTTCCAGTGAACATGTGCTGTGCCTCAGAGGATGATTGGTGCACAGCATTTCAAGGAAGCTTTGAAGCCTGAGCATTGTACTGGGGCTGGTTTAGCTCACTGGGCTAAATCGCTGGCTTTTAAAGCAGACCAAGCAGGCCAGCAGCACGGTTCGATTCCCGTACCAGCCTCCCCGGACAGGCGCCGGAATGTGGCGACTAGGGGCTTTTCACAGTAACTTCATTGAAGCCCACTCGTGACAATAAGCGATTTTCATTTTCATTTCATTTCAACTCTAGGAGCGTCAGCACCACAGGGGCAGCTGCCAAATAGAGATGCTCTTGTGACCAAAGGGTAAGTGTGTGGATCAGGGCAGGTACCCGAGCACGGTCTCCCTAATGTTCCCGGCAGGTGACTGCGGTCTCGGGGCTCCTGATGCGGCCGGGGGTCTGCCTGTGCAGAGCGAGGTTTTGCAGCACAACTGGCTCACTGGATAGGACTCTGAGAGGAGGCGGGACAGTCATGGTAAGGGTTGGGGAGGTTTGTGGGTCCCGGGGTGGAAGGCCTAACTGACTGTCTGTCTCTCTCCTTCTCCAGTTCCTGACAGATACCAAAATGGATGGTGCTGTCGGTCCTGCAGCGGCTGCCGTCAGGTTGCTGGTGGAAAACCAGGAGGGCAGACACCGGAGAAGGCGGCAACAGTTCTGACACATGCTGGAGGCAGTGCCCCGTGTGCCGGGGCCACTGCACACCCTGAAGAGCCGGTTGCCCATCAGGCTAAGGAGGACCCCCAGGAGACTCTGTCTCAACAAAGAGAGAGTGCGGCACCTGTCACGTCCTCGCGGACTTGGCACTCCATGGGGGAGGGGGCCACCCGTTCCCGGTCAGCATGATCGTCACCGCAGCCCCCATCGTTTCTGCGATGGGTTCATTCCAGGGCTCGAGACAATTACACAATCTACAGCTCCCAGGTGCATACAGGAGATAACAGATGCCCTGTATGCCCGGGCATCACTTCATCCTGAACTGGGTACACCAAAATGCCCATGCTGCATGATTCTCCACCATTGCCAGGATGTCCCAGGTCCAGGGGGCATGGATGGCACGCATGTCGCCTTGTGGGCGCACAGGAGAATCAGGGAATGCCCTTTAGCAACAGGAATGGGTTCCACTCCCTGAATGTTCAACTCATGTGCGACCACCGCCTCCGTATCATGTACCCAATCCGTACCCAAATGACAGGGAGTGTGCATGACAGCTACATCCTGGGACACTTGGAGATCCCCGGCATCTTCGAGGACCACCCGAGGATGACGGGTTGGCTCTTGCGGGATAAGGGGTGCCTACTGAAGTCCTTGCTGATGACGCCAGCACAGAGGCCGGAGACCGAGGCAGAGACTCGATATAACAAGGCCCGTCATAGACTGAGCCATGCCTTGGGCACCACCACTCAAGACCTGGACATCATTCCCCAGGCTTACCACTATGACTGCCATCGTAGCAATGTTGGCCTCGATGCCAAACATTGTCAGCATAATTTCCTGGGCCCAAAGCCTTTGGTGCTCCTCCAATTGGCTATGCACTGACTGGATGTTCCTTCCTCCACCTGATGTACATCAGCAAATGTGTGGTGTTCACCAGATTGTGCCTCAGAAGCCTGTCCACTAATGTCGCCCACCGAGGTGTGTCTACGCTGGTAGAAGATCGGGGTGATAGCATTGACACCTCGATGATGGTCTCCTCGGCATTTTCCTCTGAGGTGGTCTCTTGGGTGGTGAGGGGAGAAGCGACTCCGGATGGCCCAGCTTCATCATATGGAATTCCTGCGAGACATTGGACATGTGGTCAGTGAGAGGGAAGGATCATTTTGTCTGACTTGAACAACTCACTTCAGACAGGTCATCTGGGAGAAGGGGCAGTGGATGCTCACCTCTCCTGCGCAGGCCAACATCGCTGTCTGTGACTGCTCTCTCCTCAACCCCGTGACCGCCAGGGCCTGTTCCTCATAGTGGCTGAGGATTTAGCTTTCCATCAGATCCACCCACCACCTTGGCCCTTTCCCACTTATTATGGGCTATATTTTCCTGTGTGGACAAAGGGAGAACATTGTGAGCGGCATGCTTGGTGGGTCAGCGGAGTACACAGCAGGTACATAGAGTACATAGAATTTACAGTGCAGAAGGAGGCCATTCGGCCCATCGAGTCTGCACCGGCTCTTGGAAAGAGCACCCTACCCAAGGTCAACACCTGCACCCTATCCCCATAACCTAGTAACCCCAACCAACACTGAGGGCAATTTTGGACACTAAGGGCAATTTATCATGGCCAATTCACCTAATCTGCACATCTTTGGACTGTGGGAGGAAACCGGAGCACCCGGAGGAAACCCACGCACACACGGGGAGAACGTGCAGACACCGCACAGACAGTGACCCAAGCCGGAATCAAACCTGGGACCCTGGAGCTGTGAAGCAATTGTGCTATCAACAATGCTACCGTGCTGCCCTCAATGCTACCATGCTGCCCTACAATGCTACTGTACTGCCCTGGTGGCATGTGTGGGCACCGCACCTGGACATGAAGGGGTTGGGCAGGTGGATGCCTGAGGAAGAAGGACAAAGATTGGATGTGGAGAGAGTGCAAGTTGTCAACCGGTGATTTGGGGAAGGGGGAGAGATGTTTGGAAATTTGAGGAGTGCCAGGCAGGACTGATGCCAGGAGAGAGATGGTAACTCATCTCTGGTAACTTAGGGGCTCACTTTCGGCACTAGGTGTCGTTGAACACAAGCTATGATCTCGGCAATTCGACCGTCGAGGAACACCCCGCCAAGCTCTTTGAAATTTTTCCATGAATTGTGCCCCTCATCAAACTTCACCAAAGCTCCGAGGCAGCCTTACCATCATCTCTCACAGAAGAATGCTAACCATCCGTTATCTTGAGTGACACTAATAAATATTCTTATTATGAAACCATGGGTTTAACCACCGGTTATCTTGAGTCAGTACCTTCATAACTTGTAAAATTTCTTGTTACCCCTCGACGCGCAGTGCAGTCATAAATGATGAAGTTGCCGTGGTTGCAGTTGTCCTCCTGAGTGAATTGCAAAAGTGCTGAAGTAAAACAGCTACTAGCTCACAGAAAAGTTGAACTCGTTCAGTTGTTCTCGCTTGTAACTAAGTACCATCTTTATTTTCACATATATGGAATAACAAACCTGTTTTGGATGATTTGAAGTGCGGTGATGATTTGCCTCAGGCAAGTCTTCTGTTCATTTCCCCACACCTCGTGCTCCAACATTTTTATTTTCAGTTGCTTTTAAGAGACTGCCATTTTCAGTGAGTGACAGGGCTAGGGGAAAGAATGGATGAGGTGCATTCCCGCTCCTTTCCTCACACATGCTTGAAGCGCATTGCTGGTCCTATGCCTGTTATCACTGCCCCTTGAAGGTTTAATGCTTCCACCATCACCACTGAACATTTGTGAGCTGCACAATTGGTTATGGCTCATAACCTATGGGGCCAGTCCGGGGGACTGGGGTGACTCGCAGATTGGCAGGGTCATCGTCCCCGGCGGTTTCGAATGACCCTGTTACCTTGACGATTCAAAGTCCTCACGCAACTCACAATCTTTTAGTTCTTTCATAAACTTTACCTATCAATAGTTCCCCGTCTATCGCTCCATTCCCAATCTCTAGCCCCCAGCCTGATGGAAGCCCACCTTCTCTCTCAATTGCCCATGTTGCAGCATTTCTACAATCCAATACATATTACCAATTTCCCCGAATCTGAAAAACGTAAGAACATAAGAACTAGGAGCAGGAGTAGGCCAGCTGGCCCCTCGAGCCTGCTCCGCCATTCAATGAGATCATGGCTGATCTTTTGTGGACTCAGCTCCACTTTCCGGCCCGAACACCATAACCCTTAATCCCTTTATTCTTCAAAAAACTATCCATCTTTACCTTAAAAACATGTAATGAAGGAGCCTCTACTGCTTCACTGGGCAAGGAATTCCAAAGATTCACAACCCTTTGGGTGAAGAAGTTCCTCCTAAACTCAGTCCTAAATCTACTTCCCCTTATTTTGAGGCTATGTCCCCTAGTTCTGCTTTCATCCGCCAGTGGAAACAACCTGCCCGCTTCTATCCTATCTATTCCCTTCATAATGTTAAATGTTTCTATAAGATCCCCCTCATCCTTCTAAATTCCAATGAGTACCGTCCCAGTCTACTCAACCTCTCCTCATAATCCAACCCCTTTAGCTCTGGGATTATCCTCGTGAATCTCCTCTGCACACCCTCCAGTGCCAGTACGTCCTTTCTCAAGTAAGGAGACCAAAACTGAACACAATACTCCAGGTGTGGCCTCACTAACACCTTTATACAATTGCAACATAACCTCCATAGTCTTAAACTCCATCCCTCTAGCAATGAAGGACAAAATTCCATCGATGTTGATGCATCAGGAAAGGAACATGTGATTGCTACATGCAAAAGAGTGAGGAGGCAGAGGGAGGAGAGACCTGAGGAAGGTAAGACATAAACCCATGGTTTAATAATAATAATCTTTATTAGTGTCTCAAATCCCTAGTCGCCACCTTCTGGCGCCTGTTTGGGTACACAGCTTGGGTCACTGTGTGGAGTCTGCACATTCTCCCCGTGTCTGCATGTGTTTCCTCCGGGTGCCCCAGTTTCCTCCCACAAGTCCCGAAAGATGTGCTTGTTAGGTGAATTGGACATTCTACATTCTCCCTCAGTGGTGACTAGGGAGGGGATTTTCACAGTAACTTCATTGCAGTGTTAATGTAAGCCTACTTGTGACAATAAAGATTATTGTTAATTTTAACAGAGACAAATTTAAGGCCTGTCAACTAATCCAATCTGTATTGGCTATTTAAATACTATTATGCATTCTCCTGCCTTCAGGGCTGGTTTCGCTCATTGGGCTAGACAGCTGGTTTGAGATGCAGAACAAGGCCAGCAGCATGGGTTCAATTCCCGTACCAGCTTACCTGAACGGGCGCCAGAATGTGGCGAATGGGGGCTTTTCACAGTAACCTCGTACTTGTGACAATAAAAGGTTATTATTATTATTATTATTATTTTAATGATAATTAGATTTTTAACTCATGACAGCTGCAGTTCCCAAGCCTCAGGGAAACTTACAAGTGAGAGGGGGAGGCAAGGCCTGTATCCAGAAGTTATTGCCTTTATAGAACTGGTTTGTGGGCATGGAGTGTTTCCTCTGTGCCCAACAAGCTATATGGCAGCACTGTAGTAAAGTGGTTAGCTCAGTTCCTTCACAGCTCCAGGGTCCCAGGTTTGATTCCTGGCTTAGGTCACTGTCTGTGCGGAGTCTGCACATTCTCCCTGTGTCTGCGTGGGTTTCCTCCAGGAGCTCGGGTTTCCTCCCACAGTCCAAAGACGTGCAGGTTAGGTTTATTGGCCATGATAAATTACCCTTAGTGTCCAAAAAAGGTTAGATGGGATTACTGGGTTGCGGAGATTGGCTGGTGATGTGGGCTTAGATAGAATGATTTTTCCAAGGGCTGGTGCAGACTCGATGGGCCGAATGGCCTCCTTCTGCACTGTAAATTCTGTGATATGCAATAAGGAAGTTCTGACCCTCATAATTAGGCCCCTCCTGTAATTGTCCTTCCTTCACACACCCACAAACAACCCCACCCATCCCAATCTACTCAGCCCCTCTCCAACTCACCCCACCTCCCCTCACATGGAATATGCCTCCAGGCTAAAACCCACACCATAACCTCTGATTCATCGTGAGCAATGGCTTTGGATGTCTGCTGGTAAGCATGATTTAGACTCCACTTCACTGCTTTTTACTAACCTTGCCCATTGACCATGAATAAGTGAGCAAATTAATTTTTTTTTGTGGACTACATTTATGCAGCGGAACCTTCACTTCAATGCTTGGTGTCCAGTTGCAGATTCTGTGCAGTAGGAGATAATGAATTGTTATTTCCAGGTGTATTCTCCAGCGTCTGCAGGGTTCCAAGCCTCTGACAGCTTTCATAACCGGCTATGTATCTCTGCTCAGGCAGGGCATGTTGGGGAAATCGCTAATAAATAATGGGACGGCTTTCGATCCAATTCTGCATTTCAGCCATGCAGTGCTTGAGCTGATAAGTATCTGATAGGAAGTACATTGCCGTCCCCATTTTAACTCTCGCCTCTCCAGTGATTTTTATTTCCTAATGTGGTTTCCAGGCAACAAGCTCTGTGCTGCCCCAGATCGCTGCCCACGTCAAGTCAATAAATAACTGTAAAAGGGACTATGAAATGGGCTAAATGCCAAGCGTCCGCTTCTGGGACTTGGGTTCCTTCACCACCAGACTGATGGGCGCTTGTTGTTTATGTCTGCTGAAGGTAATGATCCAATACGGAGTGGGTTGGGCAGACTTTAACCATTTCCAGAAGGAATTGGCTCACATTTCTAAACTGGAAAAATACGGCTGGAAGCAGTGATGGAGGGGCCACACTAATGAGATCGGGCAGAGCAGAAGAGGCTGTTTTTTTCTGAATCTGATGTGACTTGCTGTTTGCCAATGCACACAATAAAACTTGAGAGTAAGGAGGGGATTTTCATGGATTCCGGAAAACCCCACGGTTTTATGATTCTATGCTATACAGAGAGAAGATCCTTTCCTCTTCTCTTCCAGTTCTCTCGCTCTCTTCAAGAATCATGTTCTGAGAGAGCATTGGTGGCCATGGACATGCTACTCTTGCTCTGGAGAAACGGATCATCTTTGTTGGTGGTGCATTCACCCAGTTTGCGAGGCTTTTTAGGAAGATCGTGCTTTGTCTACCCTGATCCCTCTTACCATCAATCTTTCTCTTCAGCATCAGACTTTTACAATCATGATTTCTTATTCCGTGTGTAACAAATTCCACCTGATCTTGGTCAGCAGAGTTCTTTTGGGCTCAAGAGTTTACGAGCACCTCTTTGTTGGTGGTGTGACTTCATTACTTCATTACTCGCCTCAGAAGCCATTACCCGATACCAAAACGTGAAGAGTTGACCAGTGGGATGGCTCATGCCAAATTCTTTACTAAGCTGGATGCCTCCAAGGGTTTTTGGCAAATACAGCTGGACACGCCCAGTCGCAAGCTGTGCACGTTCAACACCCCGTTCGGTCGCTACTGCTACAACCGGATGCCTTTTGGTATCGTATCTGCCTCCGAAGTATTTCATCGCATCATGGAGCAGATGATGGAGGGCATCGAGGGGCTGCGAGTATACGTGGACGACGTAATTATCTGGTCCAAAATGCCCCAGAAACACATCGCTCGCCTCAAGAAAGTATTCCAGAGAATTCATGAACATGGTCTCCAGCTCAACAGGGCCAAGTGCTCATTTGGTCAATCGGATATTAAGTTCCTAGGTGACCACATCTCGCAGCAGGGTATGCGGCCAGATGCCGACAAGGTCTCGGCGATCAACGCCATGAAGACCCCGGAGGACAAGAAGGCAGTCCTCCGCTTCATCGGGATGGTCAACTTCCTCGGGAAATTCATTCCCAATATGGCATCCCACACCACGGCCCTCCGCTATCTCGTGAAGAAATCGACGGAATTCCAGTGGTTGCCCACGCATGAAGAGGAATGGCGTGAGCTGAAAGCAAAGCTCACCACAGACCCGGTTCTAGCGTCCTTCGACCCAACCAAGGAAACCAAGATATCAACTGATGCAAGCCAGGACGGCATTGAGGCGGTGCTCATTCAGTGAGATGACTCCTCGTCCTGGGCTCCAGTGGCATATGCCTCCAGGGTCATGACGCCCCCTGAGCAACGGTACGCTCAGATTGAGAAGGAGTGTCCGGGCCTCCTGACAGGGATAGTCAAGTTTCACGACTACGTTTATGGCCTGTCAAAATTCACGGTAGAAACGGACCACAGGCCTCTAGTCCACATAATCCAGAAGGATTTAAATGACATGACACCTCGATTACAGTGAATTCTTCTTGAGCTACGCCGCTACAGATGCCCTATCCAGGTCCATTACCGCACCGTGTGAACAAAGTGACTTCATCTGCCACATAGAAGCGCAAGTGCAGTTGTGTGCCACCAACCTTCCGGCCTCTGATGAATGGGTGGTCCAAATTCGTGAGGAGACGGCCAAGGATCCTCTGCTGCAGCGTGTGATGCAGCACCTTGCCAATGGCTGGCAGAAAGGACAATGTCCCCAGTTTTATAACATGAAGGATGACCAGACGGTGGTGGAGGGAATCCTTCTGAAACTCGACAGGATCATTATTCCTCAGAGCATGCAGGCTATGGTGCTGGGTCAACTCCATGAGGGTCACCTTGGGGTCGAGAAATGCTGACACAGAGCTCAGGAGGCGGTCTATTGGCCGGGCAGCAGCCAGGACATTGCCAACACAGTCCTCAACTGCCCCACTTGTCAGAAGTTTCAACCAGCTCAACCCAAGGAAACACTGCAACAGCAAGAGATCGTGACCTCTCCGTGGTCCAAAGTAGGTGTAGACCTTTTCCACGCCAAGGGGCATGACTACGTACTCCTGGTCGACTACTTCTCCAGTTACCCAGAAGTTGTGCAACTGTCTGACCTCACATAGAAGGCGGTAATCAAAGCCTGCAAAGAAACGTTCGCCAGGCATGGGATACCGCTCACGGTAATGAGCGACAACGGTCCTTGCTTTTACAGCCAGGAATGGTCTGATTTTGCACAGTCCTACAACTTCCGTCATGTAACCTCCAGTCCCCACTACCCGCAGTCAAACGGGAAGGCCGAGAAAGGGGTCCATATTGTCAAGCGGTTGCTGTGCAAAGCTGCAGACTCAGGCTCCGACTTCAACCTGCCAATGCTGGCATACACGACAACCCCACTGTCCACTGGGTTGTCTCCAGCGCAGATGCTCATGAATCGCACTCTGAGGGCCACAGTCCCAGCCATCCATGTTCCAGACCTTGACCACCTCACGGGTTTACAGAAAATGCAGCAGTCCCGGGCCCAACAGAAGGCCCCATACGATGCTGATGCCACGGATCTACCCGAGCTGGCCCCAACTGATCATGTTCGTGTCCCGTTGCCTGAGGGCGGCTGGTCAGTCACGGCTGCTGTGATCAAACAAGTGGTCCCAAGATCGTTCCTTGGCCGCATGGCTGATGGCTCCCTGCTATGGCGCAACAGACGGGCATTGCGAAGAGTTCCACGCCAGCTACTTGAACGAAGTGCCCCGCCGCCGACGATACTTCCTCCGGACGTACCCTGCCAGGAGACCACCGATCTATCAGCAATCCTGCCGGCCCCCGCGACCACTGCGATGGCAGCGATCCCGCCTATCCACGTGCAGGCGGCTCCTGATCCACCTCTGTAGCGATCGACAAGAATTCGTCGCCCACCACAAAGACTAAATCTATAGACTGAACTTTTGTACATTTTGTGACTTCATCGAATTAACCTCTGTAAATATTGTTTCATTTGCCATTTATCTGCACTATCGACACCTTCCTATGTATATACGTTCATTTAGACACCTTTTGTATATAGTCAAGCATATGTGTATATATATATATGCGCACGCACACCTCAGTATTTATTTATCTAAAAAAAAACGGGGAGATGTCATAATATTCACTCGTATATAATGAGGTGCAGACAGGCAGTGATTGGCACAGGATGACCAGTAAGCACACAACACAGTGCAGCCAATCACTACCACTATAAAGCCAGAGGGCACTAGGTTTCCCGCTCTCTCGGGACCCAGCCAATGAGACAGTCAGAGTCCACGAGCTAGCAAGTGCAAACACCATGCGGTAGCTAGTAAGTCTGGTCAGGCTACTACTAAGTCTCCAGTCAGTTCAGTATAGTGTCGACCCACAGCTGAATATGTTTATCAATTCTATCATTGAATAAAACAGTGTTGGATCTTCCCCAGTGTTAGACATCTGTTTCTAGCTTCACTGCATCGAATGCAGTCCACAACGAACCAACCTGCCTAACACATCAACTTGCACGTGGAACCGGTAGTAATCCTGAGATCACTACTCTGCTTGTCCTGCTCTTTAGCTTCCAACCTAACTCCCTAAAATCACTTTTTAGATCCTTATCCCTTTTCTTAGCTATGTCATTGGAGCCTATGTGCACCACGACTTCTGGTTGCTCCCCCTCCCCCTGAAGAATCCTGTAGACTCGATCCGAGACATCCATGGCCCTGGCACCTGGGAGGCAACATATTTTCCGGGAGTCTCGCTCGTGACCACAGAATCTCTTATCTATTACCCTAACCATTGGGTCTCCTATCACTATTGCTTTTCTATTCTCCCCCCTTCCCTTCTAAGCCACAGAGCCAGGCTCAGTGCCAGAGACCTGGCCGCAAGGGCCTTCTCCCTGGTAGGTCATCCCACCCCAACAGCATCCAAAACGGTATACATGTTTTGAAGGGGAACGGCCACGAGTGATCCCTGCACTGTCTGCCTGTTCGTTTTCTTTCCCCTCACTGTAACCCAGCTATTCTTGTCCTCTTACATGGGTGTGGCTACCTCCCTGTAACTCTTCCCTATTACCCCCTCTGCCTCCCAGATGATCCGAAGTTCATCCAGATCCAGCTCCAGTTTCCTAACGCGGTCTCTGAGGAGCTGGAGTTGGGTGCACTTCCCGCAGGTATAGTCAGCGGGGCCACCGGTGGTATCCCTCACCTCCCACATCCTACAGGAGGAGCATGCAACTTCAAAGTTCTGTCCTGGGAATTTTCTCCAAAAGCTGCATCCACTCTGCTGGTTTTAACAAAGGACCGTTTGAGATTCCTTCTCCCTGGATTCCTAATTACACTCCACATAAGCTTACATGTACACTTTCAGATCAACGGTAGTCAAGTAGAACACCACTACTCTAAGGGTACACTTGGCCCAATGACCCTCTTTATTTCAAGCCTGCTCCCCACAGCTCTTTCTTTAACCCTGTTTCTGTCCCTTTTGTCTTTGTTAAACTTGTTGACTGGTGAACTGGCTCAAATTGACTGGCTTAAGAAGGGCTGTTCACTGACTCTTGAGCTGAGCTGATGACCTATCAAAACACTCCTAGAGGGTCCTACCCTTCTTACGAGGCAGGAATCAATGGGCAGGATTCTCCGGTTTGCCAGCCGCGTTTTCCTGGGCATCGCATCTCGCCGGCAATGGGATTCTCCATTCCCACCATCTGCCAATTGGATTTCCCATTGTAGCCACCCCACACCTTTGGGAAACCCACGGGCATGGGTGCACTGCAGGCGCTATGAAGAATCCTGCCGGCGGAGAATCCAGCCCAATGTACCATCTACTGTGGCTACCAGGGCAGATCAAACGCTAGGAATTCAACGGCAAGTTACTCACCTCCTAACCCCCCAAAGCCTGTCCACCATCTACAAGGCACATGTCAGGGGTGTAATGGAATACTCTCCACTTGCCTGAGTGAGTGCAGCTCCAACAACACCCAAGAAGCTCAACACCATCCAGGACACAGCATCCCGCTTGACTACTCCCCCTTTCCACAAACATTCAAACCCTCCACAACCAACGAACAGTGGCAGCCATGTGTACCATCTACAAGATGCACTGCAGTAACTTACTAAGGTCCAAATCCATAACCACTACCATCTAGAAGGACAAGAGCAGCAGATGCCTGGGAACCCCATCACCTGGAGGATCCCCTCCAAGTCACTCACCATCTTGACTTGGAAATATATCGCCGTTCCTTCACTATCGCTGGGGAAACATCCTGGAACTCCCTCCCTAACAGCACAGTGGGTGCATCTACACCTGAAGGACTGCAGCGGTTCAAGAAGGAAACGCACCACCACCTTCTGAAGAGCAACGAGGGATGGGCAATACATGCTGGCCTAACTAGAGATGCCCGCATCCTGTAAAGACATTTTAAAAAAACCTTAAATGTTACAATCCTCACCGACTGCGAATTTAAAACCCAGGGATACAAATATCAATGTATTTCATGACACCGTGCAAACTAGCGTTGCAATTTTTAAGAGAGTTGGCTTGATTACAGAAGAACATTTAAAGTATTTGGAAGCATCTCCTTTCTATGCCTTTCAGCTCTTATTCCACTATTGTTTCTCATAGGCCCCTGTGCTTCAAACCGCAGAATGAAGAAATAGTCACACATGGGATGTAAAGGGAGCTTCGTAAGTAATGTGCTAGAGAATAAACCAAAAATTAATTCCCAGCAGGATATAGAAATTATACTGTGTGAAATTAGTCTGGGAACACTTGGCACATAAGCATGAAATTCTTTACTATATTAACAGGAGGGTTAATCTGTTTATTTAAGTACATTAATGTCGCTGAAATAGCACAAAGAAATTTCATGCCAACAAATCAAGCATCATATGCTCAGATCACACAGTGTAATTTTAATTCTTAATTAATTTCAAGCTTATTAAATAGAATATAAGCCAAAGATAAGGACAGGTGCTTTTGTGTTTATGCAAATTTTGCACACATATTATAGAAAACCACTGAATGTCGGATTAAAAATAATGCCATTTATTTTTGTGTGCTCTCCTCCTCCTGCACTTTAGAGTAGTGATTCTAGTGCCATGCACAGCTCCTGCCTTTGATGAGTGTTCTGGCATCTGCCAAGGATACAACATAGGTTATGAGGAGTTACATGACAGTATCCCTCAGGAATGCTTTCTTCCTTGGGGGAAGAGCATCTATCTCCTGCCTGGATTTGCATGGCTGGTAGTGTTGGCATACACTGTGCCTCTGATTAGTCTCCAGCTTCAATAACTCACCCAGCACCCTTAATTGGAGAGTGAGGCCATCTCCAGGCCAACTAAGAGAGAGCCCTCACACCAGAACTGTTATCCAAAGGGTTGGTTTTGGGGACACACAAACAGTCCTGACCCCAGAGGGAAAATCCTACCCTCACCGGTTGTCCGAATCTAAACAGATCAAGGTGTTTTTGATAATCCCTTGGGTGTGATGGAATAGATTTTCCACTGTGGAAGTAGGGATAGCTCATTTATCATTAAAGAGGCGCCATGATACCTGGGAAGAGAGTGTAGTGGTTATGTCATTGAACTAATAATCCAGGCAAATGCATTATGGGTATAGGTTCAAATCTGGCAGCTGATGGAAGTACGGTGACCATGAAACTGTCAGCAATTGTTTCAAAAACCCAGCTGGTCCACTAATGTCCCTTCAGGGAAGGAACTCTGCCGTCCTTACCTGGTCTGGCTTACATGTGGCTCTAGACCCTCAGCAATGTGGCTGACTTTTAACTGCCCCCTGAAATAGCCCAGCAAACCATTCAGTTCAAGGACAATGAGGGATGGGCAATAAATGCTGGCCCAGCCAGCGAAACCCAAATCATGAGAGAATTTAAAAAAAAATTACAAATATAAACTCAAATGAGTTTGCCTTTCAGGCCTAGTCCAGCAAACAATGTCCGCTGTTTACAGGGGAGTGATTAGTATTTTAACCAGCTTGCTTCCCTCATTCTGCATTCCCATTACTTCAATGATTGGACTGGACATTGACACAGTGAAGCAGGATGGGTAAAGCACACCCATGGGGATTCATTTTAACTCTATTAATCCAGTGCAAACTGGCACAGTAGGCAATGACAAAAAAAAGAATACTTACCTGCTTAAATCCTGATCAGTTCCAATTAAACCTGACTGGCCCTTAAGGTGAATGAGATGACCATTTAAGGCAGGGGGAGCCTCTTAAATCTGTAACAAATTTGTCACAATACCGTAAAGGAGGAATTCCTGGATGTGAATGGGATGGTTTTCTGGATCAATGTGTTGAGGAACCAACTAGAAAACAGGCCATCCTGGAAAGGGTAGTGTGGAATGAGAGCGGAATAATTGGCAATCTATTTGTGCAAGACCCCTTGGGGAGGAGCGACCATAATATGTTGGAATTTGTCATCAGATGGCACATGACATGGTTGATTCTAAGACCAGGATCCTGAATCTAAATAAAGGAAACTACAATGATATGAGGTGGAAAACCTTAGTTAAAGAGATGACGGTGGATAGGCAGTGGCAAACATGAATGGGTGAACTGCAACAATTGTTTATTCCTGTCTCGTGAAAAAGTAAAACTGGAAATGTGGCTAAATTATGGCTTACAAGTGAAATTAGAGATAGTATTAGATTCAAGAAAAACAAGGGGCGGAATTCACCGCAATCGCCGAATTGGCCCGGCGCCGCGCCAAGAATGGCGTGAACCACTCCGGCGTTGGACCAACCTGAGGGGTTGGCGCCACGCCAGCTGGCGGCGAAGGGACTGCGTGAGTTAGCGCATGCGCAGAACTACCGGTGTGGTTTAGCGCATGGGCAGACCAGACGGCATATTCTGCCGCATGCACAGGGGGAGTCCTCTCCATGCCGGCCCCTGAAGGGCTCTGCCATGGCCGACGTGGAGAGGACACCACCTGCGCACCCGGTGGGGCGGGGGGGGGGGGGGGGGGGGTCGGATAATCCCGCCAAACAGATCTGGGGAATGGGGACAGTTTATGATTCCGCAAAGGAGGACCAAGGGATTGATTAAGGAGGAGAAACTAGCGTACGAGAGTAAGCTTACGGGGAACATAAAACTTTCTCTAGGTATGTGAAGGGAAAAAGTTTGGTACAGACAAATGTAGGTCCATTAAGTCAGAAACAGTGGAATTTATAGTAGGACAAAAAATGGCCGACCAACTGAATACATACTTTGGTTCTGACTTCACAAATGAGGACACAAATAACACTTAGCTGATTGCAATGTACTTTGATGTGCTTGATTGTAAACTTTGGGGTCTTCGGCACTTAGAGTCAGTCATCAATGAAGGGGATGAATGAATCAAGGCTGCAGCTTTTTGATGAAAGCTGTCAAACACAGCCCACTACTAGAAAGGAATGAGTAGCTTGCAGCTAGTGGATCTGAGGGATTGAAACACAGTTCACAGTTTTTCTCCTTCCAGGAATAGACATGTAGCACTTCCAGGTACATTTTACAGCTGAAAGGTTTTCACTGCCTCTTCGGGATTGCTCTCGAGCCACCAGACAGGGTCTCTTTTGTTTTTGGATGTGGTGGTCAGTAGTGGGGGAGGTCCCTTCAGTGAGGGGGGTCTCCGTGAGGAGTCCCCTTAGTTAGGGGTTGTCTGTTGGGAGGGGGTCTCTTTAGTTATCTGGTCTCTCTAGTTAGATGGTCTCTGTGCATTGTCCCTCTAGTTAGGGGGTCTCTATGGGGGATTCCTTCAATTAGTGGGTCCCTGGGTCTCCCTATTAAAGGCTCCCTGGGGGAGGGTTCACCCTATTAAATGGGTCCTGGGGGAGGGTTTCTCCATTAAGGGGTCCCGGTGTGGGGGGGGTCTCCTTATTAAGGGGGTCTCTTGGAGGGTTCTGCCATTTTTGGGGTATCTGGGGGCTGTTACGAGCTAGAGCTTAGAAATTCCAAAATGTATTATGAAGCTCACCTGACCTACAACTTTTATGTTGAAGTTGGCTGGGATGAGCACAAAAGCCTTCACTTCAGGTGTGATTCATCAGACTTCCTAGGCACTTTTATCAAAATAAAGTTTATTCTAAGAATGTTGTTAACATATATAAAAAAGTTAGCAAGAAGTTGTTCTCAATTACAAACATGAAAAAATACACAACAGCTACAGTAATCTAACTATATAACACTTAATGAATTCCACTTAGTAGCTGTTCCAATTCAATACAATATCCAATAAACGAAAACCCCTTTCAAAGGGGAAAACCCCTTTCAAAAGCCCCAGATTCAAAACTCCTTCCGGAAAGCAACTCAATCTTTAAAGTTACCAAGGCAGAGGGGTGGTTAGAGCATCATATTCGGATCGGTGCCCACCAACACCTGCGCAGATCCTGATTTTCCGATTCTCCCTTTGGGTGTCCCGGAGTGGAGAATTCACCCCATCTTGTGCAGTTTTGGTCTCTTTATCTGAGCAAGGATGTTTTTACTCTGGAGGGAGTGCAGAGAAGGTTTATCGGACTGATTGCTGGGATGGCGTATGAGGAGAGATTGAATCGGATGGGATTGTATTCGCTGGAGTTCAGAAGAATGAGGGGAGATCTTACAGAGACCTATAAAATACCAGCAGGACTAGACAGGGAAGATGCAGGAAGGATGTTCCCGATAGTGAGGGTGTTCAGAACCAGGGGTCACAGTCTGAGGATACGGGGTACACTGAGATGAGGAGACATTTCTTCACCCAGGGAGCAGTCAGCCTGCGGAATTTACTAACACAGAAAACAGTTGAGGCCAATTGCATGTTTTAAAGAAGCAGTTAGAAATTGCACTTGGGTCGAAGGGGATAAAAGGATATCGGGGGATGGTGAAATTAGGCTGTTGAGGTGGATAATCAGCCATGATCATAATGAATGGCGGATCAGACTCAAAGGACCGAATGAAGAAGTAGGCTTCAAATGAAGTTACTGTGAAAAGCCCCTAGTCGCCACATTCCGGCGCCTGTTCGGGGAGGTTGGTACGGGAATTGAACCATGCTGCTGGCCTGCCTTGGTCTGCTTTCAAAGCCAGCGATTTAGCCCAGTGTGCTAAACCAATGGCCTCCTCCTGCTCCTGTTTTCTTCGGTCTATGTTTCTATCAGCAACTAACAGGGCCTGATTGGCAAAAACACATTGGAACTACCGCACAATTGGGTGTGCAGCATAGAACAAATGGATTTGGGGCTTAGATTGAAAGTGACTGGAATTTGGGATGTTCTACAATCAATTGGATGTTTAAATTCTAATATGCAGACTCACTGTGGAGTCATTCTTGAAATAACATGCCAGTTGGACCCTTGACCATTGAGATGCCCTTGTTAAAAATAAAGCATGAATCTATCCTGTGGTGTTCTTTGTGGTTCTACTCCGGGGCTGGTTGGCATAGTGTTCACAAAGACCACAAGTAGCTTTTATATTGAACAAAGTTACAGACTTATTTACACTACTTAACTGGATTCAACACTTACTCCTATATAATGAACAGATGGCAATAACATACAATCTACACTCATCTACCACTAATCTCTGCACTAATACAATAACTATGATCTGCTCTCACTCACACAATCTTTCCTACAGTGTTTCTCCTAGCCTTCTACTCACCCTCTCACCCAGAAGGCTTAGCATCGATGCCTTATACAGTTCGGCATCTACCTCCCTCTAGTGGTTGATTTGGACATAGCATTAACCCTTACAGTTCTGTACATTTATCATAATGTTACATATCCTGCATTTGGTTTATTTTAACCCATTGCTAATAAAGTAGCCAAGTCAGTAAACGTTCTGGCTTCCTGGTAATGCTGGACTGACTGAAACCCATCACCTGACCTGCAATAGAGAGTTCAGCACAAATGATAGGTAATACAACCGGCCACAAGCCCTTGCATTTGATCACTTACAAAACAACCAGCTGTTAGTTTCCCTCGCCCACTGGGGAGGCAGCAGTGGTTATTTGGTCACCCAGTCATTTGGCGGCATGGGGCAGGAGGGTAGTACACATGGTTAGCACTGTGGCTTCACAGCGCCAGAGTCTGAGGTTCGATTCCTTGCTGCGCCACTGTCTGTGTGGAGTCTGCACGTTCTCCCTGTGTCTGTGTGGGTTTCCTCCGGGTGCTCAGGTTTCCTCCCACAGTCCAAAGACGTGCAGGTTAGGTGGGTTGGCCATGATAAATTGCCCTTAGTGTCCAAAAAAGTTAGGAGGGGTTATTGGGTTACGGGGATAGGGTGGAAGTGAGGGCTTAAGTGGGTCGGTGCAGACTCGATGGGCCGAATGGCTTCCTTCTGCATTGCATGTTCTATATTTCTATGTAGCACCGGGGTTACCACTAT
The DNA here is from genome assembly GCF_902713615.1 of Scyliorhinus canicula. Taxonomy (NCBI): domain Eukaryota; kingdom Metazoa; phylum Chordata; class Chondrichthyes; order Carcharhiniformes; family Scyliorhinidae; genus Scyliorhinus; species Scyliorhinus canicula. The sequence goes on along the minus strand of NC_052165.1, from coordinate 79,789,955 downwards.
TGCTTCACATCGCCAGGGTCCCAGGTTCGATTCCCGCTTAGGTCACTGTCTTTGTGGAGTCTGCACGTTCTCCCCGTGTCTGTGTGGGTTTCCTTCAGGCATTCCGGTTTCCTCCAACAAGTCCCAAAAGACGTGTTTGCTTGTCCGGTAATTTGGACATCCTGAATTCTCCCTCTGTGTACATGAACAGGCGCCCGAGTGTGGCAACTAGGGGCTTTTCACAGTAACCTCATTGCAGTGTTAATGTAAGCCTGCTTGTGATACTAATAAAGAATATTATTATCACCTGTCGATGTGTCTGTGACATAATACATGTTGAAAAATATTTTTATTGGCATTTGAAATTAGAAAAAGAGTTTTACATGTAAATAACAATAACAATATAATAGGGGCCTCACGGTAGCATGATGGTTAGCATCAATGCTTCACAGCGCCAGGGTCCCAGGTTCGATTCCCGGCTGGGTCACTGTCTGTGTGGAGTCTGCACGTCCTCCCCGTGTGTGCGTGGGTTTCCTCCGGGTGCTCCGGTTTCCTCCCACAGTCCAAAGATGTGCGGGTTAGGCGGATTGGCCATGCTAAATTGCCCGTAGTGTAAGGTTAATGGGGGGATTGTTGGGTTACGGGTATACGGGTTGCGTGGGTTTAAGTAGGGTGATCATTGCTCGGCACAACATCGAGGGCCGAAGGGCCTGTTCTGTGCTGTACTGTTCTATGTTCTATGTTCTATAACAGTGGAATGGTAAGTAACAGAATAGAAATGACAACACATGAGCCCCTCACTGCCACCATAATCTTGACTGAGGTCCCAATACTATTGTACATTTTTATAATGGTGTTCATTTTTACAGTATTTTGATGGGTTGTTACTGAGGCTCCTACCGCTTGGCGGCAACCGACACTCCCAGCTTGACCCACATATTTACAAATATTGCTGCGATCCTTCCCCTTGCTTGTTGGTTGTAAAATACTTGCAGGGAATGAGCCCAAAAAACTTTGTGGGTTATGTTACATAGAATTTTCTTGGAGTAAAATTGCTCACCCCCATTCTCTCTCCTCACCCCAAAAGCTTCCTCCAATCCCAGTTTGATCTGAAAAGAAAAAATAAAATCAAGCTCGCAGTGTCACCAATGGAACCACTGTGAAAGGATAGCTTCGGTATCTGATCCTTGCTAGTGCAATACTGACTAATTTACTTTGACAATCCAGCCTTCACTATTGGCCGACACCCAAGGAAATGGACTGGATTCTCTGATTCTGAGGCTATGATCCCATGCCGGCGTGGGAACGGTGGGGTTTTACGACTGAATATTTGGCGTAAGAACGACCACCGATGCTTCGTTTGGCTGGGGGCCAGCAGCCGAGCAGTGTAGAGCACCCGACTCTAGCTGCTGATACGGCCCGGAGAATTGCCGGGTCTGTGACTGCGCAAGCCTGCAGCTGGCTCGCGCGTTCCAGACCACCCACCAACAGGTTCCCCAGCCCCTGACGAAGCCCGCTGATCGGCCCTCCCCCATCTGTGGCGGTGTTGGAATGAGTCCGCTGCCGCCACGCCGCGTTCCCGACGGGTGAGACCATGAGAGACCCACGCCGTCGGGAATATGGCCGATGGAGGGCGGAACGTCCTGAGGCCGTCGGTACAGAATGCAGCGTACTCTCTGAGCACGCCGCTTTGGAGGGAGCAGAACATCACGAAAGCTCACGATTTGGTCGGAAAAGGGTATTCCCGGCCGATCGCCGTACGCGATTTCGGTATCAGCGACCGGAGAATCCAGGCCAAAATATTCGAATGATTGGAGAAGAGCTTCCAAAAATGGAGGTTAACTCTGATAGCCTCAAGATAAGGCAGAGATAAGGTTGAGGTTGAATGAGCAGTTTTGAGTATCCTCTCCTATCCAAGATATTGGAGCCAGCAAAGGTCCATTGAGTCGAAGAGTTTGAAATAATGACGACGCTTGAAAAAAGAAAATCGTGCAATATTCATTCCATTGGTTGGTGGATCAACAACAAGCCAATGTAAATTTAGGATTAATAATATATCATAAGGATGGAGCCATAATAATTTATTTCTTATGCAAAAAAATGCACCATTGAATATATAGATATTGAAGCAGAGTCAAAAGCCTGATTTTTCATTTGATTGGAGCCCTGACTCAACAGGTTCCACCTCTGAACTGAGCAGCCACCATTTTGGCAGTGGGAAATGGGGGCATGTTGTAGTTTGGACATCCAATGTTCATGGCAGCAGATGCACATGTACAACTGCCTTTAAATAATAATAATCTTTATTAGCGTCACAATAATAATCAATAATCTTTATTATCACATGTAGGCTTGCATTAAGACTGCAATGAGGTTACTGTGAAAATCTCCCAGTCGCCACACTCCGGTCCCTGTTCAGGTACACTGAGGGAGAATTCAGAATGTCCAATTCACCTAAGAACCAGTCTTTTGAGGACTTGTGGGAGGAAACAGGAGCACCCGGAGAAAACCCACACACACACGGGGAGAAGTTCAGACTTCCCACAGACAGTGATCCAAGCCGGGAATCGAACCTGGGACACTGGCGCTGTGAAGCAACAGTGCTAAGCACCATGCTACTGTGCCACCCATATTAGCATGATGTCCAAATAGGTTTCGAATATATCCAGGAACTCAAAAGTGGGCATCCATGAGGCGCTACGGGCCATCAGCAGCAGTTGAACTGAATACAACAGTAATTTGTAACCTCATGGCCAGATATTGCCTCCACTTTACCATTACTATAAAGCCGGGGGAATTAACCTTGGTTCTGCAGTGCATGCCCAGAGCAGCACCAGGTGTCAACCTGGTGAAGCTACAACACAGGACAATTACATGAATAAGAGACAAGTAATGGGCAGCACGGTAGCATAGTGGTTAGCACAGTTGTTTCACAGCTCCAGGGGCCCAGGTTCGATTCCCGGCTGGGTGACTGTCTGTGCGAAGCCTGCACGTTCTCCCCGTGTGTGCGTGGGTTTCCTCCCAGGTGCTCTGGTTTCCTCCCACAGTCCAAAGATGTGCGGATTTGATGGATTGGCCATGCTAAATTGCCCTTAGTGTCCAAAAAAGGTTAAGTGGGAGTTACTGGGTTGCGGGGATAGGGTAGATACGTGGGCTTGAGTAGAGTGCTCTTTGTAAGGGCCGATGCAGACTCGATGGGCCGAATGGCCTCCTTCTGCACTGTACATTCTATGATTCTAATAGACAGAGCTCAGAGATCCCATAACCATTGAATCAGATCCAAGCTGATGAAGTATTCACAACCATCTTTATCCAAAAGTACCAAATGGATGATCCATCTTGGCCTCTTCCTCAGGTCCCCAGCGTCACAGATGCCAGTCTTGAGCCAATTTCATTTACCATATGTGATATCAAGAAACAGTTGAAGGCTAAGTCACTCCTAAGGTTCTGGTCCTTGAAAAATTCTGGCAATTGTACTGCAGATTTGTACTCCATAACCAACCACAGCCTCTAGTAAAACTGTTCCTGTACAACTAGAAAGCTGGCATCTCCCCGACAATGAGTAAAATTGCACAGGTATGTGCTGTCCACAAAAAGAAATACAAATCCAACCCAGCCAATTACCACCCCATCAGTGTACTCTCAATCATCAATTAATTGTGGACAGCGCATACCATTTTATCAGCAGCACAAGTGGACAGCACTGTGGCTTCACAGCGCCAGGGTCCCAGGTTCGATTCCCGGCTGGGTCACTGTCTGTGCGAAGTCTGCACGTTCTCCCCGTGTCTGTGTGGGTTTCCTCCGGGTGTTCCGGTTTCTTCCCACAGTCCAAAGATGTGCAGGTTAGGTGGATTGGCCAGGCTAAATTGCCCTGAGTGACCAAAAAGGTTATGAGGGGTTATTGGGTTATGGTAATAGGGTGGAAGTGAGTGCTTAAGTGGGTCGGTGCAGACTCGATGGGCCGAATGGCCTCCTTCTGCACTGTATGTTCTATTTTCTAATTGATGGGAGAGGTCATCAACAGTGCTGTAAAGTGGCATTTACATGGAAATAATCTGCTCACTCATGCTCAGTTTGAGTATCATTAGTCACTCAACACCTGAGCTCATTGTGGCCTTCATTCAACTTTGGTAAAAGAGCTGAACTCCAGAGGTGAGCTGAGAGTGACTGCCCTTGACATCAAGGGTGCATCTAACCAAATGTACCATCAAGGAGCCCGAGCAAATCAGGGGTCAATGGTAATCAGGGGAAAACTCTCAACTGGTTGGAACCATAGAACATAGAACATAGAACATAGAACGATACAGCGCAGTACAGGCCCTTCGGCCCTCGATGTTGCACCGACATGGAAAAAAAAAAAACTAAAGGCCATCTAACCTACACTATGCCCTTATCATCCATATGCTTATCCAATAAATTTTTAAATGCCCTCAATGTTGGCGAGTTCACTACTGTTGCAGGTAGGGCATTCCACGGCCTCACCACTCTTTGCGTAAAAAACCCACCTCTGACCTCTGTCCTATATCTATTACCCCTCAATTTAAGGCTATGTCCCCTCGTGCTAGCCACCTCCATCCGCGGGAGAAGGCTCTCGCTGTCCACCCTATCTAACCCTCTGATCATTTTGTATGCCTCTATTAAGTCACCTCTTAACCTTCTTCTCTCTAACGAAAACAACCTCAAGTCCATCAGCCTTTCCTCATAAGATTTTCCCTCCATACCAGGCAACATCCTGGTAAATCTCCTCTGCACCCGTTCCAAAGCTTCCACGTCCTTCCTATAATGAGGCGACCAGAACTGTACGCAATACTCCAAATGCGGCCGTACCAGAGTTTGGTACAGCTGCATCATGACCTCATGGCTCCGGAACTCAATCCCTCTACCAATAAAGGCCAACACACCATAGGCCTTCTTCACAACCCTATCAACCTGGGTGGCAACTTTCAGGGATCTATGTACATGGACACCGAGATCCCTCTGCTCATCCACACTACCAAGAATTTTACCATTAGCCAAATATTCCGCATTCCTGTTATTCTTTCCAAAGTGAATCACCTCACACTTCTCCACATTAAACTCCATTTGCCACCTCTCAGCCCAGCTCTGCAGCTTATCTATGTCCCTCTGTAACCTGCAACATCCTTCCGCACTGTCTACAACTCCACCGACTTTAGTGTCGTCTGCAAATTTACTCACCCATCCTTCTGCGCCCTCCTCTAGGTCATTTATAAAAATGACAAACAGCAACGGCCCCAGAACAGATCCTTGTGGTACGCCACTCGTAACTGAACTCCATTCTGAACATTTCCCATCAACTACCACTCTCTGTCTTCTTTCAACTAGCCAATTTCTGATCCACATCTCTAAATCACCCTCAATCCCCAGCCTCCGTATTTTCTGCAATAGCCGACCGTGGGGAACCTTATCAAACGCTTTACTGAAATCCATATACACCACATCAACTGCTCTACCCTCGTCTACCTGTTCAGTCACCTTCTCAAAGAACTCGATAAGGTTTGTGAGGCATGACCTACCCTTCACAAAACCATGCTGACTATCCCTAATCATATTATTCCTATCTAGATGATTATAAATCGTATCTTTTATAATCCTCTCCAAGACTTTACCCACCACAGACGTTAGGCTCACCGGCCTATAGTTACCGGGGTTATCTCTACTCCCCTTCTTGAACAAAGGGACCACATTTGCTATCCTCCAGTCCTCTGGCACTATTCCTGTAGCCAATGATGACCTAAAAATCAAAGCCAAAGGCTCAGCAATCTCTTCCCTGGCTTCCCAGAGAATCCTAGGATAAATCCCATCCGGCCCCGGGGACTTATCTATTTTCACCTTGTCCAGAATTGCCAACACTTCTTCCCTACGCAACTCAATGCCATCTATTCTAATAGCCTGGGTCTCAGCATTCTCCTCCTCAATATTATCTTTTTCTTGAGTGAATACTGACGAAAAGTATTCATTTAGTATCTCGCTTATCTCCTCAGCCTCCACACACAACTTCCCACCACTGTCCTTGACTGGCCCTACTCTTACCCTAGTCATTCTTTTATTCCTGACATACCTATAGAAAGCTTTTGGGTTTTCCTTGATCCTACCTGCCAAAGACTTCTCATGTCCCCTCCTTGCTCGTCTCAGCTCTCTCTTTAGATCCTTCCTCGCTTCCCTGTAACTATCAAGCGCCCCAACTGAAACTTCACGCCTCATCTTCACATAGGCCTCCTTCTTCCTCTTAACAAGAGATTCCACTTCTTTGGTAAACCACGGTTCCCTCGCTCGACCCCTTCCTCCCTGCCTGACTGGTACGTACTTATCAAGAACATGCAATAGCTGTTCCTTGAACAAGCTCCACATATCCAGTGTGCCCAACCCTTGCAGCCTACTTCTCCAACCAACACATCCTAAGTCATGTCTAATGGCATCATAATTGCCCTTCCCCCAGCTATAACTCTTGCTCTGCGGGGTATACTTATCCCTTTCCATCACTAACGTAAAGGTCACCGAATTGTGGTCACTGTCTCCAAAGTGTTCACCTACCTCCAGATCTAACACCTGGCCTGGTTCATTACCCAAAACCAAATCCAAAGTGGCCTCACCTCTTGTTGGCCTGTCAACATATTGTGTCAGAAAACCCTCCTGCACACATTGTACAAAGAACGACCCATCCAATGTACTCGAACTATATCTTTTCCAGTCAATATTAGGAAAGTTAAAGTCTCCCATAACAACTACCCTGTTACTTTCGCTCTTTTCCAGAATCATCTTCGCCATCCTTTCCTCTACATCTCTAGAACTATTAGGTGGCCTATAGAAAACTCCCAACAGGGTGACCTCTCCTTTCCTGTTTCTAACCTCAGCCCATACTACCTCGGAAGAAGAGTCCCCATCTTGCATCCTTTCTACCACCGTAATACTGTCCTTGACTAGCAGCGCCACACCTCCCCCTCTTTTGCCCCCTTCTCTGACCTTACTAAAGCACCTAAACCCCGGAACCTGCAACAACCATTCCTGTCCCTGCTCTATCCATGTCTCTGAAATGGCCACAACATCGAAGTCCCAGGTACCAACCCATGCTGCCAGTTCCCCTACCTTATTTCGTATACTCCTGGCATTGAAATAGACACACTTCAAACCACAGACCTGAACACTGCCGCCCTCCTGCGAAGTCAAAACTGTGCTCCTGACCTCTCTACTCTCAATCTCTCGCACCCCAAAACTACAATCCAGGTTCCCATGCCCCTGCTGAATTAGTTTAAACCCCCCCAAAGAGTACTAACAAATCTCCCCCCCAGGATATTGGTGCCCCTCAGGTTCAGATGTAGACCATCCTGTCTATAGAGGTCCCACCTTCCCCAGAAAGAGCCCCAGTTATCCAGAAATCTGAATCCCTCCCGCCTGCACCATCCCTGTAGCCACGTGTTTAATTGCTCTCTCTCCCTATTCCTCATCTCACTATCACGTGGCACGGGCAACAACCCAGAGATAACAACTCTGTTTGTTCTCGCTCTGAGCTTCCATCCTAGCTCCCTAAAGGCCTGCCTGACATCCTTGTCCCCTTTCCTACCTATGTCGTTAGTGCCAATGTGGACTACGACTTGGGGCTGCTCCCCCTCCCCCTTAAGGACCCGGAAAACACGATCCGAGACATCACGTACCCTTGCACCTGGGAGGCAACATACCAAACGTGAGTCTCTCTCGCTCCCACAAAATCTCCTATCTGTGCCCCTGACTATTGAGTCCCCAATTACTAATGTTCTACTCCTTTCCCCCCTTCCCTTCTGAGCAACAGGGACAGACTCCGTGCCAGAGGCCCGTACCCCATGGCTTACCCCTGGTAAGTCGTCCCCCCCACAAGTATCCAAAACGGTATACTTGTTACTCAGGGGAACGACCGCAGGGGGTCCCTGCACTGACTGCTTCTTCCCAGTCCCTCTTACAGTTACCCATCTATCTCCAGTCTTTGGTGTAACTACTTCCCTGAAGCTCCTATCTATGACCCCCTCTGCCTCCCGAATGATCCGAAGTTCATCCAGCTCAAGCTCCAGGTCCCTAACACGGTTTTTGAGGAGCTGGAGTTGGGTGCACTTCCCACAGATGAAATCAGCAGGGACACTGACGGCGTCCCTCACCTCAAACATTCTGCAGGAGGAGCATTGTACTGCCTTCCCTGACATCCCCTCTAGATTAAAAAAAAAAACAAGAAAAAGAAAAAGAAAGGAAGAGCTTACCTGATATTACCTCAAACCCTGATCCTGCTGAAAGGTAAGCAAATTTAAAGGCACTCACTCACCTTCACGACAGGCCCCTGCTCCCGCTTCCCAACCACCGTGGGGTGGGGGGGTTGGTTAGAGGAGGAGGTAGGGTGGGAAACACTCACAAAGTGTTTCGGGTTTAACTGTCACTTGCCAACAGCCCCTCCACAAACCACCTTCAACTTAGGCTGACCGCACTGCACGTATGCAAATTTCCCCAGAACAGCTGATCAGTAGCTCTGCTCTGCTGCCCTCTGCTGGTTGCTTGCCTTTACTCAAACTCCTTGGGTCTTCTTCGCAGGTTCACCTTCAACTTAGGCTGACCGCACTGCACGTATGCAAATTTCCCCAGAACAGCTGATCAGTAGCTCTGCTCTGCTGCCCTCTGCTGGTTGCTTGCCTTTACTCAAACTCCTTGGGTCTTCTTCGCAGGTTCACCTTCAACTTAGGCTGACCGCACTGCACGTATGCAAATTTCCCCAGAACAGCTGATCAGTAGCTCTGCTCTGCTGCCCTCTGCTGGTTGCTTGCCTTTACTCAAACTCCTTGGGTCTTCTTCGCAGGTTCACCTTCAACTTAGGCTGACCGCACTGCACGTATGCAAATTTCCCCAGAACAGCTGATCAGTAGCTCTGCTCTGCTGCCCTCTGCTGGTTGCTTGCCTTTACTCAAACTCCTTGGGTCTTCTTCGCAGGTTCACCTTCAACTTAGGCTGACCGCACTGCACGTATGCAAATTTCCCCAGAACAGCTGATCAGTAGCTCTGCTCTGCTGCCCTCTGCTGGTTGCTTGCCTTTACTCAAACTCCTTGGGTCTTCTTCGCAGGTTCACCTTCAACTTAGGCTGACCGCACTGCACGTATGCAAATTTCCCCAGAACAGCTGATCAGTAGCTCTGCTCTGCTGCCCTCTGCTGGTTGCTTGCCTTTACTCAAACTCCTTGGGTCTTCTTCGCAGGTTCACCTTCAACTTAGGCTGACCGCACTGCACGTATGCAAATTTCCCCAGAACAGCTGATCAGTAGCTCTGCTCTGCTGCCCTCTGCTGGTTGCTTGCCTTTACTCAAACTCCTTGGGTCTTCTTCGCAGGTTCACCTTCAACTTAGGCTGACCGCACTGCACGTATGCAAATTTCCCCAGAACAGCTGATCAGTAGCTCTGCTCTGCTGCCCTCTGCTGGTTGCTTGCCTTTACTCAAACTCCTTGGGTCTTCTTCGCAGGTTCACCTTCAACTTAGGCTGACCGCACTGCACGTATGCAAATTTCCCCAGAACAGCTGATCAGTAGCTCTGCTCTGCTGCCCTCTGCTGGTTGCTTGCCTTTACTCAAACTCCTTGGGTCTTCTTCGCAGGTTCACCTTCAACTTAGGCTGACCGCACTGCACGTATGCAAATTTCCCCAGAACAGCTGATCAGTAGCTCTGCTCTGCTGCCCTCTGCTGGTTGCTTGCCTTTACTCAAACTCCTTGGGTCTTCTTCGCAGGTTCACCTTCAACTTAGGCTGACCGCACTGCACGTATGCAAATTTCCCCAGAACAGCTGATCAGTAGCTCTGCTCTGCTGCCCTCTGCTGGTTGCTTGCCTTTACTCAAACTCCTTGGGTCTTCTTCGCAGGTTCACCTTCAACTTAGGCTGACCGCACTGCACGTATGCAAATTTCCCCAGAACAGCTGATCAGTAGCTCTGCTCTGCTGCCCTCTGCTGGTTGCTTGCCTTTACTCAAACTCCTTGGGTCTTCTTCGCAGGTTCACCTTCAACTTAGGCTGACCGCACTGCACGTATGCAAATTTCCCCAGAACAGCTGATCAGTAGCTCTGCTCTGCTGCCCTCTGCTGGTTGCTTGCCTTTACTCAAACTCCTTGGGTCTTCTTCGCAGGTTCACCTTCAACTTAGGCTGACCGCACTGCACGTATGCAAATTTCCCCAGAACAGCTGATCAGTAGCTCTGCTCTGCTGCCCTCTGCTGGTTGCTTGCCTTTACTCAAACTCCTTGGGTCTTCTTCGCAGGTTCACCTTCAACTTAGGCTGACCGCACTGCACGTATGCAAATTTCCCCAGAACAGCTGATCAGTAGCTCTGCTCTGCTGCCCTCTGCTGGTTGCTTGCCTTTACTCAAACTCCTTGGGTCTTCTTCGCAGGTTCACCTTCAACTTAGGCTGACCGCACTGCACGTATGCAAATTTCCCCAGAACAGCTGATCAGTAGCTCTGCTCTGCTGCCCTCTGCTGGTTGCTTGCCTTTACTCAAACTCCTTGGGTCTTCTTCGCAGGTTCACCTTCAACTTAGGCTGACCGCACTGCACGTATGCAAATTTCCCCAGAACAGCTGATCAGTAGCTCTGCTCTGCTGCCCTCTGCTGGTTGCTTGCCTTTACTCAAACTCCTTGGGTCTTCTTCGCAGGTTCACCTTCAACTTAGGCTGACCGCACTGCACGTATGCAAATTTCCCCAGAACAGCTGATCAGTAGCTCTGCTCTGCTGCCCTCTGCTGGTTGCTTGCCTTTACTCAAACTCCTTGGGTCTTCTTCGCAGGTTCACCTTCAACTTAGGCTGACCGCACTGCACGTATGCAAATTTCCCCAGAACAGCTGATCAGTAGCTCTGCTCTGCTGCCCTCTGCTGGTTGCTTGCCTTTACTCAAACTCCTTGGGTCTTCTTCGCAGGTTCACCTTCAACTTAGGCTGACCGCACTGCACGTATGCAAATTTCCCCAGAACAGCTGATCAGTAGCTCTGCTCTGCTGCCCTCTGCTGGTTCAATAGTTCCATACCTGGCACTAAAAGAATATGGGTGTTGTTATTGGAGGTCAGTCATCTCAGTCCCGGGACATCGATGCAGAAATTCCTTTGGATAACTCTGAGGCCCAGTCTTTTTCAGTTGTTTCATTAATGGTCTTGCCTCAAACATAAGATCAAAAGTGTACATGTCACGAATGATTGCACTGCCTAAGTGCTGGGCAATGACCGTCTACAACAAACATAGAAACAAGGATCAGGTGTAGACCATTTGGCCCAGCGAGTCTGCTCCACCATTCAATATAATCTCAATTCGATCTCAATTCCATATTCCCGCTTTCTCCCCATACCCCTTGATGTCATTAAAATCTAAAAAATTATCTATCTCTTTCTTGAATACAGACATTTATGGGCAGCATGGTAGCATTGTGGCTAGCACAATTGCTTCACAGCTCCAGGGTCCCAGGTTCGATTCCCAGCTTGGGTCACTGTTTGTGCGGAGTCTGCATGTTCTCCCGTGTGCGCGTGGGTTTCCTCTGCGTGCTCCGGTTTCCTCCCACAGTCCAAAGATGTGCAGGTTAGTGGATTGGCCATGATAAATTGTCCTTTGTGTCCAAAAATTGCCCTTAGTGTTGGGTGGGGTTACTGGGGATAAGGTGGAGGTGTGGGCTTGGGTAGGGTGCTCTCTCCAACAGCCAGTGCAAACTCGATGGGCCGAATGGCCTCCTTCTGCACTGTAAATTCTATGATTCATTGACTTGGCCTCCAAAGCCTTTATGGTAGAGAATTCCAAAGATTCACTCCCCCTTAGAATCGTAGTCCAAAGATATGCAGGTTAGGTGGATTGGCCATGATAAATTGCCCTTAGTGTCCAAAAAGGTTAGTTGGAATTTTATATGTTTCAAAGGGCAGCATGGTAGCACAGTGGTTAGCACGGTTGCTTCACAGCACCAGAGTTTCAGGTTTGATTCCCGGCTTGGGTCACTGTTTGTGTGGAGTCTACATGTTCTCCCCGTGTCTGTGTGGGTTTCCTCCGGGTGCTCCGGTTTTCTCCCACAGTCCAAAGATGTGCAGGTTAGGTGGACTGGCCATGATAAATTGCCCTTAGTGTCCAAAAAGGTTAGGTGGGGTTACTGGGTTACGGGGATTGGGTGGAGGCCTGGGCTTTAGTAGGGTGCTCTTTCCAAGGGCCGGTGCCAACCGGATGGGCCGAATGGCCTCATTCTGCACTGTAAATTCTATGACTCTATGATTCTAGAGCAGGCATTTTCAAAGTGAGGGCCGTGACCCACGGGTGGGTCGCGGGTTGGTGTCGGGAGGGTTGTGGAGCCAGCCATTGTGGCGTTCTCGATCGTGAGAATTCACGCTCAGCAGCCGGCTTTAAATATGGCGATCGCGACCGGCTAAAAAAATGCGGGTGCACTGTGCATGCGTGCTTGCTCATCAGTGTGTGTGTGACCCGGAAGTGTTGGGATCTGAACCCGGGGTCAAAGTGAAATCGCGGCATGGCGGCGGCTGACAGCGTGATCACTGATGATGAACAAGGCTATGACCTCCTTAAACACCCTTAAACATTACTCAAATTATCTGGAGAGAGTATGTATTCTCATGGTTTAATCATGGACAGAACTGAACGTTTGGCAAGGGATATAATGAGAGCCATGTGAAATCATCACATCGTCGCCCTCTGTGCACTGAAGGGTGCTTATACGTTTTTTTCTGATCTTTTGGACTATATTAAAGCATTGAATCGAAACAGTGACCAGTCAATCCCAATGATGATGGACTTCATCCACTTGAAGAGTTACTGTAATGATCAGTCAACAGGGGAGCTAGATGTTACGAATTGAGGAACAAAATCCACGCTTTCCTCCTCGAGAAATTGTCCTCACTGGCTGATTCGTTTCCTGATGAAACTGGGATGCTAACGATGTCTTACCTTGCAGACATTTTTTCAATTCAAAATGAACTGAACCTCAAATTGCAAGGAAAGGATGATGATTGCTTTCGGCACTGTGAAGAAATCACAGGTTTCCAAAAGTCATTGAAAGTTTGGCAATTGCAAGTGCAAAGCCAAAATTACTACATGTTCCTCACACTGCTATGGCACACAGAAGAAAACAACACTAGTAAGGAAGCTATCAATGGACTGAGAAGCCAGATTCCAAATGAAGCTGACTGAGCTTCTGCACCTCAGTATTGACAGCACATTAAAAACACGGCACAAGTCAATTAAACTGTCAGCATTCTGGAGTAGCATCTCCGAGGAGTATCCGGAGCTGAGTAAAACAAGCATTTTGTTGTTTTGTCCTTCCTCACAAAGATGAAGACAGCACAAAGGAGCTGGCTGAACCCTGTACCTGATAGGTGCATAGCCCTCTCATCCTATAAGCCTGATTGGAGTGAGATCGTGAGGACCAGCCAGACTTACCTCTCGCATTAAAGATAAGGTAAAATGGTGGGTCGCGAATGTCGGCCGGCATGGGTCATGCAGGTCAGCCAGCGGGGGTCGCGAAGGTCGGCCGGTGTGGGTCAGGAAGGTTGGCTGGTTGGTAAAAATGGGAGTGAAGACATTTTTCGTCATCTCAGCCCTGAATGGTCTACCCCATTTCATGAGACTGTGCCCCCTAACTCCAGACTCCCAATCAGGTAAAACATCCTCCCTGCATCCATTCTGTCCAGCCAGTTGGAATTTTATATGTTTCAAAGGGCAGCATGGTAGCACGGTTGCTTCACAGCGCCAGAGTTCCAGGTTCGATTCCCGGCTTGGGTCACTGTCTGTGCGGAGTCTACACATTCTCCCCGTGTCTGTGTGGGTTTCCTCCGGGTGCTCCGGTTTCCTCCCACAGTTCAAAGATGTGCAGGTTAGGTGGATTGGCCATGCTAAATTTCCCTTGGTGTCCAGAAAAGTTAGGTGAATAGGGTGGAGGTGCGGAGCTTAAGTGCGGTGCTCTTTCCAAGAACGTGCAGACTCGATGGGCTGAATGGCCTCCTTCTGTACTGTAAATTCAATGTTTTATGTTCTAATCAGGGGCAAAATTCCCTGACCCCCCGCAGGATCGGAGAATCGCCCGCGACCGGTGAAAATCCCGTCCCCGCTGTGGCCGGAATTCTCCACCACCCGGGAATTGGCGGGGACGGGAATCAAGTCCCGCCGATCGGCATGCCCTCCGTGTCGATCGGCGAGCCCCCTGCGGCGATTCTCCAGCCCGCGATGGGCCGAAGTCCCGCCGCTGAGAGGCCCCCAGGGGGCTAGGAGCGGCAACGCGTCATTTACGTGTGCCGGGCCTTGGCGTCGCGTAAAAGCGGCAGCGTGTAAATTACGCGGCCGGCGCCGTCCTCCCCGCAAGAAATGTCAGAGTGATCTTGCGGGGCGGCGGAGGAAAGGAGTTCTTCCTTCAGAGAGGTCGGCCCGCCGATTGGTGGGCACCGATTGCGGAGCAGATCCCTTTTGAGCGCCCCCCGGTGCTGGACCCCCCTCCCCACCCCCACAGGCTGCCCTCCCAGCGTTCCCATGCTGTTCCCACCGGCAGCAACCAGGTGTGGATGGTGCCGGCGGGAACACGTCGTATTGGGCAGGCTGCTCGGCCCATCCGGTTACAAACGGCGAGCGGCGATTCTCCGAGCAGCCAGCCGTAACTCTTGCTGCGCAGGTTTGGGGGGTGGGGGGTGGGGGGTGGGGGGGGGGGGGTGGTAGAATCGCATGCGGGTGCCGGGGCGGCGTAGCGGGACTCGCCCGGTGCCCCCGCGATTCTCCCACCCGGCGTGGTGGGGGGGGGGGAGAATTGCGCCCCATATCTTTTACGATAGACTCGAGCATTTTCCCCACTACTAATGCCAGGCTAACTAGTCTATGATTCTCCCTCCTTTACCTCTCTCCCTTTTAAATAGTGGGGTTAGATTTGCCACCCTCCAAGTTTAGGGAACTGTTTCAGGATCATAGAATTTTGAAAGAAGACCGCCAATACATTCAATATTTCCAGGGCCACTTCCTGCAATACTCTGGGATGTGGATTATCAAACCCTGGTGATTTGTCAGTCTTTAACCCCATTATTTTCTCCACTACTGTTTTCTTATAATACTGATTTCTTTCAATTCTTCCCTCACTAAACCCTTGGTTCCCTAACATTTCTGGGTAGTTCTTTATGTTCTCTTTTGTAAAGGCAAGAGGGCACAAACAAGAGAGAGTCTAACCATCACTGTTTAACATTGACTAACATTACCATCACTGAATTCCCATTATCAACATCCTGGGGAATTATTATTGAACAGAAACTGATGTGGACTAGCCATATAAACACTGCAGCTACAACAGGTCAGAATCTACAAACTCTGGGGAGAGTAATTCACCTCCTGACTCCTCAAAGTCTGCCCAACATCTGCAAGGCACAAGTCAGCAGTGTGAGAAAATATTCTCCATTCATCTGGATAAGTGCAGCTTCAAAAGCAATCAAGCAGCTCAACACTATCCTGGAGTGGTACTCCATCCACCAACTTTAAAATTCACTCCCTCCACTATCGGTGCACAGTGGCAGCCGTGACATCTACAAAACGTACTACAGTAACTTACCAAGGCTCCTTCGACAGCAACTTCCAGAACCGCGATCTCTACCAACTAGGAGAACAGGGGCAGCAGACACATGGGAGCACCACCACCTCCAAGTCATACCCCATCCTGATATCAAAGCAAAGTACTGCGGATGTACTCCGCAGGTCTGGCAGCATATATGGAAAGATTTTGAGTTCAATGTGACCCTTCAGAACTATTGGTCTCAAAGCATTAACTCTGATTCTCTCTCCACTCACATCTCCTGTCGTGCAACTATATCGATGTTCCTTCACTGTAGATGGGCAAAAAACCTGGAACTCCCTACCAGCACTGTGGGTGTCTCTACACCGCATAGAGTGCAGATGTTCAAGACGTCAGCTCTCCATTATGTTCTCAAGGGTAATTAAGGATGGACAATAAATGCTGTGCCAATGTCACCCATTTTTATGAATGAATTTTAAAAAGTGTGAGCTTTAGAAATTTGAGCAAAAGGTCGAAAACTGCCTGGGTTATTTACAGAGGTAGGGTACCTTTGTGAAGTGATCGAGGTATCCCTTTGGGAGATGCCCGGTACTCTTCGGAATTGTTAAATATATACCTGAATGTTCATGAAAATGGACTCAGTGGGGCTGTCAAGCTGTCAAGACATTTAAATGCCCAAGCGCTTACAACTTTTGAAACAAATCCCTCTGAAGTTTAAAAAAAAAAATCATTTCCTACAATTGCACTGGCTGCTTATTGATATAAGCCTGAGGGTTATCATTGTAGGAGTTGTGCTGCATGATTGGTTCTAAAAACCTATCATTATCGCAGTGTAGGCTTGCAAATTCAAAGTTTCACTGACTTTGACATGGGAGCATTACATACAACTGTGTGTTTTTGATAGGGATTAAACACTTGAATTAAATTCCTGTTTTCAGCAGGTATTAATTACTTGAAGGGATTTAAATGTATTGACTGCATTTTTATCCATGAAAGTGTGTTTCAAAGTCTGCAATAGACACTTAGAATTTTATTTTACTTCACCTCAGAATAGTCCTTGATGTCTGCCCATAGTGAATACTAGATGAATTGGCATGGTGTGTTTAAGAGAACAAGGTGGTATATGGGGAGGACCATGGGTTGGTACTAAGTTAACATAGGACATACAGAGAGCCACAGGGATGTGAGGGGGGAGCATGGGTTGATTCTAGGTTAGCGTAGGAGGTATAAAGGTCCACGGGTGGGTGGATGTACATTACACAGGTTGGGATGGAGTGCATGAGCAGCTGGAGGTTGTGAACATAGGGCATGAGGTGGCATGACTTATCATGGATGTGGCATGGGAGTGTATGATGGTTGAGGAGTGAGTGCTAGAGGCTGTATTCAGTTTTATTGTTTTTTTTAGATGATCAAGATCATTGAGGCGGGACTCTAACCAGCCTGCATCAGTACCCAGCAACCATTGTGGGTGTCTCTTTCTGGAGTCGGGGGCATGTCTCTAATTAACACCTGCCGACGTTGAATGAAAATTTGAAAATCTGAGCACTTTCACCCGAGTCAGCTTTTGTGTTCCTGACTCAGGAGCAAATATTTGTCCCAAATAATACATTTGAGAGTTAATTATTCTAGGGGCTGGTTTAGCACAGGGCTAAAGAGCTGGCTTTTGAAGCAGACTAAGGCAGGCCAGCAGCACGGTTCGATTCCCGTACCAGCCTCCCCGAACAGGCGCCGGAATGTGGCGACTAGGGGCTTTTCACAGTAACTTCATTTGAAGCCTACTTGTGACAATAAGCGATTTTTCATTTCATTTCATTTGAAAATGGAAAAGATTAAGCGATATGGGAAAAGAACAGAAAATTTGGCTTACTATGTTCCACAGTCAGCATCAGAATATGGATTGAATGGTCTCCTTCTCAAGTTAAATTCCAATGATTGAGAAACATCCTTTCATTCGCAGCTGCTGTCAAACATCATCCATAGAACATTTGAATAGATTTCTGAATTGGATGGGAATAGACCTGTAAATGATCAATACTTGTCGATTGCTGTCTACTTGAATGGATGGTCTCATTATTTGCAATCTAGATCTAAAGAGGGTCGGCGAAAAAAAACGAAGATCAGCCTACTTTACTGTAATATTTTGTCAATAGAGCGTAAGATTGGATTTTAGGCCTATGAGCGTATGAAGGGGGGGGGGGGGGGGGGTGAAACTGATCTAATGCAGTTGAATGAAACAGATCGGCAGGTTATGTTTCATCACATCTGATCTTCTGAAGTTCACCGAGCCACAGCTCAAACTCTTTTTGTAGAATTGCTGCCTTGTCTCTCTGTTACTTTTACCTGATTTAAAATTTAAAATGTTGACGATATTTTCCAAATGATTAAAAGCTAAAAACTGGCACATGAAAGGCAGCATGTTAGCACAGTGGTTATCATCGTTGCTTCACAGCTCTAGGGTCCCAGGTTCGATTCCAGCTTGGGTCACTGTTTGTGTGGAGTCTGCACGTTCTCCCCGTGTGTGCGTGGGTTTCCTCCGGGTGCTCCGGTTTCCTCCCACAGTCCAAAGGTGTGCAGGTTATGTGGATTGGCCATGATAAATTGCCCTTAGTGTCCAAAAAAGGTTAGGTCGTGTTACTGTAACAGGGATAGGGTGGAGATGCGGGCCTGGATGGGGTATTCTTTCCAAGGGCCGGTGCAGACTTGATAGGCTGAAGGGCCTCCTTCTGCACTGTAAATTTTGTGATTCTCTGAAAAAAATGCAGCTGCTGATTCGCGATAAGCATATTTCAATTTAACCCCCAGTATGTTTTGTTGACTAATATTTAACCTTTATGAAACTATTTACTTGTAAACTCCCATGCCACATCCATGCTAAGTCATGCCACCTCATGCCCTATGTCCACCCCTCCAGCTCCTCATGCACTCCATGCCAACCTGTGTAATGTACATCCACCCACCCCGTGGCCTTTTATACCTCCTACGCTAACCTAATATACAAAAAACACTTCACTCAATGTCTCGAGCATCGTAAAGGTGTTAGAAGAAAACAAAGCGTAATGTTAAACTGTGGGATTGAACTTTAATTGTACAAAACCTGTTAAGCTCAGTTGGCTGGCTGGATCGCAGTTGAAGAGAATCTGAGCTGGAAAAGAATGGGGACTGGCGCAGTATTGGAGTTAGGGGGTGCAAGGTTTTCGAATGCTGCAATAGACTTTGGTGAAGGAGGTGGAAAATAGGAGAGATGTCAGGTATCTGCAGGAGGAAAAGTGGCCCTCCAGATGTGGAGATCAATACTAGAAGTCAAACCTCGAGGATTGGATTGAGTGTCGCAAGAATTTCAGTGACTTAATATGAGTGCTCAAGGTTATTGAATGCCATATGGTACTGCAAAATTCCCCATAATTACTCACTTTGGGTATCTGGGGGTTCAGGTTGCCCGGGAGTGGGGGAGGCTTCGCAGGTATAACCTCTCTAGTTTGGTGGGGAGAGTGAAAGCTGATAGGTGGGATGGTCTCCCTCTGTCACTGGCGGGTCGGGTACAGGCGGTTAAAATGAATGTGTTACCGCGATTTCTGTTTATTTTTCAATGCCTACCGATTTTCCTGCCAAAGGCTTTTTTCAGGGAGATTGAGGGATGGATTACCTCGTTCATATGGGGAGGGAAGGTGGCCAGAGTGAGAAAGGTGCTGCTACAGAGGGGAAGGCAGGCAGGGGGTTTGGGTCTTCTGAACCTGATGTACTTTATGGGTGGCACGGTAGCATGGTGGTTAGCATAAATGCTTCACAGCTCCAGGGTCCCAGGTTCGATTCCGGGCTGGGTCACTGTCTGTGCGGAGTCTGCACGTCCTCCCCGTGTGTGCGTGGGTTTCCTCCGGGTGCTCCGGTTTCCTCCCACAGTCCAAAGATGTGCGGGTTAGGTGGATTGGCCATGCTAAATTGCCCATAGTGTCCTAATAGTAAGGTTAAGGGGGGGGGTTGTTGGGTTACGGGTATAGGGTGGATACGTGGGTTTGAGTAGGGTGATCATTGCTCGGCACAACATCGAGGGCCGAAGGGCCTGTTCTGTGCTGTACTGTTCTATGTTCTATGTACTACTACTGGGCAGGGGGAAAGTTTGGGAGAGTGGTGCAGGAAATGGCTGATGCAATTCAACGTGAGAAAATGTGAGGTCTTCCACTTTGGAAAAAAGAATCCAAGCATAGACTACTTTCTAAACGGTGAGAAAATTCATAATGCCAAAGTACAAAGGGATCTGGGAGTGCTGGTCGAGGATTCCCTAAAGGTAAACATGCAGGTTGAATCCGTGATTAAGAAAGCGAATGCAATGTTGTCATTTATCTCAAGAGGGTTGGAATATAAAAGCAGCGATGTGCTACTGAGCCTTTATAAGGCTCTGGTTAGGCCCCATTTGGAGTACTGTGTCCAGTTTTGGGCCCCACATCTCAGGAAGGACATACTGGCACTGGAGCGTGTCCAGCGAAGATTCACACGGATGATCCCTGGAATGGCGGGTCTAACATATGAGGAATGGCTGAGGATCCTGGGATTGTATTCATTGGAGTTTAGAAGGTTAAGGGGAGATCTAATAGAAACTTACAAGATAATACATGGCTTAGAAAGGGTGGACGCAAAGAAACTGTTTCCATTAGGCGAGGAGACGAGGACCCGTGGGCACAGCCTTAGAATTAGAGGGGGTAAATTCAGAACAGAAATGCAGAGACATTTCTTCAGCCAGAGAGTGGTGGGCCTGTGGAATTCATTGCCGCGGAGTGCAGTGGAGGCCGGGACGCTAAATGGCTTCAAGGCAGAGATAGATAAATTCTTGATGTCGCGAGGAATTAAGGGCTACGGGGAGAATGCTGGTAGGTGGAGTTGAAATGCCCATCAGCCATGATTGAATGGCGGAGTGGACTCGATGGGCCGAATGGCCTTACTTCCACTCCTATGTCTTATGGTCTTATGGTCTTATATGAAAAAAGGTCATTAAAGTTCTAAATATACAGGAGCTTATTAATATCTCAAATTTCTTCTTTGATCAAACAGTCTCTATTATCTCAGCGTCAGCCCAGGATGAATTGCTGATCAAAGTCCCACGACAACAATAGTTGTTGGTGCAGCAGATTTTGGCGAGACCATGCAGACACTGCGTCAATGAATGAACAGACATCGAACAACAATCACCAGGCAGGAATGTTCCCTTCCAGTCGGGGAACACTTCAGCAGTCAAGGGCTTCTGATCTCCGGGTAAGCGTTCTCCAAGGCGGCCTTCAGGACGCGCGACAACACAGAATCGCCAAGCAGAAACTTAGAGCCAAGTTCCGCACGCATAAGTGCGGCCTCAACCCGGATCTTGGATTCATGTCGCATTACATTCACCCCCCACCATCTGGCCTGGGCTTGCAAAATCCTACCAACTGTCCTGGCTTGAGACAATTCACACCTCTTTAACCTGGGGTTACCCCTATCTCTGGATCTGTAAAGATTTAATTACCTGCAAATGCTCGCATTCTAAGCATTGTCTGGCATCTTTGAATTTGTCTTTATATATGTTTCTGGAACATACCTCTTCATTCACCTGAGGAAGGAGCAGTGCTCCGAAAGCTAGTGTTTGAAACAAACCTGTTGGACTTTAACCTGGTGTTGGAAGACTTCTTACTGTGCTCACCCCAGTCCTACGCCGGCATCTCCACAATACCAGGTTAAAGACCAGCCGGTTTATTTGGAATCACGAGCTTTCGGAGCATAGCTCCTTCATCAGGTGAGTGAAGAGGTAGGTTACACAAACACGGCATATATCGACAAAGCCAATGATGCAAGATGATACTTTGAATGTGAGCCTTTGCAGGTAATTAAGTCTTTACAGGTCCAGATGGTGCGACAGACACTTCGGACTGTTGGACTTTAACCTAGTGTTGTAAGGCTTCTTATGGTTCCAACCCCAGTCCAATGCCGGTATCATTAAGGAATGAGGATCTGCTCCAGTTTTTCATTTATTTTTGGGCTGTTACTACACATATTTTATTTGATGCATGCTCCGTATTGTCATGAGAATGTCACTTTAAGAAATGTTTGGCTGCTCATATTACTGCAGTGATGTTAGAGTGTGGGTAGAACTGGGCTGTCTGTCAGCTTTTTACTTTCCTTTTAGCCTGTTTGCTGCAGGGTGTGTTTTAGTTTTGTTTTCAGTGTTGGAGCTGAAGCCAGACAAAGCAGGTGTACTGCTGTTCTCTCTGCCATGAAAAGACTATCTCTTGATCATTTGGTGAATTCAGAATTATAAATGTTCTCAATAGTGAATGTAAACCTGATGTGCTTCTGTTAAAAGTTGTTTCTTTTGTCTTCTGGATGTTGCTTGAGAAGTTATTGAGGATTTCTTAGTGTTGTATTCTTTGGGGGGTGTGTATTTGAATTGATGGTTGCTAAGATGTTCACTGTATGTTTTAAAAAGGTTAACTTGAGTTCATAGAATAAACATTGTTTTGCTTTAAAAAATATTTTTCCATTTCTTTTTTTTTAATAAACAATTTTATTGAGGTAGTTTTTGGCTTTGTAAACAGTTACAGACATCAACAGAAAGAAAGCAAAAAAGGCAAATATGTACAAACATCCATGTACTTTCAATACTTCAATCGTAACATACTGCACAAGCCCGCTCCTCTCCCACCAATACTACCCGCAATATTTTCCCTCCTACTCTACTCTACCCCCGCCCCCGTCCCCCCACGCCCTGCTGACGCTCATTCTCCCGCAAAGAAGTCAATGAATGGTTGCCACCTCCGGGCGAACCCCTGTGCAGATCCCCTCAAGGCAAGCTTAATTTTTTCCATACCCAGGAAACTCGACATGCCCGTAAGCCACAACTCAGTCTTCGGGGGCTTTGAGTCCCTCCACGCCAATAATATTCGTCGCTGGGCTATCAGGGAAGCAAAGGCCAAAACATCGGCCTCTTTCTCCCCCTGGACTCCCGGGTCTTCCGAAACCCCAAAAATTGCCACCCCTGGACTCATCACCACCCTTGTTTTTAGCACCTGGGACGTAATCCCCGCAAATCCCTCCCAGTACCCCCTCAGCTTAGGGCATGCCCAAAACATGTGAACGTGGTTCGCTGGTCCTTCCGCGCACCTAGCGCATTTGTCCTCTATCCCAAAGAATT
Source organism: Scyliorhinus canicula (assembly GCF_902713615.1). Taxonomy (NCBI): domain Eukaryota; kingdom Metazoa; phylum Chordata; class Chondrichthyes; order Carcharhiniformes; family Scyliorhinidae; genus Scyliorhinus; species Scyliorhinus canicula. The sequence goes on along the minus strand of NC_052165.1, from coordinate 79,767,293 downwards.
TGCTCATCCGAGCCACCGTCATATGGGCCCGGTGAACAACCTTAAATTGAATCAGCCCGAGCCTAGCACATGTCGTGGTCGAATTTACCCTACTCAGGGCCTTTGCCCACAGCCTGTCCTCCATTTCCCCGCCTAGCTCCTCCTCCCATTTAAGTTTCAGTTCCTCTGTCTGGGACCCTTCCTCCCTCATGAGCACCTTATAAATACCCGAGACTCTACCCTCCCCTTCTTCCCCCCGGGAGACTATTCTGTCCAGGACCCCCGTTGGCGGGAGGCGTGGGAAAGACGGGACCTGTCTACGAACAAAGTCCCGCAACTGTAGGTACCTAAAATAATTTCCCCTTACCAACCCAAATTTCTCCTCCAAGCTCCTCAAACTCACAAAGCTCCCTTCCTGAACATATCACCCACCCTTCCCACCCCCGCCCGCCGCGATACTCGGAACCTCCCATCCATACTCCCGGGGGCAAACCGATGGTTGTCGCAGATTGGCGCCCAGACAGACGCCCCCATCTCCCCTACATGCCTCCTCCACTGGCCCCATATCCGCAGGGTCGCCACCACTACCGGGCTGGTGGTGTACTTGGCCGGCGGCAGCGGTAGAGGAGCCGTGACCAGGGCTGCCAAGCTGGAGCCCCTGCACGAAGCCGCCTCCACCCGCTCCCAAATAGACCCCGTACCCACCATCCACTTCCTTATCATAGCGATGTTGGCCGCCCAGTAATAATTAATCAGACTCGGCAAAGCCAGCCCTCCCTCGCTGCGGTTCCTCTCCAACATCGCCTTCTTCACCCGCGGGGATTTTCCCGCCCAGACAAAGCTCATGATCATCCCGTTAACTCTTTTGAAGAAGGACTGTGGGATAAAGATCGGGAGGCACTGAAAAATAAACAGAAATCTAGGGAGGATTTTCATCTTTACAGTTTGCACCCTCCCTGCCAGCGACAGCGGGAGTGCATCCCATCTCCGACACTCTCCCTTCATTTGCTCCACCACCCTGGCCAAATTTAACTTGTGCAGCCTGCCCCAGTCTCGTGCCACCTGGATTCCCAAATACAGGAAATTTTCCTCAACCAGCCTAAATGGTAGCCCTCTCAATCTGTTCTCCTGGCCCCTTGCCTGGACCACAAACATTTCACTCTTGGCCGTATTTAATTTGTATCCTGAGAACTGGCCGAACTTCCTCACCATTCCCAGTATACTTCCCATCCCGGCCACTGGGTCCGACACGTACAGGAGCAGGTCGTCTGCATAAAGAGAGACCCTATGTTCTACCCCGCCCCTCACCATCCACTTCCATCCCTTTGCGGCTCTCAGCGCAATCGCCAGCGGCTCTATGGCCAGCGCAAACAGCAGCGGGGAGAGCCGGCAGCCCTGTCTGGTCCCTCGGTACAACCTAAAGTACTCCGACATTTCTCTGTTAGTCCTGACGCTGGCCCTCGGGGCCTGATATAATAATTTGATCCAATCCACCAATCCCTCCCCGAACCCAAACCGTCCGAGCACCTCCCATAGATAGTCCCACTCCACCCGGTCAAAGGCCTTCTCGGCGTCCATTGCCACCACTACCTCCACCTCCCTACCCACCGGGGGCATCATTATCACATTAAGTAATCTTCTCAGGTTGGCCGCCAGCTGCCTACCTTTCATGAACCCAGTTTGGTCCTCCCCAATCACCTCCGGTACGCAGTCCTCCATTCTAACCGCCAGTACCTTTGCCAGGAGCTTGGCGTCAACATTAATCAGGGAGATTGGCCTGTAGGACCCGCACGCCTCCGGGTCTTTACCCCGCTTCAATATCAGTGATATAGTGGCTTGCGACATTGTCGGCGGCAGGGTCCCTCTGTCCCTTGCCTCATTAAAAACCCTCGCCAAGACCGGGCCCACCAGCTCAGAAAACTTCCTATAGAACTCTACTGGGTATCCATCCGGCCCCGGGGACTTCCCTGACTGCATGGCCTTTAGGCCCCCCAATACCTCCTCCACTCTAATCAGGGCCCCCAGCTCATCCACTCGCCGCCCACCAACTGTTGGGAATGTTAACCCGTCCAGAAACCTCTTAATCTCCTCCGGTTCTTCCGGCGGCTCCGAAGTATACAGCTTGCGATAGAAGTCTCGGAATACCTTATTCAATCCTGCCGGGTCCTCCACTTTGCGCCTCTCCCCATCCCTCACTCTACCTATTTCCCTGGCCGCCTCCCTCCTCCTGAGTTGCTGCGCTAACAGTCTGCTAGCCTTTTCCCCATGCTCGTACACCACTCCATTTGCCTTCCTAAGCTGTTCCACGGCCCTGCTCGTGGATAGTGCCCCCAGTTCCGCCTGTAGTCTCTGCCTCTCCCTGAGTAAAACCCCCCCTGGGGACTCCGCGTGCTCTTCATCTATCCGACCCATTTCCTTGACCAATCTATCCATCTCTGCCCTGTCTGCCTTGGCTCTGTGGGCCCCAATTGAAATCAGCTCCCCCCGCACTACTGCCTTTAGCGCCTCCCACACGGTCGCTGCTGAGACCTCCCCCGTGTCATTCACCTGCAAGTAATTCTGCATACACCTCCGAAGCCTCTCGCAGATCCCCTCCTCCGACAGCAGTCCCACGTCTAGCCTCCATTGCGGGCATTGGTAGCTCGCTCCCTCGATCTGCAGGCCTACTCAATGCGAGGCATGGTCTGAGATAGTAATTGCCGAGTATTCCGTGTTCTTTACCTCCCCTACTTTTCCATTTCTGCTGTACCACACCTGTAGAGTGTGGAAATTTGTGGAAACAGTGGCCGCAACTTAAATCTGACCCGGCCAATGAGATACTGTCAGGGCGGGTGCGAACCTTGCATTACTCCTCATTTGATTTTACTTTATTAAAGTTAAAGGAGAGTAAGACTGGCCAGGATGCACATTGAAATTCCGACTCCAACCTGCTGGTTTCCCGCTCGGCCGGTTGGGGTTAAAATTACCTCAGCAATTCAGCGAGCAAGTGCTTAATCCGCAGACAAACATTCCAGTCAAAATTGATTAATTCAAATGCAAATTAGATTGATTTCTTTCATAAAATAACATCTTGGGTTGCAGACATGAGTGATTTGAGTTGTGACATGTGGTACGTGTAGCAGGCTTAGGGGAGTACAGGTGATTTTGGGCCTTTGCTTCCCAGAAATCCTCACTACTGGAGTTTTCCACACCTCATGTCTGAGTCTGCTGTGAACTCATTAACAGAGATTGATTGTTCTGAGTAGCCAATAACTCCATTATCGTTATATCATGCATCTACCAGGAAGGTAGAAAGTCAGATAGATGGACCTTGATCTTTCTTTGCGAGGCAATTCTATTTTCATATACCTATATATTTCATGATGCCTGTATTAGTACATCCTGTACATAAAGAGATAGGCCTGATCTCACTAGGTTTGCTCACGTGGAGCCAATAGATCTGGAAGGTGATGCTCGCTCTCAATCTACAGCCAACAGCCACCTGCAGCAGCACACTGCAACCAGTAGTTGATCCAAAAATCCCTACAGAGTAGAAAGAGGCTATTTGGCCCATTGAATCTGTACTGAAGCTCTGAAAGACCACACTACCTAGGCTCCCCTACCCTATCCTTGTAAATTTGTAACCCCACCTAACCTACACATCTTTAACTTTAGGAGGAAATCGGAGCCCCTGGAGGAAATCCTGAGGGCAGCACGGTAGCATTGTGGATAGCACAGTTGCGTCACAGCTCCAGGGTCCCAGATTCGATTCCGGCTTGGGTCACTGTCTGTGCGGAGTCTGCACATTCTCCCTGTGTCTGCGTGGGTTTCCTCCGGGTGCTCCGGTTTCCTCCCACAGTTCAAAGATGTGCAGGTTAGGTGGATTGGCCATGATAAATTGCCCTTAGTGTCCAAAATTGCCCTTAGTGTTCGGTGGGGTTACTGGGTTATGGGGATAGGGTGGAGGTGTTGACCTTGGGTAGGGTGCTCTTTCCAAGAGCCGGTGCAGACTCGATGGGCCGAATGGCCTCCTGCTGCACTGTAAATTCTATGAATTGAATTGAATTCTGCCAGAAACATTAGACGGGATTCTCAGTTAAGTGCCGGCTCGAACGGAGAATCCGTGGGAGGTTTACACGGAAATCAACGGTGCAAATCCCTCAGCGATTCCGATACCGTTGAGTCGCTAGGACTGCTGCCGACCAAAACCCCCCTCCTTCAGCGGGGAAAACGGCCAGAGAATGTCCGGGATCTGGGCTCTTCATGGCTGTTCTGTTAATGACCTGCAGCGGTTACGCCGTACAACATGGCGCCGGCCATGCGCGGACGCCATCCGTGCCCCACAGCCCACCTCCCTGGCCACCCCTCACCAGTCCCCCCCCCCCCCCCCCCCACCAGCCCTCACAGAAGCCACCCCTCTGCCCAGCGACAAGGATCCTGCCTGAGCGTGGTGACGCTGGGTACAGTCTGCAGCCGCCATCCAGGATTCACGATATGTATGCGCACATGTGTTCTATGCCCATTGGGGGCGGAGCATCGCGAGTGGGCCGGCCGATGAGGCGGCATTAGCATTGCGACTGCGCGCGGCGTGATGGTGCCAGTTTGGAAGGGGTGGAGCCTCGCAAACCAGCGTCAAACCGGCGCCCGCCTCCGATTCCGCCATCGGAATCGATTCTCTGCTCGATCGCCGATTACGGTTTTGGTGTCAGGAAACGGAGAATCCCGCCCATTACACATTTGACAGAAAATTCTAGAAATATTCACTAGCTCTGGCAGCATCTGTGGACAGAGAAGCAGAGTTAACTTTTCAGGTTGTGCGCACCTCAGCAGTTTCATCAGAGTAATGCAAATTACTGGCGCGAAATCAAGTAATTTTTCCATTAAGTTGAACAAAATCTGCTATTTTTTTCAACCTTTTGCTTCACTTTATTTCTTAACAAAGCTGATGCATAATTTGCCTCCTGAGCTTTACGGTCTGTTTAGTCTGTTAATCGGAAAGATAATTTTCTGGTGATAATCAGTCTGTTAATTTACTGGGTATTATACAGCAGATTCCTACTCAGGGTTATGTCACGGAAATTACAATTCCGGACCAGACCCCAACAACTGCTAGCATACCGGACAGAAACCCCAATAATTTATTTAATTTGCAGGCAGGGAGCGGCCACGGTGGGGGGGAGGGTGTGGGGGGAGGGGGAGCGAGAAAGGATGGCTGGTGTGCTGACAGCCAGGCTGCCTAGGCAACGAACCGGGAGAAGATTAGGTTGCACCGTGTGTGGGAGTCCTGGGCACACATTGTGCGACCGCCTGTGCCTGCTCGGGTCCCATGTCCTGTCCATGTTGGCCATCCTCCATATCTTTCTCATCGGATGAGTCCTGCAGTTCCTCCTCCTCCAGCTTGTTCCCCTCTGCTGCAAAATGCTGTCAGGGACGCAGCAGGCAACCACAATGTGGGAGACCTTCCTGGGGCTATACTGAACGGCAGCACCATAGCTGTCCAGGCACCTGAACCACACCTTCAGGACACCGATGTATAACTTGATGGTTGTCACAGTGGTTCTCCACGTTGGCTTTGGGGCCTCCGGATAGGTATCATTCACCACGACTGTAGCGGTTAACCCCTGTCACCCAAGAGCCAACACCTGAGCCAAGGGAGCACCTCAAACTTGTCAGACACCCTAGAGGACGCCAGGATGAATGCGTCATGCACGCTGCCTGGGCATTGAGTGCAGACATGCATGATGTGCAGCAGCATATTGTGCCAGCCGGGCATATAAGGCATCCGTGATGGTGCGGATGCACCTATGTGTGGCTGTCCGTGAGATCCCAAACTGGTCCCCAATCGGCTCCTTGAAGGACCCCATGGCGGAAAGGTTCAGGGCGACTGTCACCTTGATGGCCATTTGGGAGCGGGTGTCCTCCTTCATGCCTGTGCCATCAACCGGCAGAGATGTCGCACGGTCTCCCTGCTCAGCCACAGTCGGCAGCGGCACGCTCAGTCCGGCAGGTCCTTGAATGATAGATCCTGCCGATATCCAGGAGGCCCGATGTGGCGTCACCTTCCCACCTGCTCCTTGGTTTGACAGACGGCCGGCTCTCCAGCTGACCTGCAGGGTCCTCCCAGATCAGCTCCTGCTCGTGCAACCGCAAGAGTTGCTGCGGCCAGGCAATGAACAAAATAACAATAATTCAGATATTAAGAACATCAAAACAAAAGAAATAGGATCCCCAAGATGGCAGAACGCAACTTCTGGTCTCTACTGTTACTCAGATAGTTCAAGCTTTATGGTCTAAAGATCTTTCAGAATGCAATTTGCACACACAGACGCTGCAGCCATTGTTAACAAACATCCTCAATATTTTTCAGATTAATGATCAATTAGCAACAAGATGGTTATGGTTCTGAATCTACACATTATCGTCTTAGAAATATAGTAAGTACTCCTGTGCCTATCCAGGCCCAACATGCTGTGCAGTGGTGCTGGCTTACACTGCAGCCCTGCCCCTGCATGTCCCCCTCCTCCCTCCCAATCCCATCCCCACCCCCAGCTGTTAGTCCTGACTCTGCCTTCTGCCCAATGCTCCTGACCCTGTCAGTGACTGGCACTAGGTAGCCACTAACCCCCCCCAGCTGTCCCTGCAGCAGGAGTACCAGTTGGCTGGCGCTACCCATGCCATCAAGATGCCCGGCAGTCCCTGTATTGCGGCCCCCTGTGGGGCCAACCATGCGTACCTTTCTTGGGTGGGCCATGTGATACCCCGCCAACAGAATGGCCCCTGATTGTGGGGTGGGAATAGGGGGGGGGGGGGGGGGTCACTGTGTAGCATAGATGCGGGCAAGGCCCACGGATTTGGCTGGGCAAGGGGAGGGTGGGTCTTGTGTGTGATGTATGGGATGTGTCTACCTGTCTGGAGGGTGGATGGGAGCAGGGGCGCAGTGGACTGGAGGGGATTTCTGTCGGCCGGTGGTCCTGCGGGGTGGGTTAGCTGATAGTGCCTGTGGTGGGGCACGCGTCCGCTGTGCAGGGCTTCCTCTGCACATCCCCTGCTCCCCCTGCAGTGGGGCAGCACCTTGGATCAGTGCACTGAGGAGTGCCAGCACCTGGTGGGTCATTGGCTGCGTTGGGCCACACCCATCCCATTGATGGTTCAGTTGGGGTCTGAGGGTTCAGAGGTGGCCTGGGGAATGGGAGGCAGGGACACCCATATGACCAGTGGTGCTCTGCAGATTTATGTATCAGAGTGGGGAGTCAGTGGAGTACACAGCCTGCTGGCTGCCTTGAAATGGCAGTCCATTCCCGGACACCCCGGTCCTGCGGGGTTAATCGAACCCACTGCCCATATCCAGGTCAAACCCCCACTACTCCCTCCGGCCTCCCCCCAGCCAGCGGCACAATTGTCAGCCCACTGTTGCGCACTTAAACATTCTTAGCTCCTCTCTCTCATTGAGCAGCCACTGCGCCCAGTCCCCATTTTTAAATAAGTGAACCGCGCTGTCGTCACTTCTGCCTGGAGGAGGCGGAGCATTGTGAGAAGTCGGAGAATACCGTGTTGGGCCTGTTAATCATAGAATCATAGAATTTACAGTGCAGAAGGAGGCCATTCGGCCCATTGAATCTGCACCGGCCATTGGAAATAGCATCCTTAAGCGCACACCCGTAACCCCACCTAACCTTTTTGGACACTATGGAAATTTAGCATGGCCACTCCACCTAATCTGCACATCTTTGGACTGTGGGAGGAAACCGGCGCGCACGGAGGAAACACACGTAGACTCGGGGAGAATGTGCAGACTCCGCACAGACAGTGACCCAAGCCGGGAATCGAACCTGGTACCCTGGAGCTGTATAGCAACTGTGCTAACCACTGCGCTACCGTGCTGCAACTGTAATGATATGCTAAGAGTGTGAGTGTACCGTTTGCAATCCCCACACTGGCGCGGGGCGTAGAACGCATTCTTGCTGCCACTGAGGTGCCTTAGCATGGAGCTTCATTGGGCACTGACCTCGATTTTCCGCTGAAGCCTGATTCTCTGCTCAATCGCGATTCGCTATTCCGGCGTCACTAGATAGAGAATCCCGCCAATTAGCGAAGCTAAAGGCGAATGACGAGGCAGCAAACAATTGGGCACAACCAAGGATCATGAGAATAATGCAGAAGAGATAGTGAACGCTCGACAGATTCTAATTCCTGATTATACCGAAATGGATGTGCCCCAGAGGATTGGAGACTAACCAATATCTGAGATACTTTCACAAAGACAGCCAGAGTAAAGCATACTAATTGCAGGTCAATTACTTTAACATCTGCGGTAGAGAAATTTTGGAATCTTTAATTAAGGATGACACCGCTAACTACCTAGATGAAGAGAAAACAATTAGAAGGTGCCAACACTGAGTTCAGAAATAATTCTACATAGAAAGCCTGTTGGGTCTTCTGCAAAGATGACAGATCTGGTGGATGGGGAAAATGGTGCTTACATAGAAACTATAAGAATCCTCTGATTTAAACCTGATTTTCCTCAGCATATTCCTTTATTTTTTGTTATTTTGTATCTGGACAATTACTGAAAACCAGCAGATGTGCTATTTGGTCTGATCTCAGGATACCCCCTTTTTGATGGACTCGGCTGGCGGCCAATCGGCTACTTTGATTTTCCGGGACTTTACTGGCTTTTGATGATGAGTGGTACTGGTGTTCCGGAATATTCTGCCAAACTCAGTCAGGTTCCATTTGGTAGAGTGAAGGTCACTTGTGATTGAGATGCTTGGACAGCTGCAGTTCTGATTCCCATCTCTCTCCTAATGAGCTCTCTAAGGGCCTGAAGAAATGGTCTTTCGCTTTCTCACTATAGCCAGTTAACCCTGCAGAAAGATACAGACCACCACCAGGTAGGCTGGGTTATTTGAAAACCTCCTTTTAAAATCTAATAATTGAAGATCTCTAATCTTACCTCAGTGAGGCTAGAAATTGTGAGTTATGACTGAATGCACATGCCAGAAGATCCAATCCACCTAGTGGGTTTCAACTCTCCGCATCCTGAGATGATAGCCGACTACAAAGACTTCAACATCAGCAATAGGAACACACCTTTCTCACTTCAATATTTTACCTATCATTTTAAATCTTTCCTTTCCTCCCTGTGTGTCTGTCTTGTGCATATTTTGGTAGAGGGTGGGACGTTAAAGGGGAAAGTAATAAATTAGCAGAGCGTTATCCTAGTTTAATTATTGCATATTTTAACTCTTTTCTTGTTATAAAAAAACAGATATTATATTTTTGCTTTCACATCTGGTACCTGTAAGTCATTGGAACATTCTGGGGCCTAGGATTTTGAAACTTTAGAAGAATTATTGCTTAATTCACTTATATTGCGACTCTGGATCAAAAGGGGGGGAGGGCTGGAATTGACCACACACTAGCCAAAGGTATCGTAACGATGACACAGTGGTCAGCACTGCTGTCTCGCAGCTCCAGGGTCCCAGTTTCAATTCCGGCCTCAGGTGACTGTCTGGAATTTGCACTTTCTCCCTGTATCTGCTTGGGTTTCCTCTGGGCGCTCCGGTTTCCTCCCACTGTCCAAAGAAGTGTAGGTTAGGTGGATTGGCCATGCTGAATTGCCCCTAGGTTATGTAGTGTTACTTGGTTATGGAGATAGGGGGGAGGCATGTGCTTGGGTAGGGTGTTCTTTCCAAGGGCCGGTGCAGACTTGAGGGGCCGAATGGCCTCCTTCTGCACTCTAAATTCTATGAATTTGATGATCACAAAACATAGTCACAGAAAATAGGACCAGGTGGAGGCCATTTGGCCCTTCCAGCCTGTTCTACCATTCATTATGATCAAGGTTGATTATCCAACTCAATAATCTGACCCTGCCATCCCCCCATATCCTTTGTGCCCCTTCACTCCACGTGCTTTATTGTTCCTTGTTCTTTCTATATCTAACTGCTTCTTGAAAACATACAGTGGAATTCTCTGTTGGTGCGATCCTCCCCTCTGCCGGCACGCACCCATAGAACATAGAACAGTACAGCACAGAACAGGCCCTTCGGCCCTCAATGTTGTGCCGAGCCATGATTACCCTACTCAAACCTACATATCCACCCTATACCCGTAACCCAACAACCCCCCCCCCCCCCTTGACCTTACATTTATTAGGACACTACGGGCAATTCAGCATGGCCAATCCACCTAACCCGCACATCTTTGGACTGTGGGAGGAAACCGGAGCACCCGGAGGAAACCCACGCACACAGGGGGAGGACGTGCAAACTCCACACAGACAGTGACCCAGCCGGGAATCGAACCTGGGACCCTGGAGCTGTGAAGCATTTATGCTAACCACCATGCTACCCTGCTGCCCCAAATAAACCTTTGATGAGTCCCCGGGTTTCCTGATGGTGTGGTGTGGCCACAATGGGAAATTCCCATTAATCGCTGCCAGCGAGGGCGCACTGTGCAGGGAAAAGTGGCTGGCAGACCGGAGAATCCCATGCCTAGTGTTTGAGCCTCAACTGCTTTCTGTGGTACTGAATTCCACAGTTCGACCACTCTCTCTGGATGAAGAACTTTCTCCTCATTTCAGTCCTAAATGGTACACTCTGTATCCTCAGACTGTGACCACTGGTTCTGGATACCCCCACCATCGGGAACATCCTTCTTGCATCTATCACATCCTTCCTGCATCCACGGGCATACAATGTACTTAGACTGTTAGAACACATTTTACAAAGTACCACATGGGCGATTGATGGAGGGACTAAGGGGAATTGAATCAAGAACTAATTAAAAGGGGGGAAATGTAGTGAAAGGCAGACCTGCATTTTTGCACAGTCAGAGAACCACACATGTGTAGCTTGCCTTCAGTCAGATCTAATATTAGCTGGTGGGCCATCCAAAGCACGGCGTGCACTTCAGATCTACCAGGAGAAAGTCTAAAGTTAGCGTTCTTTGCAGAGTTAGGATATGGTACAGGGACACATTGGGTGAGGTAATGCATGCTTTGGGAGATGTAAAGTGCGCTTTGGGATTTTTAAAAGTAGAAATGAACATGTCCAAAAAGTGGATAAATGCAGTGGAGCTGACAAGCTTATTGGAATGTCAAGGAGTCTGCCAAGGGAACTTCAAGCTGTCAAGGGGACTTGTCTTGTTGGAACTGTCAATCTGTGAAGGGATTTAAATACCCTGGCCTTTAAATTTATCAAAACAGTCAGCAGTGGAAAAAATATGTGTTATTTCACTCTGTTTTCTGACACATGCCTGAGGGTTATTATCATAGGATTTGTGCTTCATGGCTGATTTCATAACCAATCATTCTCAGAGTGGGGTGCCTGTTAATTCACAGTTTGACGGACAGCTCCAAGTGCTTACAATATCTTTGATGTGTGGTTGTTAATACAAATGCTTATTGTTGTAGGTTATAAAGTGGTTGAAGTAATTTAAGTGTAGTGAATGAGTTTTTAATCAATGAGAGTCTTTTTTAAAAATAGTGAATTCATCAATAGATACTTAGAAATCTATTTTAGTTTCTCTGCACGGAACCTGAAGTTTGTCCTTGGTGGATACCGGGTGAGATGGCAAGGAGAGTCTCGGGCAAAGTGGATTGTTGAGGGCATAGGTTGACGCAGAGAGAACAAAAGCCATGGGGATTTGATAGAGTAGAGGATGGCATGAAGTGTATGAGGAGCCATGGGTGGTGGATTATGGCCATAGATTGGAATGAAGGGCATGAAGACCATGGAGAATGGGTGGGAAGTATAGGTTGGCATAGAGAGTATGAAAGACCATGGGGTTGGGCAAGGAATGGATTGGCAAGGAGGGTATGAGCAGCCATGGGGTGTGGGTGGGGGCATGTGGTTGTATGGGTTGGCATGGATATAATATGTGCAATTTGAAGGGAGGGGGGTTACATTGAGGTCTGGAGTGCTATTTTCCTTTTAGAGCTGGGTCAAAGCGCCAGACCACCAAAATCGGCCTTTTGGTCAGCTCACATTCACCCCCCTCAATCCTCTGTTTCTGGGGCCAGCACGTCCAACCTCCATTACACCTGCCTGGGAATGAAAATTAGAACTTCTGGGGGCATCGGGGCAGATTTTGATGAGTCACTCCGTTGAACCAGGAATTCATCTGGCTCTACATTCCCAATAATTCTGGAGTAAAAAATCAGGCTGCAGTTTCTTAGAATGGTTGAAGTGGGAGCAATGGCCTTTATATATTGTTATGACACGCTAGGCTGGTTAGCAGTCAATTACAGCCCCACAGGCCCCCTAGTCCAAACACAAGTGAATTAACCAATAATTTGCAAAAGGTTTCTGAGATCTTTGACCCTTGACTGCTTCAATGACTTACAGACACTGAATTTGTATGTAAATCACAAAGAAAGGTTTATTTGTAACAAGGTACATAAGACGTGCAATAATGTAAATGTAGAATATCGGGCATCTAACCTATTACTCCCCCCTTTTACCATCCTATCTCTGTCCAAAAACACATAAGACTATAGGGATTAAAACGGAAGAAAGAGAGATGAGTGCCTTTTTTGCTGATATTGAATCATTGTAGCCAGCTATCTTCCCTGGAAATGCTGAAATCACTACTTGAATTGCTAATAATCTTCTGGCTGGAACATTCAGGTGGGGATCTCAGGCTGCGCATCCCCTCCAGGGAGTCACTTTAACTTGTATGAACCTGGGCCTTCACACAGAAAATCCCCCTCAGGTCTACTAATTCTGACTTGCCTTCACCTGCAGCAAATTAACTGTCAGCCTCATTGGGATATGTCTAGAGTTCTCCACATGAGAGTTTAAGAAGGTTTTGAAACCCCCACCCCCTTTGCCTGCAGCTCGTGCAGGACTGTATTTTCCTGCTGGTTTAACTGGCTGTGCACAGAGATAAAGGCCATTTTTCCAGATCTTTAGAGAGAGAGCAGAACTGTGATCCTCTTCCTTCTTGATCAAGAATCAAAGCTGAAATCAAAAAACCCTGTCCCACAAAGTGAGGAACATTCCAGAATCATCAACACCAATTAGCATTAGTAAGACCCTAGAATTTAAAGTAGCTTGTTGTCTACCGACCAAGTCCATCAAAATGTGTTATCACTGTGGCCAGACCAAGCAGTACATTGCACTGGACGTTTCCTGAGGCTAGACCAATCAGCACATCCTGCTGGAGTTTCCCTTTTTCTTGAAATAAAGGAGGCCATCTTAAAGGCGTAAGCTCCAGTAATCGACCAATTACAAAAAATTATAAAAGCCAAAAAGAACAGCAACTCCAAAGAAAGTCAAGGGACAGACAAGGATTAACATGAGGGTAATATATAACCTAGATTATATACATATATCAATGGCATGATTACAGAGCTAGAGACATGTGTCCAAGGTTGTAGATGAGGCTAAGAAATGGTTAATTCTGACAACACAATGAAGATGCAAGGGCATATTGATAAAATGAAGGAATGGGCTTAAAAGAGGCTGTATCAATGGAAAGGATATATTGCAGTTTCACTGTGATGTTGCCGAGAGCGGGGAAACAGATAATCATAGACTCATAGAATCTCTACAGTGTGATAAGAGGCCATTCAGCCCATTGAGTCTGCCCTGACTCTCTGAAAGAGCATCCTACCTTGTCCCACTACCTCGCCCTAACCCTGAAACCCCACCTAACCTTTTGACACAAAGGGGCAATTTAACATGGTCAATCCTCCTAACCTGTACATCTTTGGAGACTGCGGGAGGAAACCGGAGCACCTGCAGGAAAGCCACGCAGACACGGGGAGAACGTGCAGACTCTGCATAGACAGTGACCCAAGCCGGGAATCGAACCCGGGTCCCTGGCGCTGTGAGGCAGCAGTTTATAAATATAAAATAAAAATTCCGAAAAATGATCAGATTTTAGTAATTGCAAGGAGATTATGGATGAGTTGAAAGGGATGTTTTAACTTTTGAAGCAAAGCAGATTCAAAAGGACTATTCCAGTAGGTATTCAGTATGAAAGGACAAAGATGTAAGATAAATTCTAAGCTATTCTGAATTGAGAACAGGAGAAACCTTCCTTTTTGCAGAGTAGAATGCACCATTGGAGTTAATGATAGAAACAGAGGATTTGAGGCAGCACGGTGGCGCAGTGGGTTAGCCCTGATACCTCACGGCGCCGAGGTCCCAGGTTCGATCCTGGCTCTGGGTCACTGTCCATGTGGAGTTTGCACATTCTCCCCGTGTTTGCATGGGTTTCGCCCCCTCAACCCAAAGATGGGCCGGCTAGGGGGATTGGCCATGCTAAATTGTCCCTTAATTGGATAAAATTAATTGGGTACTCTAAGTTTATATAAAAAAAAGAAACAGAGTATTTAGAAGAGAGTAGATAGGTGATTGAACTAGGACAGAGAGAGAGAAAGAGAAAAGCAATGTGAAGAGAGACCTGAGGATCTAGGACTATTGCACTGTAGCTGGGGAAGGTTAACAGTTAACCAAATAGATACCTTCAACATTATGAAGCGCGATTGATGCAGTTTTTTCATTCCTAGACTGGGCAATATGTGGAGTTCAGCTTTACAATCAGATCACTGGAAGTAGATCTCATGTTTACTACCTTTACTACAATGTAACCCTCAGATTTTAACACAAGGATAACGGATGCTGTGACTTTGCACGTCGGGCACGATTCAGTGGACTTGAGACTAAGTCCATTTTCGGGCGTTTTTGACAGGGTGTTTCTTGGCGGCCGCAGCACCAAGGTTCACCCCATTATTTACCCGCACTTTGCTGGTTTTATGGGCCTCGGGGAGTTTCTTCCCACCGAGGCCACACTTTAATGATTTCCGCCACTGGCAAGACCGGCTGACCGGCTCCTCGCAGATCAGGGCGCCATTTTGACCGACAGCCCGCATCTCCACAACCCCCCCCCCTCACTTCAGACCACCCCACACTTTCTTGACCCCTCCATTTTACACCCCCCCAACATTCTCGTGGACCGTGGAACCCACCCTCATCCCCCCTCTAATGGGTCAGCTCCCCCCAGAGCCCGACCCCTTAGTAGTGCCAAGCTGGCACCCAGGCACCTTGGCACAGCCAGGGTGCCAGGCTGGCAGTGCCAAGTCTCCCAGGTGCTAGAGTGAGTGCCCGGGTACCACGTTGCCCTGTCCACAACTAGCTGGGGGTCTCCTATGGCCTAGGAGATGCCCTGAGCTACTGTTATGCCTGATCGATGTTTGTGAGGACCAGCACAAAAAGGCTCCTTGGCACGATCTTGTGACTCCTGGGCTCTGGGTGAATCCGGGGAACCCGTTTAAACATGCAGATCCGGATCTCGCCGGGCAGAGCAAGTCGGGTGACTCGCAATTGGCCCGGAGCTTGATTTGGGGTTCTCACGCGATTCACCCGTTGCGCTCAGATCCGCGCTGGGCGCGACGGGGGTCGTGCATTGCACCTGAACCTGCCAATAGGACACTGTTACTTCTTACTGTTCCTCAAAATATATCGTGCGACTATTCCCTCTGTTACCTGCTAGACCCAGTCACCAGTTAGAAGCTCGCGTACAAACAGGCTCAAACTTCATTCTGCTGCAGGCCATGTATGTTCATTGCTCTCAATTTGGAGTGAGATTTCTCTTCTCTGACTGCTCTTGACTGGATTTTCTAAAGTGCAAGATATGTGTGTGTGTGCAGACAACAAGCAATTCTTGGTTTAATCAAGCACTGTGGGTATTCCACCTAGATTGACTGTAAATAAAGGAGATAGGCTGAGGCATTTCTCTTTTATCGTCTAAAATGTAAGTATATTATGTCAAGGGAAATAGTCAATAGAATGGCGAGGCTGTCTAATCAATATTCCAATTGGATTGTGTATCTCTGTAAGTTCACCTTTTGTAAACTCAACCTGAGATAAATGACAGCAAAATACCTTCCAGGTCAAATAGCTAAGGTCCCAAAACGTCAAGCCTAAGATAACTGGAGATAGATTCGTTTCCACGGGTCAATGAGTCAGTTACAACCCTAAGAAAATCACAAAAAGGGATTTGAAAGGCAAGTTAATAAAAGTCTTTCTGTAGAGGCTGGTTAGAATGTAGAATTCTCTGCCAGAATTGTCAAAACAGTGTTGGCCTGCTGTGTTGAAAGAGGTTAAAGGAGGGGAGCTTCAATCTGGAAAAGGGAAGAAATTAAAATTCAGGTAGGCTGATCGGGGACCTGAGAGAGGTCAGTGATCAGAAGAAGGGGAAAGACTGCAATGGAGTGAGGGTGATGGAGAGAAAATGTGGTGGGGAGGAGAGTCCTTCAGAGTTCGTTGGGTGTGGGGAAAGGTGGTAGGCAAAGTCTGGGTAAGGGAAGGCCAAAGGCTTCGTTTTGGAACTGAAGGCCTTGCCCTCGTGGCCCACAAACAGTGCTGGAAAAGGCATTTCAATAACGTGAGGAAGCCCAGCGGTAGTGAAACAAAGATTTATTGAGCAGCACGGTAGCATGGTGGTTAGCATAAATGCTTCACAGTTCCAGGGTCCCAGGTTCGATTCCCGGCTGGGTTACTGTCTGTGCGGAGTCTGCACGTCCTCCCCGTGTGTGCGTGGGTTTCCTCCGGGTGCTCCGGTTTCCTCCCACAGTCCAAAGATGTGCGGGTTAGGTGGATTGGCCATGCTAAATTGCCCGTAGTGTCCTAATAGTAAGGTTAAGGGGGGAGTTGTTGGGTTACGGGTATAGGGTGGATACGTGGGTTTGAGTGGGGAGATCATTGCTCGGCACAACATCGAGGGCCGAGGGGCCTGTTCTGTGCTGTACTGTTCTACTATACACAATATTCTGCCCATGGCAGTAACTGCCTTTCAGTCCATACCTTGCTGGGAGAACAGAGCACACCAAGTCCTTTGCCTGGGCCGGCTTTTATGTGTGGTCTTTTAACAAGCGCCAACTGGGTGGCCTCCACCCCCCACCTGAGACGCTCGTACTCCACGTGTACTATGAGGAGGTCAGAAGTGGTTTCCCCTTGGTCCTCGTGAGGGTTATAACACCCCCCACCCCAAAGTCTGAAACTTCCCCTTCAGCCCTTCAGCGGGCCTCATGCACCACTTCGCCTGAGGCTGTGCTTCAGCTTGGGTTGAGCGGTGTATATTAGTTTGTCGACCGCATTTTCCTGGCTGACGTCTGAAGCGTTATTGCCGGGATCCCGGTCCTGGACACGACACCGTCCGTTTGTAGGGATACTTCCATGTTCATTTCCGACTCGGAAACATCCTCTTCCTGCTGGACTGGGCACTGCGATATTTACGTCTGGGTCCCCTGGCTGAGGGGCGGTTCCTGGCATGTAAGGGGCGTCAATGCTACCATTTGGACATTGTGTAGTGCAGGCTCCCGCTTCTTGAGGTGGTCCACATGTTTTTGCTGAACTCTCCCCTCAATCCTAAGTGTGTAGGAGACGGGTCCTGTTCTCTCCAGCATGACACCTGGGAGCCAATGTGTCCCGTCTCCAAAGTTGCAGCATAGACCGAATCTTCCGAGTGAAACTGCCACCCTGGCATCCTCTGGTCGTGGTGCTGATTCTGTGCCCTCCTGCTGCACCCCCACTTTACTGCCAAGGTTCGGAAACGTGAGGCTCAAACGGGTTCTAACCTTCGGCCTATCAATAGCCATGCAGGGGCGATTCCCATCATCAACGTGTGGTGTTGTGCGGTAGTTTAAAAGGAACCGTGACAGTCACGTGGACATGGAACCCATGGTTTCTTTCTTTATGCCTCTTTTGAAAGTCTGGACCGCCCTCTCCGCCAGGCCGTTGGATGAGGGATGGTGTGGAGCGAATCTGATATGCCGGATGTCACCCTGTTGCGTAAACATGGCAAACTCCTCGCTTGTGAAGGGTGTCCCATTGTCCATTACCAGGACCTCAGGGTGCGGAGCTAGCACCACAGCCTTTCTCCTGTGTCCCTAGATGTCGTAGACCCCCTTGACCCGTCAAGCCACTTTAAGATGATGAGGAACATGCACCGCATGAAAGCTCCTGTATAGTTCACATGCAGTCGCACCCACGGGCATCCCAGCTATTCCCATGGATGAAAGGAGGGTGTGGAGCTTCTGATGCTTCTGGCATGCTGGGCAGCTGCATACAGCCCTCTCAATCTACCCATCGATATCAGGCCACCAGACATAACCAGGGGCCAACATTTTCATCTTAAGAGGCACCCGGGTATCCACTGTATATGTCCTTCAGCAGGGACACCTGACCCTGCCGTGGGATTAGCACACGAGCCCCCCACAATATGATGCCATCCTTCATGCTGAGCTCAGAGAACCTCTGGCCAAAGGTCTGGATGGCCACAGGAAGGGGCCCCTGTGTTCCATAGCATGTGGTAGAGTTTCGACAGTCTCAGATCCCGTTAGGTACATGTGCCCACTTGAGTAGTCGTCACCGGCAAGGTATCCATAAAGTTAAGAGTTGGCACTGCTTCATCCACCACTGACGGGGATAGGGACTGTATGGGCAACTGTAGATGAAAGAAAGCGATGGAATGCACGAACTGCGTACCCGGGCAGTGTCGAATCGAAAATTCATACCCGGTGATTAGAAGCGACCAATGTTGAATTCTAGCTGATGCGATGGGTGGGATTCCCTTATTGAGCAGGGGCTTGTGGTCCGTCTCAATAGAGAAGTGCCTCCCAGAAACATATTGGCGGAATTTCTTGACTCCAAATATTGTGCCAAGCCCTTCTTCCCAATTTACGTTCATCATCATGCAGCATCTGCCAGAGTCCTTGAAGGAAAAACAATGGGGTGTTCCGTGCCGTCATCCCATCTGTGGGTCAGTACTGCCCCATTGCCATAGGAGGAGGCAGGTCAGGATTATCAGCCGAGCTGGATCATAGGGCAGCACGGTAGCATAGTGGATAGCACAGTTGCTTCACAGCCCCAGGGTCCCAGGTTCGATTCGCGGCTGGGTCACTGTCTGTGTGGAGTCTGCACGTCCTCCCTGTTCCTGTGTGGGGTTCCTCCGGGTGCTCCGGTTTCTTACCATAGGCTAAAGATGTGCGGGTTAGTTGGATTGGCCATGATAAATTGCCCTTAGTGTCCAAAAAATGTTAAGTGGGGGTTACAAGGATAGGGTGGATATGTGGGCATCTGTAGGTTGCTCTTTGTAAGGGCTGGTGCAGACTCGATGGGCTGAATGGCCTCCTTCTGCACTTTAAATTCTATGATTCTATGATAGTGAGTGAGGAGCTGTGTGGACAGCAGATACTCTCTACTCTGGCGAAATCTTTGTCTTGTGAGACACCCCAAAACCACTCCTGGTCCTTCTTCAACAATATGTGGAGTGGAGCCAAGAAAGTGGCTGTTTGCGCAATGTACTTTCGATAATTTACCAGGCCTAGGAATGACCGGAGATCAGTGACATTCTTTGGGGTTGAGGTCCTTTATAGGGCTCAATCCTTATCTTCCACTTGATGTGAACAATTCCTGTCTGCCCTGTATCCCAAGTGTCACCACTCTAGCGCGGAACATACACTTGCTCTTCTTTAACCGGGAAAACCAACAAAGTATTTCTTGCAGCTTATCCATATGTTCCTTTTCTGCGGTGCCGATGATGCCAGCCACCTTCGACAGACCCTGCAATATATTCTCCATGACATGCTGGAAAATCGCTGGAGCCGATGGAACCCCAAACAGGAGGCGGGTACATTCAAATAACTCCCTATGACTGTTTATGGTCACAAACTTTCTACATGGTGGATCTCGTTTCACCTGTAAATAGGTGTGGCTCATTTCAAGTTTCATAAAAGAACAACCTCCAGCCAAATTTGTCTACAAATCCTCCACTGCAGGTACTGATCCAGGTTAAAGATCTGTTTACTGTGAGCTTAAAATTCCTGCAGAGTGGGACAGATATGTCGGGCTTCATTACCGGTACCACGGGTGTAGCCCCTTCCGCAAATTGTACAGGGTACAGTACTCCCAGATTCCTCAGGTGCCAAAGTTCCATGTCAAGCAGTACATAGGGGACAGGCCTTGCCCTAAAATACCAGGGCTGAGCATCAGGATCCGCATAGCCAAAGGCCTTGGCCCCCTTTATCCTGCCCAGACCCTCCTGGAACACTTCAGTGTATTGGCCTAGTATGTCATACAGGTTTCCAGTGCCCATCCAAAAAACCTGTTGCCTGTTGAAATGGAGGACTAGCAAACAGCGAATTAGTCCCTGGTCTCTGTACCACAACCAAGAGGAAACGGACTGATTGTTGCCCAAGCGGTACCGGAGTTACGGTGGTCCCCACAATACTCAACGGCTCACTGGTATAGGTCGCCAACTTTGCCTTGGTGTCGCGAAATGTCAGTGGCATTACACATGCGCGGAATTGCCGAAATGCCCGATGGCCCACGATGGAGTTGACAGCTCCAGTGTCCATTTCCATCAGCATAGGGTGAACATTTACCTGCAATGTGACCCAGATCAGCGCCACCTTCAGGGCAGTTCAGTTAGATCAAACAGTTCTTCTCATCCGGGCGACCCACGGGCAAGTCTTTGGTTTGTGCGGCTGCTTTGGACAGCGCTCTCTGTGCCGAATCTGGCTGCTCTGGCCATCACGCCCCTTCCGATCACACGTTTGGCAAGCTCTCCCCTTCATCCTCGGGAGACATATCCGGCCAGTCAGCGGTAGCTCCCAAATACCTGGCCTGGCTGCAGAATTGCCTCTGGGCCGGCCTGACCTGACCTGACCTGCATTGTCCCGTGATGCAGAGGGAGTCCAAAACGGAAGGTGGGCCAAACTATAGAGGCCATAATCCATGGACCTCTGAAGCTCCTCCACTCCTTTCTCTGCATGCTCCCAGGACAGTGACAGCTTGATGGCCGTTTTAAATCTAAGGTGGGCTCCGCCAACAGCTTCCGCTGAGTGGCCGTGCTGTTTAGCCCACAAACCAGCCGATCCCTCAACATTTCGGAGAGGGACAACTGGAACTCGCATTGCCAGACGCCTAAGGCAGGTCAAGAAATCACCGATCAATTCACATTGCCATATTAAACCTATACTACTGCATGATCACGGGAAGTTTATGGTCATAACGTTCAGCTACCAACACAATCAGCTCGTCAAATGACTTGGAGTCCGGTGCGGACAAGTAAGTCAGACTTTTTATGATTCTAAAAGTCGGGGCCCCGCAGATGGTCAGGCAAATGGCTTTCTGACCGTCTTATCCTGAAATACCGTCAGCCTGGAAGAAGTACTGCATTCATTCAGCGTACTGGCTCAAGTCTTACAGACCTGCATCAAAGGCTTCCAGCTTACCAAACTCGAACCTCTATATCCACACATTCCGGTATAGGAGTCATCGGATGGCTAGGTCGTTCCATAAGCAGACTGGAGTTTGCTTTTGTCCTCATCGCCTGTTTAGGAACTTGAGGAAGCCTGCGGTGGCACAAAGATGAACTATATGCAATATTTTGCATACAGCAGTAACTCTCTCCTTGTCCAGTGTTTGCTGGATGAACAAAGGACATCAGGCCCTCCCTGGGCCGGCGTCTACGTACAGCCTTTTAACAAACTCAAGCCGGGTGGATTCCGCCCTTTACCTGGGAAGCTCGTTCTCCATGATTCCCACGGGAAGGTGAACAATGGTTTCCCCGTGGTCCTCGTGTGGGTTATAAAAAGCACCTTGAACAGTGGAACAATCAGCTTCCGCCTCCCTTTCGCTGCAAAACTTCCCTAACCTTGGAAAACCCATGCAAAAACAGTCAATGTCAAATCAGGTTCCCAATTGTGAGGATTTAAATATGTTAATGAAATGACCCATCTCTCCACAGAGCAGCACATGGGACATCCCATACTGTTGAAAAGGTGGCGGGCATGGTGTGTGGCTTGTGTATGACATTGGGCACAAGTTCCCTGTATTATGTTTTTAAATTTTATCTACCCAACCCTGTACCACCCATAGTAGAAGGTTAATATCAAGACCCAAACGTTTACATGTGTCCAAGTTAGGCACAGGGCAGATTATAACCCTGAAGACTGAACAATGCAACATTGTCGTCAAAGGCTGGGAGACCGCTGCAAAGAAGAGACCTACTTGGAGAAATCTCCTGATTAAGGGACGAAATTCTACGGGAACACTCGCTGACAAGAGGAGGCCTGGAAAAGGAGCGTGAGAAAGGAATACCAAGGACCAATCCCACCTCCCGGAAACACCTGCCAAGTGTGCGGTCGGAGATGAGGCTCCAGAATCGGACTCATCAGCCATGCAGGGATCCAGAGAACCCACGGCCAGTTTCTTAGGTGGACAATCATACTCGTTAGGGAGTGATTGCCGAAGAAGAAGACAAAGTCTTTATTGGTATTTAAATGCAAAAACAATCAGTCCTGATTTGATTCCAGCAATGATACTGAAGACTTGTGCTCCAGAACCATCTATACCTTCGCCAAGATATTGCAGTGCAGCTATTTCTTTGGCAGCCCCTGGCATCTACCCAGCAATATGGAAAATTGCCCAGATATGTCCTGTGCACAAATGACAAATCCAATCCGGAGAATTACCACGCCATCAGTCTTTTTTTATTATTCATTCATGGGGCAGTCGGCACCACTGGCTATGTCAGCATTTATTTCCAATCTCTAATATCCTTGAGAACTTTGTGGTGAGCTGCCTTCTTGAACTGCTGCAGACAATGAGGTGTCGGTGCTGTTGGGGAGTAAGTTGCAAGTTTTTGACCCAGTGACAGTGAAGGAACGGTGACATATTTCCAAGTCAGGATGGTGAGTGACTTGGAGGGCAACCTCCAGGTGGTGGGGTTCCCAGGTATCTGCTGCTCCTGTCCTTCTAGATGGTAGTTATTGTGAGTTTGGAAGGTGCTGTCTAAGGAGCCTTAGTGAGTTCCTGCAGTGCACCTTGTAGATGATACACACGGCTGCTACTGTCCATCGGTGGTGGAGGGAATGAAAGTTTGTGCAAGGGATAACAATCAAGTGGATTGCTGAGACCTGGATGGTGTCGAGCTTCTTGAGTGTTGTTGGAGCTGCACCCATCCAGGCAAGTGGAGAGGATTCCATCACACTCCTGACTTTGCCTTGTAGATGGTAGACAGACTCTGGGGAGTCAGAAGGTGAGTTACTTGCCACAGAATTCCCAGACTCTAACCTGCTCTTGTAACAACAATATTTACATGGCTAGTCTAGTCTACTCTTGATCATCAACAGAATGATGGAAGTCATCAACGACAGTGGTATAAAGTCCACCTACGCAGCAATAAGGTACTACTCCATTCCCGACTGCATCACAGCCTTTGTCCCAACATGGACAAAAGAGTAGAACTCAAGACCTAGACATGAGGTTAGAATGATTGCTCTTAACATTCAGACCACATTTGACCGAGTGTAGCATCAAGGAGCCCTAGTAAAACTGGTCAAGGGGAATGAGGGGAAAACTCTCTGCTGGTTGGAGTCATACATAGCATAAAGGAAGATGGTTGTGGTTGTCGGAGGTCAATCACCTTAGTCCCAGGACACCACTGCAGGAGTTCCTCAGAGTAGTGCCCTCGGCTCAATCATCTTCAGCTGCTTCATCAGTGACCTTCCTTTCCATAAGGTCAGAAGTGGAATTGTTTGCTGATGACTGCATAATGTTCAGCGCCATTTGCTATTCCTGGAACACTGAAGCAGTTTGTTTTGATATGCAGCAAACCTCGACAACATTCAGGCTTGTGCTGATTAATGGCAATTTACATCTGTGCCACGCAAGTGCCTGGCAATGACCATCTTCAACAAGAGAGTATCTAACCATTTCCCAGTGATATTCAGTCGCATTACCATAATTGAATCCTCAGAGTTTAACATTAATAGAAAGTGAACTGGGCTAGCTACATAATTAGTGCGGTTATAAGAGCAGGTCAGAAACTGGGAATTCTACAGAGAATTCTTCTCCTGACTCCCCAAAGCCTGTTCACCATCCACAAGGCATAGGTCAGGAGTGTGGCAGAATACTCTCCCCTTGTCTGGATGGGTGCAGCTCCATCAACAATAGGTTACATCATCCCACTTGATTGAAACTCCACCCACCACCTTAATCATTTACTCCTTCCACCACCATTGACAGAGGCTTCAATATCCGCCATCTCCAAGATGCATTGCAGCAATTCGCCAAAGCTCCTTCAATAGCACCTTCCAAACCCTTAATCTCTACCATCTAGAAGGACAAGGGCAGCAGATATGTGGGAACACCACCACCTGGAAGTTCCCCTCCAAGTCACTCACCATCCAGACTTCGAAATGTATAGCTGTTCCTTCACTGTTACTGGGTCAGAATCCTGGAACTCCCTCCCGAACAGCACAGTGGGTGTACCTACACCACATGGACTGCAGCAGTTCAAGAAGACAGCTCACCACCACCTTCTCAAGTCCAACTATGGATGGACATTAAATGCTGGCCTAGCTAGTGGCACCCACACCCCAAAAATGAATGAAACGAAATGCAGAGAAAATATGGACAGTGATAGATTCGTAGAATCTTAGACTACCTACAGTGCAGAAGGAGGCCATTTGGCCCATCGAGTCTGCACCAGTCCTTTGTAAGAGTACCCTACTTAAAACCATGCCTCCACCGTATCCCCTTAGGGGCAGCACGGTAGCATTGTGGATAGCACAATCGCTTCACAGCTCCAGGGTCCCAGGTTCGATTCCGGCTTGGGTCACTGTCTGTGCGGAGTCTGCACGTCCTCCCCGTGTGTGCGTGGGTTTCCTCCGGGTGCTCCGGTTTCCTCTCACAGTCCAAAGATGTGCAAGTTAGGTGGATTGAACATGATAAATTGCCCTTAGTGTCCAAAATTGCACTTAGTGTTGGGTGGGGTTACTGGGTTATGGGGATAGGGTGGAGGTATTGACCTTGGGTAGGGTGCTCTTTCCAAGAGCCGGTGCAGACTCGATGGGCTGAATGGCCTCCTTCTGCACTGTAAATTCTATAATTCTATGAATCCAGTAACCCCACCTACCATTTCGGCACTCAGGGGCAATTGATCATGCCCAGTCCACCTAACCTGCACATCTTTGGATAGTGGGAGGAAACCGGAACACCCGGAGGAAACCCACACAGACACAGGCAGAAGTGCAAACTCCACACAGACAGCGACCCAAGGTTGGAACTGAACCTGGCTCGCTGGAGCTGTGAGGCAGCAATGCTAACCACTGTGCCTCAGTCCTGCTCCAAAACAACACTAAATTTAACATTTTTTCCAACTACATGCTGAGAACTTCACCAAACTTGTGGGCATTTATACCCAGATACAGCCAATCTTTGAAACAGAAACAAGGTTCTCCTGAGCTGAGTGTGATTAACGCTGACACCGGACATGGAAAATACAAGTTTCTTTCACATCACTGATATGCATCATTTTGATGGGCATTAAGTGGACATTTGATACACCAGATAACCTGCAGGTTACCAACGACCTTTTGTTTCAGCTATGATGGTATGAGCATTCCACTTGGCTTTCCGTTCACAGTTGCAAAATGACCTGCAAACCATTCATCCAGGCAACTCTCTCACCTGCCTATGACCTAACGCTAAGCCATTCAGGCAGGTGGAAATAATTGAATTTCAATATCCCTGGAGGGTGGGAGCACTTTAAAAAAAAAATTATGGGATGTGAGCATTGCTGGCAAGGCCAGTATCTGTTGCACATCCCTAATTGCCCTTGGGCTGGGCTACTAGACCATTTCAGTTAAGAGTCAGCTAGGATGGAAGCTCAGAGCGAGAACAAACAGAGTTGTTATCTCTGGGTTGTTGCCCGTGCCACGTGATAGTGAGATGAGGAATAGGGAGAGAGAGCAATTAAACACGTGGCTACAGGGATGGTGCAGGCGGGAGGGATTCAGATTTCTGGATAACTGGGGCTCTTTCTGGGGAAGGTGGGACCTCTATAGACAGGATGGTCTACATCTGAACCTGAGGGGCACCAATATCCTGGGGGGGAGATTTGTTAGTGCTCTTTGGGGGGATTTAAACTAATTCAGCAGGGGCATGGGAACCTGGATTGTAGTTTTGGGGTACGGGAGATTGAGAGTATAGAGGTCAGGAGCACAGATTTGACTTCGCAGGAGGGTGCCAGTGTTCAGGTAGGTGGTTTGAAGTGTGTCTACTTCAATGCCAGGAGTATACGAAATAAGGTAGGGGAAATGGCAGCATGGGTTGGTACCTGGGACTTCGATGTTGTGGCCATTTCAGAGACATGGATAGAGCAGGGACAGGAATGGTTGTTGCAGGTTCCGGGGTTTAGGTGTTTTAGTAAGGTCAGAGAAGGGGGCAAAAGAGGGGGAGGTGTGGCGCTGCTAGTCAAGGACAGTATTACGGTGGCGGAAAGGATGCTAGATGGGGACTCTTCTTCCGAGGTAGTATGGGCTGAGGTTAGAAACAGGAAAGGAGAGGTCACCCTGTTGGGAGTTTTCTATAGGCCAACTAATAGTTCTAGGGATGTAGAGGAAAGGATGACGAAGATGATTCTGGAAAAGAGCGAAAGTAACAGGGTAGTTGTTATGGGAGACTTTAACTTTCCAAATATTGACTGGAAAAGATATAGTTCGAGTACATTAGATGGGTCGTTCTTTGTACAATTTGTGCAGGAGGGTTTCCTGACACAATATGTTGACAGGCCAACAAGAGGCGAGGCCACATTGGATTTGATTTTGGGTAATGAACCAGGCCAGGTGTTAGATCTGGAGGTAGGTGAGCACTTTGGAAACAGTGACCACAATTCGGTGACCTTTACGTTAGTGATGGAAAGGGATAAGTATACCCCGCAGGGCAAGAGTTACAGCTGGGGGAAGGGCAATTATGATGCCATTAGACATGAGTTAGGATGTGTAGGTTGGAGAAGTAGGCTGCAAGAGTTGGGCACACTGGATATGTGGAGCTTGTTCAAGGAACAGCTATTGCATGTTCTTGATAAGTACGTACCAGTCAGGCAGGGAGGAAGGGGTCGAGCGAGGGAACCGTGGTTTACCAAAGAAGTGGAATCTCTTGTTAAGAGGAAGAAGGAGGCCTATGTGAAGATGAGGCGTGAAGTTTCAGTTGGGGCGCTTGATAGTTACAAGGAAGTGAGGAAGGATCTAAAGAGAGAGCTAAGACGAGCAAGGAGGGGACATGAGAAGTCTTTGGCAGGTAGGATCAAGGAAAACCCAAAAGCTTTCTATAGGTATGTCAGGAATAAAAGAATGACTAGGGTAAGAGTAGGGCCAGTCAAGGACAGTGGTGGGAAGTTGTGTGTGGAGGCTGAGGAGATAAGCGAGATACTAAATGAATACTTTTCGTCAGTATTCACTCAAGAAAAAGATAATATTGTGGAGGAGAATGCTGAGACGCAGGCTAGAAGACAGAGGGTGGTGGTTGATGGCAAATGTTCAGAATGGAGTTCAGTTACGAGTGGCGTACCACAAGGATCTGTTCTGGGGCCGTTGCTGTTTGTCATTTTTATAAATGACCTAGAGGAGGGCACAGAAGTTTGGGTGAGTAAATTTGCAGACGACACTAAAGTCGGTGGAATTGTAGACAGTGTGGAAGGATGTTGCAGGTTACAGAGGGACATAGATAAGCTGCAGAGCTGGGCTGAGAGGTGGCAAATGGAGTTTAATATAGAGAAGTGTGAGGTGATTCACTTTGGAAAGAATAACAGGAATGCGGAATATTTGGCTAATGGTAAAATTCTTAGCAGTGTGGATGAGCAGAGGGATCTCAGTGTCCATGTACATAGATCCCTGAAAGTTGCCACCCAGGTTGATAGGGTTGTGAAGAAGGCCTATGGTGTGTTGGCCTTTATTGGTAGAGGGATTGAGTTCCGGAGCCATGAGGTCATGTTGCAGCTGTACAAAACTCTGGTACGGCCGCATTTGGAGTATTGCGTACAGTTCTGGTCGCCTCATTATAGGAAGGACGTGGAAGCTTTGGAACGGGTGCAGAGGAGATTTACCAGGATGTTGCCTGATATGGAGGGAAAATCTTATGAGGAAAGGCTGATGGACTTGAGGTTGTTTTCGTTAGAGAGAAGAAGGTTAAGAGGTGACTTAATAGAGGCATACAAGATGATCAGAGGGTTAGATAAGGTGGACAGTGAGAGCCTTCTCCCGCGGATGGAGGTGGCTAGCACGAGGGGACATAGCCTTAAATTGAGGGGTAATAGATATAGGACAGACGTCAGAGGTAGGTTTTTTACGCAAAGAGTGGTGAGGCCGTGGAATGCCCTACCTGCAACAGTAGTGAACTCGCCAACATTGAGGGCATTTAAAAGTTTATTGGATAAGCATATGGATGATAATGGCATAGTGTAGGTTAGATGGCCTTTAGTTTTTGACTTCCCATGTCGGTGCAACATTGTAGGCCGAAGGGCCTGTACTGCGCTTTATCGTTCTATGTTCTATGTTCTATTGCTGTGTGTCTGGATCCACGTGTAGGCTATTTGAGACTTTCAAGATTGTAATTGCTTTGCAATTCAGCTAAGGACTTAATTTTGTCTGAGAAGCTCAAAGTTGCAATTCTCAACTACAATGTACAAAGCAATTGTCTTTCCTCATTATAAGTTTGAAGTGTGCGTCAGCAAAGAGTGATTCCTTGAAGTTTCGAATCAGCTCAGTGATAGTCATAGTCATTTACATAGAATTTACAGTGCAGAAGGAGGCCATTCGGCCCATCGAGCCTGCACCGGCTCTTGGAAAGAGCACCCTACCCAAGGTCAAAACCTCCACCCTATCCCCTACATAAAGCCGTACAGTGTAGAAAAGGCCCTTCGGATATCGAATCTGCCCTGACAATAACCAACCCTATTCCCGCACACTAATCCCACTTACCAGCACTTGTCCCATATCCTTAATGTGATAGTGTTTCAAGTGCTCATCCAGGTGCTCTTTCAACGTGTTGCGAGGAACTCGTAACCAGGAGTGAAACACCTCTCCCTTCGCTCCGAGGGAGGAATTGAAAGGAGAGACAGGCTTCTTTTCAGCTCATCAGACATCAGATAAATGCAATAAATTGAGATGGTTTCACATGATTAAATCCACCTCGGTCCTTTGACATATTTCCTAAGCCGTCATGAAAATTCAACTCTCTTGCCTTCCAATATCTTTTTCTCCTATTTAATTGCATAGGTGTTTCTCAGGCTGAATAAGTTTTTGAGCGCTTGCTTGAAAAAGATGAAGGTATTGCTTGAATATGTAGCTGATGTATTATTAATGTTTCCACCTTTCCATTTCTCCAACTGACTGCTTTTCCGACATCTTGTTATCCGCTGTTCAAAGGGTCTCTTCCTGCTCTTATGTCCTCTGTGCCTATGTTTCTACATCTTACCAGGAGCGGCATTAGTGAATAAGAAGAATGTGAAGCCCCTTTCCTGTACTAGGGTGGCTGTTAGGCCACTTCTTCTGCTCACCAACTTGAAGAAATAGGAAAACAAGAGATTTTAGCAATGGGCAGTAAAACATTGGCTATAACAAGGGTATCGTTTTCACTTGATTTCATTGGAGTTTTCACCACATCTGCAAATCCTGACTATTTCCTAAAGCACATTCATTGCATCTTGCACTGAACAATACCAGTGCCTTCAATAGCTCTCCCTTGGTGACTTATTCTAGCTGCCTACCACCCTGTATAGGGAGTCTTCCCTACCCATGGAAATATTCTTAGACTAGAGAGCACTAAGTGAGATGACGTGCGATGATATATGAATCAGGACTTTCCTACCGGTGGTATATCACTGATAGGTTTCTCTCAAACTATAATTTAGATTAACAGAAAGGCTGACTTAAGATTTAAACCACAAGCTATTTAACAAGCCTAGCTGAACAGAAGCTGCATGGGCAATCAGTTTAAAGTGGTTGCCCGAATAGATGTTGATTGATGTGACAGGAAGCTGATTTATAATAATAATAATCTTTATTGTCAGAAGGAGGCTTACATTAACACTGCAATGAAGTTACTGTGAAAAGCCCCTCGTCGCTACACTCCGGCGCCTGTTCGGGTACACAGAGGGAGAATTCAGAATGTCCAATTCATCTAACAGCACATCTTTTGGGACTTGTGGGAGGAAACCGGAGCACCCGGAGGAAACCCACGCAGACACGGGGAGAACGTGCAGACTCGGCACAGTGACCCAAGCTGGGAATCGAACCTGGGACCCTGGGGCTGTGAACAACAGTGCTAACCACTGTGCTACCGTGCTGCCCTTGAGTTCATCTTGGGTCATCAAACCTCTATAAAAGTAGACAGATTGTGCTATCATACAGCCTGAGGTGAGGAATGAGTGATGTGTTGGGAATTTGGCACTGAGCGGAGTGCTGTTTTTATGCCATTTATTTGCTTCCAGTAGCTGGTGAACCTTGTTCTTGGGCAGCAGGGTAGCATGGTGGTTAGCATAAATGCTTCACAGCTCCAGGGTCCCAGGTTCGATTCCCGGCTGGGTCACTGCGTGGAGTCTGCACGTCCTCCCTCTGTGTGCGTGGGTTTCCTCCGGGTGCTCCGGTTTCCTCCCACAGTCCAAAGATGTGCGGGTTAGGTGGATTGGCCATGCTAAATTGCCCGTAGTGTCCTAATAAAAGTAAGGTTAGGGGGGGGGGGGTTGTTGGGTTACGGGTATAGGGTGGATACGTGGGTTGAGTAGGGTGATCATGGCTCGGCACAACATTGAGGGCCGAAGGGCCTGTTCTGTGCTGTACTGTTCTATGTCTATGTTAACTTTCCAAGCTCGGAAACTTGGTTGTTACTTTATGTGTTTAAGTTAATAACTAATTAAATATATGATTAGACACACACGGCAGGAATGGTGGTTAGTAGGGCCTCAATATGTGGGAATCTATGGAATGCATTGGAGTCCCAGACAACCATTATCTGTGGTAAGTGCTCGTGGCTTGAGCAACTCTGGCTCGGGGTTGCTGAGCTGGAGTGTGAGTTTCAGATGTTGCAGGGTGCCAGAAAGGGGGATAGCCACCTGG
Organism: Scyliorhinus canicula; assembly: GCF_902713615.1. Taxonomy (NCBI): domain Eukaryota; kingdom Metazoa; phylum Chordata; class Chondrichthyes; order Carcharhiniformes; family Scyliorhinidae; genus Scyliorhinus; species Scyliorhinus canicula. The sequence goes on along the minus strand of NC_052165.1, from coordinate 79,736,416 downwards.
AAACGTTGTTCCAGGAGACGGATCAACACCAGAGGTTGGGTTGAACTGTAGAGTCGGTCAATGGTCAGAGACAAGAGGGTATAACTGTGAGGAAAACAGGTACAGGGATTCAGCAGGCAGTGACGGAGGAGCCTTGGCCCTTGGTTTTGACCAATAGGCGCGAGGTGTTTGCTACTTGTGTGGATGTGGAGAAGAACTGCAGAGTGAATGAGAATACTGCCCACAATGGTGTATGATCCCACTCAAATGGGGGAATGAAAAGAAATGTTTTGATGAAAAAGCAGACATGTCGCAGCTTTTCATTTTGCACTCAGGAGACTTTGCAATATAAGGGGAAAACAATCATTTACACCTGTAGGAACATGTGGGCGCGATTCTCCCAACAGGAGACTGAGTGCCGACGCCGGAGTGAAACCCAGAGTGTTTCACTCCGGCGTCGGAGGCCGCTCCTCGCGAAACCCAGAGTGTTTGACTCCAGCGTCGGAGGCCGCTCCTCGGCCCCTATTCTCCCCCCCCCCCCCCCACCCCCCCGGGGGGGCTAGGACCGGCGGTGCGCAAATCTCGGGCACCGAGCCTTGATGCTTGTGTCAAAGCGGCGCGCCGAGAATGACGCAGCCGGCGGTGCCTAACTGACGTCAGCCGCGCATGCGCAGGTTGGCCGGCTCCAACCCGCGCATGCACGGTTGCCGTCTTCCCCTCCGCTGCCCCGCAAGACATGGTGGCTTGATCTTGTGGGGCGACGGAGGGGAAAGATTGTGTCTCTTAGAGACGCTGGCCCAACAATCGGTGGGCACCAATCGCGGGCCAGTCATCTCACGAGCACGCCCGTGGTGCTCAATCCTCTCTACGCCCTCCACAGGCCCCACACTTACCTGTCGCGCGATGTTCACGCCGGCAGTGACCAGGTGTGGTTGCCGGCGGCGTGAACCGGTTGGGGTCTTCAGGCCGCTCGGCCCATCCGAGCCGGAGAATCGTCGGTCGCCGGGAAAAGCATTTTGGGGGGGGTGGGAGAATCGCGGGGGGGGTGCCAGGGTGGCATGGCATGATTCGCCCGACCCTCCTGCGATTCTCCCCCCCCCCCCCCCCCCCCCCCCCCGGGGTGGGGAGCGGGGAATCGCGGCCACGGTAGTGGTAGGGGACAGTTATAGTTGGGGGAGAGACACTCCTCTCTGCAGCCGTGACCGGGAGCTTTGGAGGGTGTGTTGCCCAGTGCCGGGGTTAAGGACATCTTCGTATGGCTGGAAACAAACGAGGAATGGGAAGGAGAGGATCCAGTTGTTGTGGTGTAGGCAGGAAGCAACAAAAGAGGTAGAACTCGGAATTATATTGTGCTGAAAGAGCTTGAAGTGTTGATGCGACCATCAATTCACACGAGACAGAATTGAAGTGAACTGTGGCTTTAATCGACTAGAACAGTGCCTGCCTGCGACTGCTCTGCACTGCGAGCCGCCTACAGGGCAGCTGCTCTTTATACCTCCCCTCAAGGGGGCGGGGCCAGGGGCAGAGCCCACAAGGGCACCAACATGGTACAAGTGGTGTAATACAGTACAATGGTCCATAGGTGGAGCCCACATGGGCAACAGCATAGTACAATGTGATACAGTGGTAAATGGTTCCCACAATACGTTCACCACATTCACCCCTATTAAAAAATTGAAGTCTAGTGGGGGTGAAGGGCTTACAGATTGAGTCTGTCCGGCGCCCTGATTGTGCGCTGCGATCGCATGAGCTCTGGTTCCGCAGCGGGCACGGGCATCCAACTTGCCGATGCGAGCATGGGTGTTGAACTTGTTGATGCAGGCACAGGTGTGGACTCCGGAGGCCTGTCTTCTGGAGCTTCATCCCTGTAGGTCGGCGATGGGGGGAGGGGGTATAGGAGGGAAGGGGGGGGGTGTGTGGAGGCCATATAGGGGCGGGGGCGCTGTCCGGTGTAGGTCGGGGGGAGGGGGGGCTAGGTCATGGTAGGGGATCCCGCGGTTCCGGGAGGGAACCAGGCCCCGGAGGGAGACCGTATCTTGTCGGGTTGTGCTACGTATGCATACTGGGGGTTGGCGTGAAGGGGCTGGACCCTCTCGACCAGGGGGTCGGACTGATGGCTCCTCAAGTGTTTCCGGAGTAGTACGGGCCCCGGTGTCTTCAGTCAGGACGGAAGCGAGACCCCGGAGGTGGATTTCCCAGCTAAAACAAAGAGGCGGTCATGAGGGGACTAGTTCGTGGCTGTGCAAAGAAGTGACCTAATGGAGTGGAGCGCGTCGGGGAGGACCTCCTGCCAGTGGGATGGTGGGAGATTCCTAGACCGTAGGACCTCTTCACCTGTCCATTTCCCCAGGAGTTGTAACTGGTAGTCATGCTTGAGGCGATGCCCTTACCGAGCATGTACTGACGCAGTTTGTTGCTCATAAACAAGGAGCCCCGGTCACTGTGGACGTAAGTGGGGACACCGAACAAGGTGAAGATACTATGTAGGGGCTTAATGACGGTGACATCGGTCATGTCGGGGCAAGGGATTGCAAAGGGGAAGCAGGAGAACTCATTGGCGACGTTGAGGAAATACGTGTTGCAGGTGGAAGAAGGGAGGGGCCCTTTGAAGTCGATACTGAGGCGCTCCTTCACCAGGTGGGCCTTATCCGGTCGATAGAAGTGCTTACATTCCGCACAGATTTGCCAGTCCCTGTTAATGGCCCTGAGTAGGGCAGGTTGCGGGCCTTGATGTAGGATAAGCCGGGTGACCCCCGGGTGGCAGAGGTCATCGTTAATGGCCCGGTGGCGGTCATCTTGCGCGCTGGTGCATGTGCCACGGGACAGTGTATCTAGGGGCTCGTTGAGCTTACCAGGACGATTCACTATATTGTAATTATAGGTGGAGAGTTTGATCCTCCACCTCAAGATTTTATCGTTCTTGATCTTGCCCCGCTGTGTATTGTCGAACATGAAGGCTACCTGTTAAGTAATGGGTTAAGAGACATTGCAATTAGTTGTCTCATTTATGTTAAGTGTCCAATAATTGACACTGATATGTAAAAGGGCTTCCGGTGTAAAAGGGCAGCACGGTAGCATTGTGGATAGCACAATCGCTTCACAGATCCAGGGTCCCAGGTTCGATTCCGGCTTGGGTCACTGTCTGTGCGGAGTCTGCACATCCTCCCCGTGTGTGCGTGGGTTTCCTCCGGGTACTCCGGTTTCCTCCCACAGTCCAAAGATGTTCAGGTTAGGTGGATTGGCCATGCTAAATTGCCCTTTGGTTCCAAAATTACCCTTAGTGTTGGGTAGGGTTACTGGGTTGTGGGGATAGGGTGGAGGTGTTGACCTTGGGTAGGATACTCTTTCCAAGAGCCGGTGCAGACTCGATGGGCTGAATGTCCTCCTTCTGCACTGTAAATTCTATGTAAAGGTGGCCTTTGGGTCTGGTGATGTGTAGAGTTTTGTGCAGAGTCTGTTAGAAGAAATAAAAGTGTGTTGGTGAAAAAGGAACAGAACTTGTGTCTCTTCATACCACAGCATCTAATACGTCTAACAATTGGTAGCAGAGGACAGTTGCTGTGTAAATGTGAAGGGTTGAAAGATACAATTTTCCCAGATCAAACCAAGGAGTGAGTGGAAAAAAAGCCATATATGGCTGAACCCAGGACAAAGATGGCTGGATATGACTATCCACCCTTATTTTCTGAAAGGGAATTGTATGACCAATGGAGAAGTGCAATAGTTATGTGAACTAAGGTAACTGCTTTGGGAAAGAGAAAACAAGGTATGGCATTGGCTCTTTCTTTACCATATGGCAGTAAAATCCAAAACAAAGTGCTTTCTGAGCTGGAATTGGAAGAGTTAGACTCAGAAGAAGGTCTGGCGACTTTATTATATTATATGGATAAGATTTATAAGAAAGATGACTTGTTAAGTGCGTATGAAGCATGATTGGATTTTGATAAGTTCCGGAAAATGGAGTATTTATCCATGGAAGACTATATAATGGAATTTGGCAGACTATATAAAAGGATGCAGAAACACAACCTGGAATTTCCAAAGTCTGTGTTGGCCTTTAAATTACTTGACTGTGCTAGAGTGAGCAACATGGATAGGCTTCTGGTTTTGACAGGAGTTCAGTTTGCAGATAAGGATACCTTATTCGAACAGATGGCAAAAGCTTTACAAAAGTTTTTGGGGAAACATTCGATTCCAATGGCTCTGATGACCCAAATAGGTCAGCCTGCAATAAGGCAGAATATGGAAGATAGACTACTAACAGGATGGCAAAATTGTATGGCTACAAACAGGCCTCAAAACTATAAAAGGAGACCGAGACAAGGAAAGATAGAAAAAGAGCAACTGCAAAGTTTAATTGGGCAACTGAACTGGTTAGGTGGACAGACTAGACTGGACGTGAGTTTTGATGTCGTGGAGTTGAGTACAAAAATGAATGATCCCAAAGTGGAAGACATAATAAGAGCAAATAAAGCATTGGCCAAACTAAAAATACAGGAGTGTGTTTTGAGGTTCCCGGTTTTAAGTGACCTTAGGCACTTAAAACTCATAGTTTATAGTGATGCGTCCGATGCAAATTTATGTGATGGGCTTTCAAGTGCAGGAGGTTTTATAATTTTCCTTTTGGGGAACAATGGTAAATGTTGCCCTCTTGTGTGGGAAACAAAGAAAATAAATAGAGTGGTAAAAAGCACTTTGGCTGCTGAGACGTTAAGCCTTGTGGAAGCGGTGGATATGGTCTTTTATATAAGTCAGATATTGACAGAAATGTTGGCATTAGGGGATTTGGGTAATATACCTATTGACTGTCACATTGACAATAAATCCCTGTGGGAAAATGTGCACTCGACAAAAAGTGTCAATGAAAAGAGGTTACGGATAGACATCGCAAGTTTGAAGCAGATGTTGGACAGAGGGGAATTAACAAAAATTAAATGGGTCGACAGTAGCTATCAACTGTCAGACTGTTTTACGAAAAGAGGGGCTAGTTCACGGAAACTTTTTGATATTGTTAATGAAGGGCGCCTGTTTCTGTGACTTTTTTTCTCTCTTCCAAACAAAAAAAACTTGAAGAAAAAGGGGGGGAAATCACTTGTGTGTTTTAGTTTCCTGAAATTTTGTTTTCACCTAATTGGTTTTTTTTCCCAAGGAAGGGGAGACTGTTAAGTAATGGGTTAATAGACATTCCAATTAGTTGTCTCATTTATATTAAGTGTCCAATAATTGACACTGATATGTAAAGGGCCTTCAGGTGGCCTCTGGGTCTGGTGATGTGTAGAGTTTTGTGCAGAGTCTGTTGGAAGAAATAAAAGTGTGTTGGTGAAAAAGGAACAGAACTTTTGTCTCTTCATACCATAACATCTAATACGTCTAACACTACCGATCGTTGGTCGGTGATGAGGGTAAACCTTCTACCAGCGATGTAGTGCCTCCAGTGCCGTACAGCTTCCACGATGGCTTGAGGTTCTTTTCCGACTGAGGAGTGTCGAATTTTGGAGGCGTTGAGGGTATGGGAGAAAAATACTACTGGCCTGCCTGCCTGGTTAAGGGAAGCAGTGAGGGCAACCTCTGATGCGTCGCTCTCCACCTGGAAGGGGATGGACTCGTCCACCGCGCGTATCGCGGCTTTGGCAATATCTGCCTTGATGCAGCTGAAGGCCAGGCAGGCCTCAGCCACCAGGGGGAAGATGATAACTTTGATCAGTGGGCAGACTTTGTCCGCATAGTTGGGGACCCAATGGGCATAATAGGAAAAGAACCTGAGGCACATTTTCAGGGCCTTGGGGCAGTGGGGAAGGGGGAGTTGCAGGAGGGGGCGCATATGGTCGGGGTTGGGCCCAAGAACTCCGTTTTCCACGACACAGCCGAGGATGGCTAGTCTGGTTGTGCGGAAAATGCATTTCTCCTTGTTATAAGTGAGGTTGAGGGCTTGGGCGGTTTGGAGAAACTTCTGAAGGTTGGCGTCGTGGTCCTGCTGGTCGTGGCCGCAGATGGTGACGTTGTCCAAGTACGGAAATGTGGCCCGCAGCCCGTACTGGTCCACCATTCGGTCCATCGTTCTTTGGAAGACCGAGTCCCCGTTGGTGACACCAAAGGGGACCCGGAGGAAATGGAAGAGGTGGCTGTCTGCCTCAAAGGCCGTGTAGTGGTGGTCCTCCGGGCGGATTGGGAGCTGGTGGTATGCGGACTTCAGATCTACCCTGGAGAACACCTGGTAGTGTGCAATTTGATTAACCATGTCCGCTATCCGGGGAAGGGGGTACACATCGAGGTGCGTGTACCAGTTTATGGTTTGGCTGTAATCTACAACCATACGGTTCTTTTCTCCGGTCCTGACGACCACCATCTGAACTCTCCAGTGGCTGTTACTGGCCTCGATGATCCCTTCCTGCAAGAGCCACTGGACCTCGGACTTGCTAAAAGTCCTGTCCTGGATACTGTGCTGCCTACTCCTGGTGGCGATGGATTTACAGTAGGCGGTGAGATTCGCGAATAACGGGGGAAGGTCGACTTTCAGGGTCGCGAGGTTACAAACGGTGATGGGGGGTAGGGGCCCGCCAAACTTTAGGGTCAGGCTCCTGAGGTTGTAATGGAAATCCAGTCCCAACAGAAGAGGGCGCAGAGATCGGGGACTACATACAGTTTAAAGTTAGCGTGTTCGATGCCCTGTATCCCGTGTGCGATCCGGAAGCGAGGGAGATTGTTTGGAATGCAGGGGCGATTTGGAGAGAACAGCGCCTTACCGTGTCTGGGTGAACAAAACTCTCCGTGCTCCCGTAGTCGAACAAGCAGGGTGTTTCGTGCCCATTGACCCGGACGGTCATCATGGAGTTCCTGAGGTACTTTGGGCATGACTGGTCAAGGGTGACCGCGCCAAGTTGCGGGCAGCCGGCCTGGTCAGAGATGGTAGGGTGGTCCCAAGATGGCTGCCCCCGTCGGTCGCACGTGTCGGGCGGCATTGAAAATGGCGGCCAAGATGGCGGCCCCCATCGGTCGCACGTGTCGGGCAGCGGTGAAGATGGCGGCCAAGATGGCGGCCCACATGAGTCGCACGTGTTGTGTAGAGTCAAAGATGGCTGCCCCCACGGACAACACAAGGCGGGTGACGCGTCCGAAGGGGGCGGAGCCGGCAGGCATGCAGCCACGCTGCGGGGTCTGCGGGCCTGTGAGTCTGAGAGTCGGGCCTGTGATTTGGAGGACTTGGACCTGGCCAGGGAAGCTTCGGCAAAGTGTCCTTTCCTGCCACAGTCGCTGCAGTTCGCGTTCTGAGCCGGGATGGGCGGGCAGCCATGCGGCACAGGCCTGGGGTACTCTCTGGTCGGGTGTCCACGAGGGGGTCGCGTGATCGGAGTCTCTGAAACGCTCCTTCTAGGGAGGTGGCTAGTTTTACCATCTCTTCTAGGTTGAGGGCCCTTCTCGAGCAGGTGCTGTCTGACGTAGTTGGACCGGACTCCAGCCACGTAGGAGTCGCGAACAGCAAGTTCCATGTGTTGGGAGGCTGTGACAGCCTTGTAGTTGCAGCTTCGTGCGAGGACTTTGAGGTCACGTAGGTACTCCTCCAGCGATTCCCCGGGGCGTTGGGAGCGAGTGGTGAGGAGATGCCGCGCGAACACTTCGTTCACCGGCCTCATGTATTGACGCTTCAGCATCGTGAGCATGTCTGCATATGTGGTTGCTTCCTCGAGTTGCATGGAGATTCGACGGCTCACCCGGGCGTGGAGGAGGCTCAGCTTCTGTTCGTCGGTGACGGAGGGCGAGGAGGAGGCGGCGAGGTAGGCCTCGAAACATCGGAGTCAGTGTGAAATAATCCCTTTGGTTCTGTGGGTCGAGTTCCAGTCGGTCAGGTTTGAGGGCTGCTTCCATCGCGATGTTGTAGTTGATTAAATTGATGTGATCATCAGTTCACACGAGATAGAGATTTGAAGTGAACAGTGGCTTTAATCAACTAGAACAGTGCCTGCCTGCAACTGCTCTGCACTGAGAGCTGCCTACAGGGCAGCTGCTCTATATACCTCCCCTCAAGGGGACGGAGCGAGGGGCGGAGCCCACAAGGGCACCAACATGATACAAGCGGTGTAATACAGTACAATGGTCCATAGGTGGAGCCCACATGGGCAACAGCATCGTACAATGTAATACAGTGGTGAATGGTTACCTTAACACGTTCACCACAAGTGTTAGGGCCCAAATTAAAATGCCGGACGTCGAAGGTAATTACCTCTTGATCGTTATCTGAGCCACGTGCCAAGTGGCACAGGATCAAGAGAGTTAAATGCATGACTCAAAACATGGTTTGGGAAATAGGTTTTAATTTTCCATTTAAAACGCAATGGCCCAGATTTTCATATTCCTGCTTCTGAAGCTACTGAAAGAGCCACAAAGATTAAAAATGGGTTAAGAAATTGCTTGGCACCCCTCTGGGTATGTAATTCACCTCAACCCATTTTTCTTGATGATCTATGTACCTGGATGTCTCACAGAGTGGAATCTCTACAGTGCAGAAGGAGGCCATTTTAAGTCTGCATTCATCATCCAAAAGATCACCCTACCTAAGCCCACCCCTGCCCTATGTCTGTAACCCCACGTAACCTGACATCTTTGGACACTGATAGGCAATTTTGCACGGCTGATCCACCTAACCTATGCATCTTTAGTCACTAAGGGGCAATTTAGCATCGCCAAGCCACCTAACCCGCACATCTTTGGACTGTGGGAGGAAACCGGAGCACCCGGAGGAAACCCACGCAGACGGGGAAGAAAGTGAAAACTCCACACGGATAGTCACCCAAGGCCAGAATTGGACCCGGGTCCCTGGTGCAGTGCTGCCCAGTCTGGAACCAGTCCTCAGGAAATAAAGAACGGTTCTGTTGGGATGGGCTCCACTTAAACAGAGCTGGGGCCACCTTGCAAAATCACTGGGGCTGTATGCCTTTAAACTAACAGGGTGGTAAAGGGTTGGGGCAAAGGGAGATTTAGAAATCCAAAGATTAATGTTGAGGCCACAGAACATGATAATGATAAAGACAAGCAGAGCGCGACAGGAACAATGAGAGAGTTTAACAGCAATTGTAAACCAGTGAGTTAGGTCCATGCAGGAAAAGAACAAAGAACAAAGAAAAGTACAGCACAGGAACAGGCCCTTCGGCCCTCCAAGCCTGTGCCGACCATGCTGCCTTTCTAAACTAAAATCTTCTACACTTCCTGGGTCCGTATCCCTCTATTCCCATCCTATTCATGTATTTGTCAAGATGCCCCTTAAATGTCACTATCGTCCCTGCTTCCACCACCTCCTCCAGCAGCGGGTTCCAGGCACCCACTCCCCTCTGTGTAAAAAACTTGCCTCGTACATCTCCTCTAAACCTTGCCCCTCGCACCTTACACCTATGCACCCTAGTAATTGACCCCTCTACCCTGGGGAAAAGCCTCTGACTATCCACTCTGTCTATGCCCCTCATATTTGACCTTACCCATCTAACAGGTCGCCCCTCAATCTCTGTCATTCCAGTGAGAACAAACCGAGTTTATCCAACCGCTCCTCATAGCTAAGAAGGATGACAAGCAAAATGAAATTCAAGGCTCCATATCTGAATGCGAGAAGCATCTGCAGTAAGATAGATGAACTAGTGGCAGAAGAGGAGATAAATGGTTCATATATCTAATCACTACTCTAGTGACATGGCCACATGATGCCCAAGGTTGGGAAACTGTTCTTTCTATAACAGCATGATGGGTAAGGTCAACTATGAAAGGGCAACATTGAAAAGCTTTGTGATCCGCAGTGGGGTCAAAGAGGGTGTGTTCTGGAACTGACATATTTTGACATGTTCTTCTCTTTGCTGACTTATTTTCACCTCGAGAGGGTGTCCACTTATGTAACAGAAGTGATGGGAAGCTGTTCAGCCTTACTCACCTGAGATCCAAGATAAAGGTGCCCCAAATTCTCCTTAGAGAGTTGCTCTATGCTGATGATGCCACACTGGCATTCCACACTGAGGAACACCAGTGGCAAATGGACAGGCTCTCACACCCGTAAAGAATTGGCGCGACCTTCAATATTAAGAAGACAAATATCATAGAATCATCACAAGATTATTGAATCATAGAATTTACAGTGCAGAAGGAGGCCATTTGGCCCATCGAGTCTGCACCGGCCCTTGGAAAGAACACCCTACCCAAGCCCACACCTCCACCCTATCCCAGTTAACCCATCCGATCCGACCCTTTTGGACCTTTTAAGGGCAATTTATCATGGCCAATCCACCTAACCTGCACATTTTTGTACTGTGGGAGGAAACCGGAGCACCAGGAGGAAACCCACGCACACACGGGGGGAACATACAGACTCCGCACAGACTGTGACCCTAGCCGGGAATCGAACCTGGGACCCTGGTGCTGTGAAGCAACTGTGCTAACCACCATGCTACGGTGCTGCCCATGCTCTCTGATGTTGCCATACCACAAGCTACCAGCATTGACAATGTTACACTGGTGGTTATTGATCTCTCCTCTTATCTTTGCTCTATAATCACCAGCAATCTGCACATAGAATCGCTCCAGCACCGAAGGAGGCTATTCAGCCTATCGAGTCTGCACCGATCCTTTGAAAGAGCACCCTACCCAGACCCTTGTTCCCATCCCATCCCCAGTAACCCCATTGTAATCCCATCTAACCTTTTGGATACTAATGGGAAATTTAGCATGGTCAATCCACCTAACCTGTACATCTTTGAACTGCGGGAGAAACCGGTGCACCCAAAGGAAACCCACCACAGAAGGGGGCTGATGATTAAATAATCACACACATCGCAAAATCTGCAGCTCTTACCTCCATTTTGAGTAAGAGAGTATGGAACATCAGTAACGTGCCTAACAACAGCTAAGTAACAGACTGAGTCTACAAATCTGTGCTGTCAATGCAGTCCCCTGCATCAGTGTAATCTAGACAACATATGCTAGGCAGCAGAAAGGCTAGCAGTTCCCATCTTTGCTGGTTTCAGATGTATCCTCAGAATCCGTTGGCAGGACAAGGGTTCCAACTCAGAGGTCGTTGAGCATGCTGTTTCCATCAGCACATGTCCATCGCTAAGCCAACGACATCTGCACCGGCTCAGCCACATTCAGCTCTCAGATGCAGTGGAATTTGAGTGTTAGTGTATGAATTGGGGCAGCATGGTGACTCAGTAGTTAGCACTGCTGCCTCACAGTGCCAGGTTCAATTCCGGCCTTGGGTGACTGTCTGCATGTATTTGCACAAAACACAGAGAAGTGTGAGCTCATGCATTTTGGGAGTTGTAGGGAGTACTGCAGGGGTAGATGAAGGGAGAGATCTTGGTGTACAAGTACACATTTCCTTAAAGGCAGTAGTTCACTTTGGAAATAGTGACCACAATTCGGTGACCTTTACGTTAGTGATGGAAAGGGATAAGTATACCCCGCAGGGCAAGAGTTATAGCTGGGGGAAGGGCAATTATGATGCCATTAGACATGACTTAGGATGTGTTGGTTGGAGAAGTAGGCTGCAAGGGTTGGGCACACTGGATATGTGGAGCTTGTTCAAGGAACAGCTATTGCATGTTCTTGATAAGTACGTACCAGTCAGGCAGGGAGGAAGGGGTCAAGCGAGGGAACCGTGGTTTACCAAAGAAGTGGAATCTCTTGTTAAGAGGAAGAAGGAGGCATATGTGAAGATGAGGCGTGAAGTTTCAGTTGGGGCGCTTGATAGTTACAAGGAAGCGAGGAAGGATCTAAAGAGAGAGCTGAGACGAGCAAGGAGGGGACATGAGAAGTCTTTGGCAGGTAGGATCAAGGAAAACCCAAAAGCTTTCTATAGGTATGTCAGGAATAAAAGAATGACTAGGGTAAGAGTAGGGCCAGTCAAGGACAGTGGTGGGAAGTTGTGTGTGGAGGCTGAGGAGATAAGCGAGATACTAAATGAATACTTTTCGTCAGTATTCACTCAAGAAAAAGATAATATTGTGGAGGAGAATGCTGAGACCCAGGCTATTAGAATAGATGGCATTGAGGTGCGTAGGGAAGAAGTGTTGGCAATTCTGGACAAGGTGAAAATAGATAAGTCCCCGGGGCCGGATGGGATTTATCCTAGGATTCTCTGGGAAGCCAGGGAAGAGATTGCTGAGCCTTTGGCTTTGATTTTTAGGTCATCATTGGCTACAGGAATAGTGCCAGAGGACTGGAGGATTGCAAATGTGGTCCCTTTGTTCAAGAAGGGGAGTAGAGATAACCCCGGTAACTATAGGCCGGTGAGCCTAACGTCTGTGGTGGGTAAAGTCTTGGAGAGGATTATAAAAGATACGATTTATAATCATCTAGATAGGAATAATATGATTAGGGACAGTCAGCATGGTTTTGTGAAGGGTAGGTCATGCCTCACAAACCTTATCGAGTTCTTTGAGAAGGTGACTGAACAGGTAGACGAGGGTAGAGCAGTTGATGTGGTGTATATGGATTTCAGTAAAGCGTTTGATAAGGTTCCCCACGGTCGGCTATTGCAGAAAATACGGAGGCTGGGGATTGAGGGTGATTTAGAGATGTGGATCAGAAATTGGCTAGTTGAAAGAAGACAGAGAGTGGTAGTTGATGGGAAATGTTCAGAATGGAGTTCAGTTACGAGTGGCGTACCACAAGGATCTGTTCTGGGGCTGTTGCTGTTTGTCATTTTTATAAATGACCTAGAGGAGGGCGCAGAAGGATGGGTGAGTAAATTTGCAGACGACACTAAAGTCGGTGGAGTTGTAGACAGTGCGGAAGGATGTTGCAGGTTACAGAGGGACATAGATAAGCTGCAGAGCTGGGCTGAGAGGTGGCAAATGGAGTTTAATGTGGAGAAGTGTGAGGTGATTCACTTTGGAAAGAATAACAGAAATGCGGAATATTTGGCTAATGGTAAAATCCTTGGTAGTGTGGATGAGCAGAGGGATCTCGGTGTCCATGTACATAGATCCCTGAAAGTTGCCACCCAGGTTGATAGGGTTGTGAAGAAGGCCTATGGTGTGTTGGCCTTTATTGGTAGAGGGATTGAGTTCCGGAGCCATGAGGTCATGTTGCAGCTGTACAAAACTCTGGTACGGCCGCATTTGGAGTATTGCGTACAGTTCTGGTCGCCTCATTATAGGAAGGACGTGGAAGCTTTGGAACGGGTGCAGAGGAGATTTACCAGGATGTTGCCTGATATGGAGGGAAAATCTTATGAGGAAAGGCTGATGGACTTGAGGTTGTTTTCGTTAGAGAGAAGAAGGTTAAGAGGTGACTTAATAGAGGCATACAAAATGATCAGAGGGTTAGATAGGGTGGACAGCGAGAGCCTTCTCCCGTGGATGGAGGTGGCTAGCACGAGGGGACATAGCCTTAAATTGAGGGGTAATAGATATAGGACAGAGGTCAGAGGTGGGTTTTTTACGCAAAGAGTGGTGAGGCCGTGGAATGCCCTACCTGCAACAGTAGTGAACACGCCAACATTGAGGGCATTAAAAAATTTATTGGATAAGCATATGGATGATAAGGGCATAGTGTAGGTTAGATGGCCTTTAGATTTTTTCCATGTCGGTGCAACATCGAGGGCCGAAGGGCCTGTACTGCGCTGTATCGTTCTATGTTCTATGTTCTATGTTCAAGTGGACAAGGTTGTTAAGAAAGCATATGGAATGCTCTTCTTCAATGGCAAAAGTATACAATATAAAAATAAGGATATAATGTTAGAATTGTATAAAATACTGGTGAGGCCACAACTGGAATATTGTGTGCAGTTTCTGTCACGACCTTCTGTTGTTGCTCTGGAAGGTGTGGCTATGAGCAGCGATCTGATTTTCCTCGGAACAAAGAAGGCTGAGGGGTGACTTAATTGAAGTGTACAAAACTATGAGGGGAAGAAATAGGGTGGACAGAATAAAATTGTTTTCCTAAAATTGTGTGAGTCATAAATCTTTATGTGGACTCGATTAATCAAATTAGCAAGGGTGGTGTTGGAGATAAGCTTGTAGAATGTCTTTGTGACAGTTTCCTGGAGCAATATGTGGTGGAACCAGCTAGGGATATGGCAAGTGTATATCTAGTATTGTGTATTGAGACGGTATTAATTATCAATGTTATAATAAAAATTCATTGGGAAATAGTGATCATAACAAATTCCACATTAAGTTTGAAAAACACAATCACAAATAAGAATTCTTCCATGCCAATATATATTGGAATGCAATACTGAAAATAGTTATTAGAACTACTTGAGTCACAATTTAGGAGGTGCTGGAGGGAAGAAATGCATTATCTCCCTTACTGCCTCAGTCACTTCCTTTGTTATGGGGCACTGCTTATGTGGTGGGTGTGGGTCTCCGGTGATGGTGACTAGAGTCACCATCTCCCACAATCTTGCTTGTTTTTTGCCCATACTGCTGGATATGCTTGTTTTATTATTCCCCACATGCCCTGCTGCTCCCAGTCAGTTATGACTGAAGCCATGCTGTGGATGTTCTGACGGACCTTTCTCCCCACCTATCCACAGTATATGGCCTTTTCCACTCAATGGCCTGTGTTTTAGCGTTTATTACTGCTCCCAATTGCTCTAGCCAATCTATCCCTAATATAGTTCGCTCTGCAGTCTTGCATACCCAGATTTGGATTCTTACAGTAAAATTCCTGATTTCTAAAAGGGTGGGTCCACTTAATGTGGCTACACAGACCCCATTCCCCCACCCCCGTGATCTGAGTTGTTTGACCGGTTAGGGGTAAGTCTATATCGGTGATGGATATCGCGGCCCTGGTATCTATTAACATTGTGTATGCCTGGCCCCCTAACAGTGCATCAACAAATATCAGGGAGTCCCTTTCTCTACCAGTGAGGACTGAAATCTGTCATTGTTTTAGTGCGCTGAATATCTTGGCTAAATCCTCAATTGAAACCTGTATTATCAATCCTGAAGCACTCAACCCCCCCCCCCCACCCCCCCCCCCCCCCCCCCCCCCCCCCCCCCCCCCCCGCTCCCCACTGTCCTTTATGGCTTTGGGTCCCTGAATTTCCTTGCCCCCTCCCTTTGCCCAGCAATTTTCCTACTCGTGACCTGTTCTCCTGCAATTCAGACACCTCAGGTGTCCCTGCTAGTTCTTTCTAGCTTCTGTACTCCCTTGCGAAATGGCCTTCCTTTCCGCATGTGTAGCACTCCCTTCCTCCTTCTAATTTTTCTAAGGGGCTTACCTTGGACCCTTTTCCTAAATTAGACTCTGGCTTCATAGCCCATGCTAAGAGCTGATTAAAGTCATTCCCTACCGGAATTCCCATATCTACGATCCTAGTCAGGTGCCATTCCATCTGTTAACATTTTTAAAAAAGATTTCATGATCACTGCTGGGGACTTCTGTCCCTGAATGATGTTTAAACGCCTCAAATTTCTTCTCTGCATAATCCTCGATCCTTTCCTTTGGTCTCTGTTTAAGTAAGGTGATTAGTGTCCAATTTGGGCTACCTCCCCCCCACAGCAGTTTGCACTGCTGTTCTAAAAGTTGCAAAGCTGATTTAGCTCACTGGGCTAAATCGCTGGCTTTTAAAGCAGACCAAGCAGGCCAGCAGCACGGTTCGATTCCCGTATCAGCCTCCCCGGACAGGCGCCGGAATGTGGCGACTAGGGGCTTTTCACAGTAACTTCATTGAAGCCTACTCGTGACAATAAGCGATTTTCATTTTCATTTCATTTCATTCCTTGTTTTCTCCTCCCCTCTGCGTGACCCACGTGCGATCCCTATATGGATGTGACATGAGCCTCCCGTAATTCGTCCAGTTTATCCCGAAAAGGACCATTATCGTCCTCTTGTTATAGAGAGGGCAGTTCATTCAGAATCATTTGTTTCTCCCCAGCTGTGAAAGGTGTTTGGATATGTTGCTCAGCGGTATGCCCACCCACCGGTTTCCTTACTACACGTAGTGAGGCTACAGGCAGTGGTTCATCCTTTTCCTCATAAGGAGGGGGGAATCCATCATCCTCGTACCTTCCCTCCTCAAAACTGTCCCAGTCATCCCTGTAGTCACTCTCCTTCATGGCACATAGTGCTGTCAGAGTCACAGTCCCTACAAATCCTCCCTGCAGTTTTCTCCTGTCCCCTTCCTGCACGCGTCTTACAGCTGCTACTCTTGCCTCCTGCAATTCTTTGCAATTATTACCCCCTTTTCATATTTATTTTTGGTTTGGCCTGCCCACCAGGCCTTCTGCTCAGTGCATCTGGGTTATATTCTTTCTCCCTCATCTTTTTAATTAACTTAATAACGTGGATTGCAATCATCTGTACAATCAATCCCTCAGGTCCCCATCTGTCCACCCCTACCTTGTTCTTGCTGCCTGTTTTATCGGATCCGGCCATGTCTGCCATTCACACCCACACACACACACATTGTAGTGATCTCTGTATGTGCATGTACATAAGGAGTTAATGTGTAATCAGTAGCACCACATGATCACTAGAGGGCCGGACCAACGGGTATAAAAGAAACCACATTGGGTCTCTCTCTCTCTCTTTTGGGTGCACTGTGACCAGGGCAGTGTCAGATTAGTTCAGATGGTTAGTGGAGTTACGTATATTTACTGTAGTTAGATTTTGTTAACCTTATCACTAGTATCAATGTTAAAGTAAATAACTCATGCAATTATTGTTATAGTTACTCAATTATATATTACACATATTACACTCCGTAGTATATCAAGATAATACAGGAGAGTAATAAAAGACACAGTACTCCTGCAAGGTTCCTCCTCTGTGGCTCTACCCACTCACGGTTACTCCTGCGGCTATTCCTTTCTCACACTATGTGAAATCCTTCTAACTCTTCCTCCTGTGGTATTCCTTCCAAACAGGTTTACTTTTAACCAGGCACTTCAAACTCTCGAACAAGTTCCTTATCATGTTTCCCCTTAACTATCCAATCCCACACCCCGGTTTCCCCCAATGATTTTACCCCACCTCACGCGGTCAGACGATACGTTCTTTGGAAACGCAACTTACAGTCGGCCAACGACTAACGTGAAATCGCTCCCTAACTATGGGTGGTAGATAAAAGACACTCACCTGATTTGAAGCCACAAAGTTGCCAGTCGTCCTGTGCTGATACCCTACTCGCAGCGCCAAGTGTTGGAGGGAAGAAATGCTCAGAGTCCATTTGCGTGGTGTTGGTAAAACGTTTTTAATTCGAAAAATGGCTGTGTGCACAACAGGAGAACCAGAAGCTGCTGCTGCCTTCAGCTAGCTTGAGTATGTTCTGATTTTTAGAGGGATTTCATGCATATATATTTTACGTTTGCTCACAGTTACAGGTAAGCATTGACGTCATTGATCAATTTCATACAATATAATCAGATCAGTAGGTATCGGTAGAGATGTTTCCTGAACCCCTTAATGGGAAACCGATTTACACATACAATGGGTTTTACAAGTTACCAGATCATGTTCAGAATGTTCCCCTTAACCTGAAATAATGCCATTCGTGCTTGATGAGGCGTTAATGAGTTTGTATTCCCTACTCTGGGTAGAACAATAAATCTCCTGCAGACAAGTTAGGGCCATTGTCTTGTGACGTGGGTTCCCCATTATTATAATGTCCTGTAAGATGACTAAATTATCCTGGTTGCAGGTTTTCTTAAGGTTTCTGGCTGATCCAACAATTTAACTTTTTGCCGACCGTTTTTCCACACCCCATGTGCTGCTTTGAACCTAGAACATCTTTTTATAAATATATATATTATTTTCTCGCTAATGGAAGATAATAGATAACTGCTTGAACAGGCAGTTCCTATTTATCTTTTCTGTAAGAAAATACTTCCAAAGATCTCTCTTGGTGTGTCCCTTATATTTTTGGACTTGTGCATTCTTCTCCCAGGAATGTGTAGGTTATAGAACAGTACAGCACAGAACAGGCCCTTCGGCCCTCAATGTTGTGCCGAACAATGATCACCCTACTCAAACCCACGTATCCACCCTATACCCGTAACCCAACAACCCCCCCCCCCCCTTTACTTTTTAGGACACTAAGGGCAATTTAGCATGGCCAATCCACCTAACCTGCACATCTTTGGACTGTGGGAGGAAACCGGAGCACCCGGAGGAAACCCACGCGCACACGTGGAGGACGTGCAGACTCCGCACAGACAGTGACCCAGCCGGGAATCGAACCTGGGACCCTGGAGCTGTGAAGCATTTATGCTAACCACCATGCTACCGTGCTGCCCCATCACATCAGCTCTTCTGAAGATCTGACCATGGTGGAAAGTTGGGATAATTGGTTGCTCCACCAAAACGAATCAAAATAAAACACTACTATGCACAGAATGAGAAAGAGAAATGCACAAAGCAAAGGAACAAAGCAGATCCATCGACTTTGCTGCAACCGTTTAGCTCTGGATGAAATGAAAAAAATGAAATGAAAATCGCTTATTGTCACGAGTAGGCTTCAACGCAGTTACTGTGAAAAGACCCTATTCGCCACATTCCGGCGCCTGTCCGGGGAGGCTGGTACGGGAATCGAACCGTGCTGCTGGCCTGCTTGGTCTGCTTTAAAAGCCAGCGATTTAGCTCAGTGAGCTAAACCAGCCCCTGGTTGAAGAAAGGATCAGTGGGACCTTAGCGTGATTGCTGCAAACGTTTCGGAGCAAGTTTCTCAGGAGAGGAATCGATCGCATTCAATCAATTTACAAATCCACGTAAGGGCAAACAATTGGCAGGTTAGAAATGTAGCTGTCTTTCCAATGTTCATCTTCAGGCGAGAAATGAAAACAGGAGCTTATTTTCACCAAGCTTGAGTTGAGCTCTGGGCTTGTGAAACTGCTCTACCATGCAACTGCCAATTTGAGAAAATCCTGGTCGCCCACCATGAAAACGCTGAGATAATCCACAGTTTATGTGTTTGTGTGTGTGTGCGTGTGTTTGGTTTGCATGTCAAATTTGTGGGCAGCACGGTAGCATTGTGGTTAGCATAAATGCTTCACAGCTCCAGGGTCCCAGGTTCGATTCCCGGCTGGGTCACTGTCTGTGTGGAGTCTGCACGTCCTCCCCGTGTGTGCGTGGGTTTCCTCCGGGTGCTCCGGTTTCCTCCCACAGTCCAAAGATGTGCGGGTTAGGTGGATTGGCCAGGCTAAATTGCCCTTAGTGTCCTAAAAAATAAGGTTAATGGGGGTTGTTGGGTTACTGGGATAGGTATACGTGGGCTTGAGTAGGGTGATCATTGCTCGGCACAACATCGAGGGCCGAAGGGCCTGTTCTGTGCTGTACTGTTCTAATTCTAATTCTAATATTCCAAAGCACCTGGACAACCGATTCGACAATGAATCATTGTGTCATGCTACTGAGGAATGTTAATTTTAGCCTTATCCTTATCATAGAATTTACAGTGCAGAAGGAGGCCATTCTTCCCATCGAGTCTGCACCGACTCTTGGAAAGAGTCCCCTACCCAAGGTCAACACCTCCACCCAAACCCCATAACCCAGTAACCCCACACAACACTAAGGGCAATTTTGGACACTAACGGCAATATAGCATGGCCAATCCACCTAACCTGCACATCTTTGGACTGTGGGAGGAAACCGGAGCACCCAGAGGAAACCCACGCACACACGGGGAGGATGAGCAGACTCCGCACAGACAGTGACCCAAGCCAGAATCGAACCTGGGATCCTGGAGCTGTGAAACAATTGTACGATCCACAATGCTACCGTGCTGCCCCCGCCAATATAAATCGTTGAATGACAGTTTAGATTAGAAATGAAATATATCAGGCTTTAAGGCCTCCAGAAAAGATATCCATCGGCCTTGTTTCATTCGGGCGAGAGCGCAACTAGG
The DNA here is from genome assembly GCF_902713615.1 of Scyliorhinus canicula. Classification (NCBI taxonomy): domain Eukaryota; kingdom Metazoa; phylum Chordata; class Chondrichthyes; order Carcharhiniformes; family Scyliorhinidae; genus Scyliorhinus; species Scyliorhinus canicula. The sequence continues at coordinate 79,716,609 of NC_052165.1, read as the reverse complement.
CCGGAGAATCGCCCCCAGAGTGCTCTAAAGCCAAATTTGCAGATGATGCTAAAATATGTGGGACGGTAAGTTGCAATGAAAAAATAAGAAATTTATGAATGGATATTGACAGCTTAGGTGAATGGGCTACAATTTGGCATTTGGAATTTAACATGGATAAGGGTGATGTTATCCATTTCGGTCAGAAAAATGGAAAGGCAATTTATTATATAAATGGAGAGAATCTTCAGATTGCTTCAGTGCAAAGGGATGTGGGTATCCTCGTGCATCAATCACAGAAAGCTAGTCTGCAGGTACAGCAGGTAATAAGGAAGGAATTTTGGCCTTTCTAGTTAAAGAAATAAAATATAAAAGTAGTGAAGTGTTGCTGCAACTGTACAAAGCATTGGTGAGATCGCACCTGGAATACTGTGTATAGTTTTTGTCCCCATTTTTGAGGAGGGATGTAGTTGCATTAGAGGCAGTACAGAGGAGGCTCACTGGACTGAGTCCAGAGATAAGGGAATTGTCTTATGAAGGGAAATTGAACAGTTTAGACCTGTACTCTCTAGAGTTGAGAAGAATGAGAGGAGATCTAATTAAGCCATGATCGTATTGAATGGCAGAACGGACTCGAGGGGCTGAATTGCCCACTCCTACGCTTAGTTCTTATGTTGTTGTTATTGATGGAACCATCAATTCAGCGAACACGTGTAGTTGGATCTGAACAGAGGCTTTAATACACTTACAATAGAGCCAGCCTATTCGTCGTTGAACTTCAGGTAAACTGGCAGGCTGGCTCTAAGGCACTGATCTTTATACATCGGTCCCAGGGGGAGGAGTCCTGGGCGGAGCCAAGGGAGGAGCCCAGTACAAACTCTTGAGTACTCCCAGAGCGACTCCCCCTGGGTATGTGGGTAGTGCAAAGTGCAACTGCACTTACAATGGGTAGATAACGAACATATATACATGGAGTGATATTGGCAACTATATATAGTGTGAATCACATCACCACAGTTATTTTCAAGATTTCATTTCAATGGTCATTCAAATAACTGCTTGAAGAATGAATCTAACTCGGGTGACTGGTGGGTCTATACATGTTCAGCTGATTGCAGCAAAACATCAGCAGGTTCCTCATCCCCTTTGTCCAAACAAGCGCCCGTGATGACAGCATCATCTTCCAGCATAGCAACTATTTTATGAGCTTCGGCCATATCACGGCACGTTAATCCGGCAGAAAATAACATTTGCTGAGGAAATGATTGACCCACTTACTAACATAATGAGCATGACACCTATCGTGTATATGGGTGGCGCAGTAGCACAGTGGTTAGCACTGTTGCTTCACCGCGCCCGGGTCCCAGGTTCGATTCCCGGCTTGGATCACTGTCTGTGCGGAGTCAGCACGTTCTCCCTGTATCTGCGTGGGTTTCTTCCGGGTGCTCCGGTTTCTTCCCACAGGTCCCAAAAGACGTGCCTGTTACTTAATTTGGACATTCTCAATTCTCTCTCTGTATACCCGAGCAGGCACCAAAATCTGGCGACTAGGGGATTTTGACAGTAACTTCATTGCAGTGTTAATGTAACCCTACTTTGACAATAAAGATTGTTATTAAATAAAGGGAAGGTTCTTGTTATGTGAGGACAAAACTGTCTGGTGTTTGCAGGGCGAAGGAGCAGTGCTGAAAATCTGGCATCAGCAGAATTCTCTCATGGCAAATCCGAGGCTTGGGGAATTTGTGATTTACTCGACACCCAGCGTGCATGATCTAAGATTGATGCTATTCTGCTGCATCAGTAAACGTTGTGGTCATTCATTGGCATTACCATCACTGAATCCCCCACTAACAACATCCTTGTGGTTACCATTGACCAGAAACTTAACTGGACTAGCCACATAAATACTGTGGCTACCAGAGCAAGTCAAATGTTAGGACTCTTGCGGAGAGTAACTCACCTGACTCCACAAAGCCTGTCTACCATTTCCAAGGCACAAGTCAGGAGTGTAATAGAATGTTGTCCACTTCCCTGGGTGAGCGCAGCTCCAACTACACTCCAGGAGCTCGACACCATCCAGGACAAAGCATCCCGCTTGATTAGCACTTCACCCACAACTATTCACTCCCTCGACCACTGACACACAGTACTGGAATTGTGTACGATCTACTGGATGCAGTGCAGGAACTCACCAAGGCTCCTGAGTGAGCACCTTCCAAAAGCACAACCACTGCCGTTTCGAAGGACAAACACAGCAGACGTAGGGGAAAGCCGCAACCTGGACAGTTCTCTCCAAGCCACTCACCATCCTGACTTGGAACTATGTCTCTGTTCATTCACTGTTGCTGGGTCAAAATCTTGGAACTTCCTCCCTACCAGCACCATTGATGTACCTACACCACATGGATTGCAAAGGTTCAAGAAGGCAGCTCACACCACCTTATCGAGGGCAAATAGGGATGGGCGACAAATGCTGGCGTAGCCAGTGACAACCACATCTCATGAATGAATTTTTAAAAGGCTTGGATGTATGAGTTGTAGCCAACATTGGAGCACTATGTTCCCTAGTGAAGGTGACGTCTCCTCATCCTCCTCAAGAGGTTGATCCTGATGATTGAGCCCACCCCTCAGCAAGAGGTTATCCTCTGAAAAAGCCATTAGATGTTGATCTGGATCCTCATGCCTTGCATCTGACTGCAATTCTGAGATCAGCCAGGTCTGAGAGATAAGTATGCATGGCCTGGAAATCACAAAGTGGTAGGATGGCCTGCCATTTCGACTCAAGTGACGATGATGCTTTAGCTGTAGAGTTGGGTGCTTTGGACTGGATTTGTTTATTGTCGCGTGTACCGAGGTACAGTGAAAAGTATTTTTATTACATGGCAGTAGTTGAATAAGTTCTATTTTGGTTGAGCAGTGAACCCTGGAGATATCCTGTCACTGAATCCACAAGGAGACTTAATCTTGGTTCTCTTCTCCCAGGTGAAATCATCAACAAGGAAGGGGGGAAAGTTAGGATCAAATGTCAAAGTGTGGGTTAGGTTCTGACGCCAATGATTAACCGAAATGACTGTGAGGATCTCCCCTAAGTACCACTGCTTTGGATTGGATTTGTTTATTGTCACGTGTACCGAGGTACAGTGAAAAGTATTTTTCTGCAAGCAGCTCAACAGATCATTCAGTACATGGAAGAAAAGGGAATGAAACAAAATTCAAGAAAATACATGAGAATACATAATAGGGCAACACAAGATATACAATGTAACTACATAAGCATTGGCATCGGTTGAAGCATACAGGGTGTAGTGTTAATGAGGTCAGTCAATATGAGGGTCATTTAGGAGTCTGGTGGCAGTGGGGAAGAAGAAGCTTTGATGCCTGATGCCTAGTTGTGATTGTTTCTGCTGTTACTACACTGTAATACTGTAAACTGAAGGTAATGCTCTGGCAGGTAACTTGAATTCAAGAAAAATCTGGAATTATAAGTCTAATGGTGACCATGAAACTGTTGTTGGTTGCTGTAAAAATCCATCTGCTTCGTCCTTTAGGGAAGAAAATCTACTGTCCTTAGCTGGTCTGGCCTACATGTGACTCCAGATCCACAGCAATGTGGTTGAATCTCAAATGCCTCCTGGAATGGCCCAGGAAGCCACTTAGTCCAAGGCAACTAGGGATGGGCAGCAAATGCTGACCCGGCCAGTGACACCCACATCCCATGAACCAATAGAAAACAGGTAGAGGTTGATCAGCAGACTAGAAGACAGGTGTAAGAACATTGTGATGCTGCCACCATGCCAGTATTTGCCTTCAGGTTCGCACATAATCTGGATCACAAAATGAAGGGGGCAATTCTCCGAGCCTCTCGCCGGGGCCGGAGAATCGCCGCAACCATGCCACGACGCCGGCGCGCAATTCTCCGAGGTGCGGAGAATCGTGCCATTTGCGCTGGCGCATTTAGCGTGGCGCTGGCCGCAGGCCGCTGCAATCAGCGGGGCCGACGATTCTCCGGCCCGGATGGGCCGAGCGGCCGCGCCGATACGACAGAGTCCCGCCGGCGCCGTTCACCCGTGGTCACAACTGGCAGGAGATCTGCAGGAATGGTCGGGGGGGGGGGGGGGGGGCAGCCTGTGGGGGGTGGGGGGGTGCCTCCAATGAGGTCTGGCCTGCGATCGGGGCCCACCGATCGGCGGGCCGGCCTCTCGCCCCCAGGCCTACTTTATGGCGTGGCCGGCTCCTGAACACCGACGCCATGTTGGTCGGGGCCGGCTCGCTAAAGAAGTTCCCTGCATATGCGCAGGTTGGCACGGCCCAACTGCGCATGCATGGGTTGGCACAGTGCCCATTTGGCACCATGTAAGGAGGCTGGAGTGGCGTGAACCACTCCAGCGCCATGCTGGCCCCCTATGGGGGCCAGAATCGCTTGTGCCCGGACCCCGTTCGCACCGTCATGAAATGTGACGACGTTCACGACGGCGCGAACACTTGGGCCCAATATTGGAGAATCGGTCAGAACCCAAGCTTTAATGCAGCTACAAATTCGGGCAGAATAACAATCAATTAAAAAATGGCCACAACCACATGGGAAGGGCCTCCCTGCCACCAGAGGGCACTAGCATATGATGGCTCTGTGTAATTTCTTTTTAATCTTCTTTACAGGTATTAGTGTTAACTCATTTAAGGTGAGGAAGTGTTCTGCATCGTACGTTAACAATTGAGATGACAGGTTTTCAGCTTTTCTTCCAGTTTTGAGCTGCTTTAGTTGGTTTGCTGATAAATGGCTGAATGCTCTGGTCTTTTTTGCCAGTTGAAACCTTTTTAAAAACCCTAACATCATTGGCAGCAGCATGTCTCCTGGGGTACAGACTGCCCAATTAAAAGAACGCTATGCAGTTCGACAAGTCCATCAAGGTGTGGAGGCAGAAGCGCAATTCAGCATGTGAGACTGAAAGGCCATCTGGCAGCCTTCAGTGTGTGAGCAGGGGGAGTGCTGGCCAAAATGAAGGAGTGAAACTGCTGGAGATACTTGCTGCCACGGCCTCACCACCAGCACTATACCTCACTGCAGGCTCCAGGAGACTGGAAAGAAATCGCCAACCTCTGACCGCAGAATACCTCAGACTTGTCGATTTGCGCCGTCAACTGGTAGAGTTAATTTAATTGACCAGCAACAGAAGATTCTAGGCTGCTGCGGCAGTGAAATGGTTGAAATTTTGACATCGCCATCTCTGCTTTGTGCCAGGGTCAATATCCGCAACCTAAAACAACACCAAATCTTGAATGCCACTTGCCTCCTGCTCTGGTGCATCGCCCTTCCTTCACATCCTCGTCCTTTCCACCCCCCATCTCAACTACCCCCGCTCCCATCCTCCTCTATATAATGCCAATATGTTTATGTCTTTGGCTTAAAGTGTTAAACTTGAAAGGATTCCAGTAGAGTTCAGAGTGACTAGCTATTAGTTAACTGCAGGAGCCAAGCTGCTTTCAAACCATTTTGCACTGGCCCCAAGGCTGTCCTTTTCTATAGAACAGCTGGATGCTCTAATTCTGAAGAGCATTCTCTGTACTTGGAGACATTAGGAGCGCAGTGAATGATTTTGGAGCCATGTCCTTTGCCATATCACGTTCAAATATTTGACCCCAGGGAGGTAAAAAAGGATTGTAATTCTACAGCAAAACCGACTGAGTGATCTATGATTGTTACTGCAGAACGTACACATTAATCCCAACTTGTCAACTGCAACTTCAAAAACCACAGGACAAGAAGGCTCACATCCTCTAGCACTTCAAATGAGGAGCATCCATAACTGAACAATAACCAATGTAATTTCCTTTTCTTGTGTCTCGCAGCCAACTGAGGAGAATCATCAGCTTCCCTTCTCATTCTTTTTCCAATTACCTCCTCACCTCTTGTGTAAGACCATAAGACATAGGAGCAGAATTAGGCCACCTGGCCCATTGAGTCGGCTCTGCCATTCAATCATGGCTGATATTTTTCTCATCCCCATTCTCCTGCCTTCTCCCCATAACCCCTGATTCCCTTATTAATCAAGAACCTATCTATCTCTGTCTTAAAGACATTCAGTGATTTGGCCTCCAAAGCCTTCTGCGGCAAAGAGTTCCACAGATTAGGGGCAGCACGGTAGCATGGTGGTTAGCATAAATGCTTCACAGCTCCAGGGTCCCAGGTTCGATTCCCGGCTGGGTCACTGTCTGTGCGGAGTCTGCACGTCCTCCCCGTGTGTGCGTTGGTTTGCTCCGGGTGCTCCGGTTTCCTCCCACAGTCCAAAGATGTGCGGGTTAGGTGGATTTGCCATGCTAAATTGCCCGTAGTGTCCTAAAAAAGTAAGGTTAAGGGGGGGGGGGGGGGTTGTTGGGTTACGGGTATAGGGTGGATACGTGGGTTTGAGTAGGGTGATCATGGCTCGGCACAACATCGAGGGCCGAAGGGACTGTTCTGTGCTGTACTGTTCTATGTTCTATGAGACCCCATTATCAGCAGTGAATACAGTATACAGAATTGAAAGTAAATTGCTATTTCACTTGAAAGGAGTGTTTGGAGCCTTGGACGGTAAGAAGGTAGGGGGTGAAAGGGCAGCTGTTGCTTCTCCTACGCTTGCACAGAAATATGCAAAGAAAGGAAAGAAAAGGGTTGGTGATGAGGAGTGGAGCAGGGTGTTGGGGAGGGAACAATGTCTTCAGAATGCAGAAAACGAAGGGAAGAGGAAAACGTGTTTGGTGGTGACACCATGCCGGAGGGTCAGGACTGGATGTTCCTCGGAAAATGGAGATTGATTGGGTGGAAGATGAGGACAAGGGAATCTAGCATGGATCTGGGAGTGAGGAGAATGGGTGAGAGCAGAAAAGCGTAAAATAGAGTGAACGCTGCCGAGGGCCCTGTCAGCCATGGCAGAGGTCAATCCTTGGTTGAGGAAAAAGGGAATGATATTGGAAGTGCTGGTATGGAAGTTGTATCATTCAAATAGATGTGACCGAGATTGGGAAACTGGGAGAATAGAATCGGGCCCCCCCTTACAGGAAAAATGTGAAGAGATGTGGTGAAGGTAGCTCTGGGAGTCAGGGGTCTGAAAGTGAAACCTGGCTGATAGACTAGCCCCAGAGATGAAAATAGAGGAATCAAGGAAAGGAAGGGTCAGAGAAACACTATGTGAAGTTGAGAGAAGGCTGGAAACTGAAAACAAAGTCAATAAGCCTTTCCAGTTCAGGGTGAGAGCCCAAGAAATGGCAGGTGTAGCGCAGATCCATGTAGGCCCCATAGAGTCACAAATTTGCCTGCTTGAATAGGAATGACCTTCAACAAATGAACTGGTGAAAGAGAACCTGCAGAGGACTTGGAGCAGCAGCGAACCATAGCACAGGAGTGGGAGAATAACGAGCACAAGTAGAACATCTTCTATAAAAAGAAAATGGATTTAAAGGATTAACACTGGGGAGTTATTTCGTTGAGGTCTGTCTACATTTATTTTCTGACAGCTTCTTTAAACCAGCCATTTATTATTGCTGTTTTCTTTCAAACCGCAAACATCAATTTCAAGGGAAAGCAATTACTGTAAAGTTTAGGGTCATTTCTTCATCTTTATTACAACATAATAATTCAGTGCAGCTTGATAGTGATTTGCTTTTCCCTTGTGACCTGGGTATTGGTTTGTTTTGCCCTTCTTTTGCATTACTGCAATGTCAGAAATAACTGAAAGTCAGAGTTTCATTGTGCAATTGCTGCTAATTCAGCTGCATCCCTATATCATTCTATTTCACATTCAGTTTAAGGCTGACAAACGTGGGTCTTAAACTAGTGTCTGAAACTTAAATAAAGGCAAAGTGGGAAAATGTGAGGTCTGCTTTGGCAGGCAGATTGCAGAATGCTGCAGTTCGGAGGGAACTGGGCGTTCTTTTACGCAAGTCCAAAAACGTGAGCATGCAGTTACAACAAGTAATTAAGAAGGGTATGGAATGTTGGCTTTTATTGCAGGGAGACTGATGTATAACAGTTGTAACTCTTTGTTATGACCCCCTCAGGGGCCAAATTGTATAGGATTCCCCTCGTACACCTTAGAGTATGAACTTCCCAGCTGATTGGTGGGGAAGAGCCTCCCCCTAATTGGGAGTAACCTCACAGGATATAAACCTCACCCTGGGAGTAGGTCGGGGAGGTTGACCCTGCGGGGTGAGGAGTAATGTAATTGTAGTGTTGTGCAAGGAGTAAATAAACCTGGTTGTTATGAAGTCCTTAATTTCTGCCAGCACACTGTTATAACTTGCCCCGATGGCAGTGAAAGAATGGCATATAGTTTCAAATCAGCATGGTTTTAGTCTTGGAGGGGTACTTACTGGTGATGGAGTTCCCATGCACCTGCTGCCCTTGTCCTTCTAGGTGGCAGGGGGCATGGGTTTGAAAGACTAATTTGAGGCTTTAAAAGATGTCAAGTGACATCTCGGGTATATAGACCAAAACTATTTATGCTGATTGGGGAGTCGAGGATTAGTGGGCACAGTCTAAAGGTCCTGAGTAAAATTAACAATCACTTATTTTTTAATATAAATTTAGAGTACCCAATTCGTTTTTGTCCAATTTAGCATGGCCAATCCACCTACCTGCACACATCTTTGCATTGTGGGGGCGAAACTCACACAAACATGGGGAGAATGTGCAAACTCCACACGGACAGTGACCCAGATCCAGGATCGAATCCAGAACCTCGGTGCCTTGAGGAATGCCATAGCTATTAAGGGATATGGGGCAAAGTCAGGTATATGGAATTATCTCACAGACCAGCTAAAGTTGAATGGTCGAACAGCTTTGAGAGGCTAAATGGTGTACTCCCATTCCTCTATGTTCCTACTTGAAAATGGAAAATAGGCAGAGGAATTAAACTTATTGGTTTAAAAATCTGGCACAATACAAGGACACAAATGTCCTCCTTGTTTGTTATATAATTCTACAATTCAATTGTTACAGCACCCTGGTGTAGTACGTGGTCATTTCTAGCCCCACTTCACCCAGAATCCAAACTCAATTGAGTTAACCAATAATTCATAGAAAAATACCCGAAGTCTTTGCCCAATAATTATAGTCAACAGGATTGTACGTTTAAACACAATTACTGTTTATCTCTCACAACAACTATAATGAAATATGCAGCAAATAAAACTGGGTAACTATTGCCTAATTTAACTTGCCCCTACCCTCCACACACACATATGAGACAGACAAACACAGAAGGGAGGGGGAGTGAAAATGGCAGGTAAAAGGAAAAAGAGTCGTTGTTTCAGGTGGTTGTCTTTAAGCAGACCTTCCTTCAATGAAAGCTTTCAGATCCTGGTCTATGTTTTCAGCATGTAATAGTTGCCCTGTAGATTCATTCATTCAGGTTCATTTGCAGAAATACATCAACTCACAGCCTTTATGGAGAGAGAAGAGAAGAGGGGGGGAGAAGATCCTTGTTCCTGTGTCCAGGATTGAAAACTGAGCACCTTGTGTCTCTGAAAATCATTCCACTCAGACAGGATCCAATCATCACCTGTTACTGGGCAGAATACAGGCTTTTGGCCAATTCATTGGCCACCAGCCAACCAATCGAACCAAGTCCCATCCCATCTCTAGGGTGTTGAGAAGTCTGGGTCTTGCTTTCCAAAGCTAGCAGCACCAGATCTATGTTGAAACTTCTTGAATTCCTCATGCTCTCAGCTGCTTGACTTCACGATACATGTCTAATAATCATCCATGGGTCAAAATGATGATATCAAAAATAAAGAAAGGGGAAATAAGGGAATCAACAGGAAGAGCCCTTACACTTTAAATTGGCAAACCATGTGTCCCTGGGCTGGCACCTAATATAAATCATGATGCCCTTTTGAGAGGCTTGTTGCTGAGTGGAACCAGCTTGGATTGTAGTGCACTGGTGACAAGACGAAAGGATAAGGCGGCGTGATGGCACAATGGTTAGCCCTGCTGCCTCACTGCGCCAGGGACCCGTGTTCAATTCCGATCTCGGGTGGATGTCTGTGTGGAGTTTGCACTTTCCTCCGGTTGCTCCGGTTTCCACCTACAGTCCAAATATGTGTGGGTTAGTGGATTGGCCACGCTAAATTGCCCGTTGCTATCCAAAAGTTAGGTGTGGTTGTGGGGATGGGGTGGAGGAGTGGGCCTAGGTAGGGTGCTTTTTCAAAGGGTGGGTGCACATTCGCTGGGCCAAATGGCCTCCTTCTGCACTGGTTCTATGGGTACGTGTGGCACATAATGCTGATTGTTGTGGAATGACTTTCCACGTGCCGATTTCAGAATTTTGTAAACCATGTTCCTCAACTCCAAGGATTGTGCCCCAATGGTCAGCTGCCCTCAATGTCCACAGAAACAGGAGTGGGTCTTCAGCCCCTTAAGCCTGCTGTATGCTTTACTTCAATATGAATGATTTGTAGCTCAACTCTATATGCCAACTTCTGCTCTATACCCCTTACCATCACCCTCCTCCTCCCAAACCTAACAAATATTTCATACTCTCAGTTTTGAAAGCTCCAATTAATCCCTCAGTATTCAGTCCTTTCCACTATGAAATGAAAAATGAAAATCGCTTACTGTCACGAGTAGGCTTCAATGAAGTTACTGTGAAAAGCCCCTAGTCGCCACATTCCGGCGCCTGTCCGGGGAGGCTGGTACGGGAATCGAACCGTGCTGCTGGCCTGCCATGGTCTGCTTTAAAAGCCAGCGATTTAGCCCAGTGAGCTAAACCAGCCCCATTTGAATTTACCATTTTAAATGAAGAAGTGTTTTCTGATGTGACTTTTAAACAGCTAAGCTTTAATTTTAAGATAATGTCCCCTCGTTCTTGATTCCTGAACTAGAGTAAATACATTTCCTGTACAAACCTTATTTTCCTGATCATCCCTTAAAATGTTATGCCTTTTGTTGTAAACAACCTTTTTTACAAGAAGGGAATGAATTATATCAATGGCTCTATTCCACTGTGCATCATTATACTGCAGTGCAGTTTTATGACCTTATATCTAACTTAATTGAGGACAAAGTACCTTCCTATAAATGGTTTGAGGCTGACTCAGTCCATTAAAGTTGTCAACTGTACATCTGCACAATGACGGCCTTCAATTTTCTTCATCCTTCTGGATTATCTGCTTTTGTCTGCTCTACCGCTTCTTAATCATTTTCATTACTTCACTTTATGTTTCAATTTGGACACATTATTGGGTCAATTTGGGTCAATGGTGCTGAGCTACTCAAACACGTCTGAAAGCTTAGGTTGACATTAATGGTTTGCTGCGTGAATGCTAGCTCCCAAAGTCGTGCGGTCTCCCTCAATTCTAACAGTGGTGTTTATTTCAGGACTTGTCTTTTTGAAATATTCTCCCAGCCTTTTCAAGTATGAAAACCCCAGTCACAGCCAGGGCAGTGGACACCTTTGCCCGTTTTGTCCTCGGTTTCAGGGCGCACCCTTTGAAATGAAATGAAATGAAACTCGCTTATTGTCACGAGTAGGCTTCAAATGAAGTTACTGTGAAAAGCCCCTAGTCGCCACATTCCGGCGCCTGTTCGGGGAGGCTGTTACGAGGCCACTCCAATGTGTTCCTGGGACACCTCTCCTGAGGTACAGATCATTATTAGAATCTAGACGTATGCCCTCAATGGCGTAGTGTGTCAGCCGTGGCTCAGTGCTAACTCCCTTATATTATATAATCTTTACAAGGGCAGCATGGTAGCATTGTGGATAGCACAATCGCTTCACATCTCCAGTGTCCCAGGTTCAATTCCGGCTTGGGTCACTGTCTGTGTGGAGTCTGCACATCCTCCCCGTGTGTGCGTGGGTTTCCTCTGGTGCTCCGGTTTCCTCCCACAGTCCAAAGATGTGCGGGTTAGGTGGATTGGCCATAATAAATTGCCCTTAGTGTCCAAAATTGCCTTAGTGTTGGGTGGGGTTACTGGGTTATGGGGATAGGGTGGAGGTGTTGACCTCGGGTAGGGTGCTCTTTCCAAGAGCCGATGCAGTCTCGATGGGCCGAATGGCCTCCTTCTGCACTGTAATCTGTGATAAATCTATGATAACTAGGCTTACATTAACACTGCAATGAAGTTACTGTGAAAAGCCCCTAGTCGGCACATTCTGGCGCCTGTTCGGGTACACAGAGGATGAATTCCAAATGACCTAACAAGCACGTCTTTTGGGACTTGTGGGAGGAAACCAGAGCACCCAGAGGAAACCCACACAGACACCAGGAGAAAGTGCAGACAGCGACCCAAGCTGGGAATCAACTTGCCTCTAATTCAGAGTTATGTATCAGACTTCATTCCAGCAATATTGGCACGAGTATTTGGGCGAACATAAAATATGCCTTGATCGCTATTCAAATATTTTTATTTAATTTTGAGGGCCCAACTCTTTTTTTTTTCCAATTAAGGGGCAATTTTGCCAATCCACCTACCCTGCACATCTTTGGGTTGTGGGGTTGAGACCCACGGGGACAATGTGCAAACTCCACACAAACAGTGATTCGGGGGCTGGGATCGAACGTGAGTCCTCAGCGCCGTGAGGCAGCAGTGCTAACCATTACACTACCGTGCTGCCCAGATCTCTATTCAAAGAAGAGTTCTCAGCAGCGTCCCAGCTGAAACTTATCCCTCAGCCGACATCACTAAAAATAGCTGACGAAAGCAAAATACTGCAGATGCTGGAAATCTGAAATAATAGACAAAAATGCTGGAAGTAATGAGCAGGTTGGACAGCATCTGTGGAGAAAGAAACACTTCAGGTCAATTAAACTGCTACTTTTACAGTAAAAACAGCTTCTCGGGTCAAAGTCAGATTGCTGTTTGTGCTTGCTTGTTTTGTGCAAATTGTTTCCTGCAGTTCCGACCAGTGACGACAACTTCTAAAGTATTTAATTGCCCGGAATACACTCTGGGACATCCTGAGGTTGTAAAATGTGTGATATAATGCAATATTGTTATTTTTCTGCACACTAGCTCCATTTCAGTCAAACATTTATAAACTCTGACCATTTAAATCGGATATATGTGATTTTAGCTTCTCGGGGACATTTCTAGCTCACCAGTAAATTGTGCAGTAGTTTAACTCACACAGACTGCCAGGAAAGACATGGCACAAAATTGTTGATTGACGGTGAATTTTAGAAAGGGAAGAAGAAGCATAATTCCCTCCTTCTGCATTGCCTGCATGCTGGAAAGGAATTTGTCTGAATTGTGGGGAGGCTAATTGATTGTGGAATCATCGCAACCAAGTCCAATCCTGCCCCTCAGCCTCCACTACACTTTCCAGCGGGGAGTCATTGAATAGCATTAAGTGGTAGGAGCCCTGGCTGATTATTTTTTTTTGATCCCTCTCAGCTGTGGGACATTGAGATGAAATCCTACTGTGTCCTTGGTTGAGACCAGGCGGTTTAGTACACAGCACTGGCTGAACCTGAAGTCTTTGCTGTTCCTGTAATCGCATTTAATTCCCCCATTGGGGGTTGAATCCTTTACTTGAGTCAAAGCCATTGTACAGTAATGGAGGCGATGTGCTAAAAGGTGCAGAACAGAATGCTCTACTCATTTCCGCAATAGACCGTTGTATTCAATAAAGTACGGGTCATTCTCATTTACAGTGCATAAACTTAATTAGTAGACTAATTGTTCCTTTCGACACCTTTGCAGAAAGCTAAATATGCAGATTGCTCGTCTAAGTGAGGCTATTTCACACCCCATCATTTTCCTAAGTGTCGAACTGCTGTAAAAGTCGCATAATTTTCACTGATTAAGAATGACAATTTACTCAAGCCTCAAATGTTTCAAAGGTGTTTATTTAAACAGGGCTGCTTGTTCCAGTCTTGGGAGCATATTGGTTGTGTTTCATCAGTTAGGTGTTTTGTCAGGACATCATTCTCTTGTAGACTTTGCTAAGCTCTGTGCTTACAGTAAAACAATTGCAGCTTCAGTGAAGCTCAAGGAGAGCAGCATTTGCGGAGTGAGAAAGAGTTAAGGTTTTGAGTCCGTACAACTCATCTTCAGAACTCTGAAGTAGAGTAAGAAGTCTTACAACACCAGGATAAAGTCCAACAGGTTTGTTTCAAACACTAGCTTTCGGAGCACTGCTCCTTCCTCAGGTGAATGAAGAGGTATGTTCCAGAAACATATATATAGACAAATTCAAAGGTGCCAGTCAATGCTTAGAATGTGAGCATTTGCAGGTAATTAAATCTTTACAGATCCAGAGATAGGGGTAACCCCAAGTTAAAGAGGTGTGAATTGTCTCAAGCCAGGACAGTTGGTAGGATTTCGCAAGCCCAGGCCAGATGGTGGGGGATGAATGTAATGCGACATGAATCCCAAGTCCCGGTTGAGGTCGCACTCATGTGTGCGGAACCTGGCTCTAAGTTTCTGCTCAGTGATTCTGTGTTGATACGTGTCCTGAAGGCCGCCTTGGAGAGCGCTTACCCGGAGATCAGAGGCTGAATGCCCTTGACTGCTGAAGTGTTACCCGACTGGAAGGGAACATTCCTGCCTGGTGATTGTCGCGTGATGTCCGTTCATTCGTTGTTGCAGCGTCTGCATGGTCTCGGCAATGTACCACGCTTCGGGACATCCTTTCCTGCAGCGTGTGAGGTAGACAACGTTGGCCGAGTCACACGAGTATGTACCGCGTAACTGGTGGGTGGTGTTCTCACATGTAATGGTGGTACTCATGTCGTTGATCTGGCACGTCTTGCAGAGATTGCCATGGTAGGGTTGTGTGGTGTTGTGGTCTCTGTTCTGAAGGCTGGGTAGTTTGCTGCAAACAATGGTTTGTTTGAGGTTGCGCGGTTGTTTGAAGGCAAGTAGTGGGGGTGTGGGGATGACCTTGGCAAGATGTTCATCTTCATCGTTGATGTCTTGAAGGCTGCGAAGAAGATGTCGCAGTTTCTCCGCTCCGGGAAAGCACTGGATGATGAAGGGTACTCTGTCAGTTGTGTCCCGCATTTGTCTTCTGAGGAGGTCGTTGCGGTTTTTTGCTGTGACGCGTTGGAATTGTTGATCGATGAGCGAGCGCCATATCCCGTTTGTACGAGGGCATCTTTCAGCGTCTGCAGATGTCTGTTGCGCTCCTCCTCGTCTGAGCAGATCTGAAGTAGAGTCACAGAAGGCCACAGCACAGAAAAGGTCCATTGTGTCTGCTCCAGACGGACTAAAAACATCAACTAATTTCTCTCTCGCTGGAGATGCATGCCAGATCTGCTAAACTTTTCCAGCATTTTCTGTTGTTATTTCAGATTGCATCTGTATTATTTTGTTTTATTAACTTGTCAAGACTGGATTTAGCTTGGATTACAAGATGCACTTAATTGACTTGTATATTCAGCCGATCTGGTTGTTCATGTTTCGGAGCCAGTGAGTGAAATTGCCTCATTCAACAATATCAATAATGCATTTATAGTGCTGTTAGCTCCGTAATAGGGTTTAGAAGAGGGTTGGGAGTTGGGATGGTAATTTGTAAGGAGTGGGAGTTTTGAGTTTGTTTTTGATCTGAAGGAGATGGGGAACATTATTGAAGGAGTGAAAAGCATTAATAATAACATGGGAGTCTGGAAATTACATTCAGTGGGAATAGGATTGAGGGAGCAGGAGGTGAGCATAATAATGAGCATCATGAAAGAGGTGAAATAAGAGAGAAATCAGAGAAAGATGTAGGGCACGGTTCATCCAAAAACTTTCTAAGGTCTGGATTCTTTCGCCCTGCCCGCTACAAGATTGCAACAAGCGGGATGTGGACCATGTAAAGGTCCATTGACCTTGTGCGGAATGCCTGGTCACCATCAAGGCTCGGTCAGAGAATCCCACCCTTGGTGTTTGGCGGGGTATTTCCCTCTGGCTTTTTAGGTGAGATCCATACTGGTACTCACCCACATCTAGGGTGCCAGTTAACGGATGAATCATTGCAGGAGGCTTTGGCTGAGAGCTTCTCCCTGGCTCTGTTGGTGAGTTCTCCACTCCTATCTAACCAAAATTCGGCAGGAGCTGGGGAATGTGGATTGGGAGCTGCTGTGCGAAGGTAAATCCACATTTGATATGTGGGAGGCTTTTAAGGAAAGGCTGATTAGAGTGCAGGACAGACATGTTCCTGAGAAAATGAGGGATAGAAATGGCAAGATTAGGGAACCATGGATGACAGGTGAAATTGTGAGACTAGCTAAGAGGAAAAAGGAAGCATACATAAGGTCCATGGTTAGGGGGATTGGCCATGCCAAATTGCCCGTAGTGTAAGGTTAATGGGGGGGATTGTTGGGTTACGGGTATACGGGTTACGTGGGTTTAAGTAGGGTGATCATTGCTCGGCACAACATCGAGGGCCGAAGGGCCTGTTCTGTGCTGTACTGTTCTATGTTCTATGTCCAGACGACTGAAGACAGACGAAGCTTTGGGAGAATATCGGGAATGTAGGACCAATCTGAAATGAGGAATCAAGATGGCTAAAAGAGGTCATGAGATATCTTTAGCAAACAGGGTTAAGGAAAATCCCAAAGCCTTTTATTCATATATAAGGATCAAGAGGGTAACTAGAGAAAGGGTTGGCCCATTCGGGGACAAAGGAGGAAAGTTATGCGTGGAGTCAGAGAAAATGGGTGAGATTCTTAACGAGTACTTTGCATCGGTATTCACCGAGGAGAGGGACATGACGGATGTTGAGGTTAGGGATGGATGTTTGATTACTCTAGGTCAAGTCGGCATAAGGAGGGAGGATGTGTTGGGTATTCTAAAAGGCATTAAGGTGGACAAGTCTCCAGGTCCGGATGGGATCTATCCCAGGTTACTGAGGGAAGTGAGAGAAGAAATAGCTGGGGCCTTAACAGATATCTTTGCAGCATCCTTGAACACGGGTGAGGTATCGAAGGACTGGAGAATTGCTAATGTTGTCCCCTTGTTTAAGAAGGGCAGCAGGGATAATCCATGTAATTATAGACTGGTGAGCCTGACGTCAGTGGCAGGGAAGCTGCTGGAGAAGATACTGAGGGATAGGATCTATTCCCATTTGGAAGAAAATGGGCTTATCAGTGATAGGCAACATGGTTTTGTGCAGGGAAGGTCATGTCTTACCAACTTAATAGAATTCTTTGAGGAAGTGACAAAGTTGATTGATGAGGGAAGGGCTGTAGATGGCATATTACATGGACTTCAGTAAGGCATTTGATGAGGTTCCCCAGGGTAGGCTGATGGAGAGTGAAGTCATGGGGTCCAGGGTGTACTAGCTAGATGGATAAAGAACTGGCTGGGCATCAGGAGACAGAGAGTAGTAGTGGAAGGGAGTTTCCCAAAATGGAGAACTGTGACCAGTGGTGTTCTACAGGGAACCGTGCTGGGACCACTGTTGTTTGTGATGTACATAAATGATCTGAGGAAGTATAGGTGGTCTGATTAGCAAGTTTGCAGATGACACTAAGATTGGTGGAGTACAGATAGTGAAGGGGACTGTCAGAGAATACAGCAGAATATAGATAGATTGGAGAGTTGGGCAGAGAAATGGCAGATGGAGTTCAATCCGGGCAAATGTGAGGTGTTGCATTTTGGAAGATCCAATTCAAGAACAAACTATACGGTAAATGTAAAAGCCCTGGGGAAAATTGATGTACAGAGAGTTCTGGGTGTTCCGGTCCACTGTACCCTGAAGGTGGCTGCGCAGGTCGATAGAGTGGTCAAGAAGGCATACAGCATGCTTTCCTTCATCGGGAGGGGTATTGAGTACAAGAGTCGGCAGGTCATGTTACAGTTGCATAGGACTTTGGTTGGGGCACATTTGGAATACTGCGCACAGTTCTGGTCGCCACATTACCAGAAGGATGTGGATGATTTAGAGAGGGTGCAGAAGAGGTTCTCCAGGATGTTGGCTGGTTTGGAGGGTGCTAGCTGTGAAGAAAGGTTGAGTAGATTAGGATTGTTTACGTTGGAAAGACGGAGGTTGAGAGGGGACCTCATTGAGGTCTACAAAATCATGAGGGGTATAGACAGGGTGGATAGCAAGAAGCCTTTTCCAAGAGTGGGGGACTCAATTACTAGGGGTCACGAGTTCAAGGTGAGAGGGGAAAAGTTTAAGGGAGATGTGCGTGGAAAGTTCTTTACGCAGAGGGTGGTGGGTGCCTGGAATGCATTACCGGCGGAGGTGGTTGAGGCGGGCACGATAGTGTCATTTAAGATATAACTGTACAGATACATGAATGGGCAGGGAGCAGAGGGATACAGATCCTTAGAAAATAGGCGAGAGTTTTAGATAGAGGATCTGGATCGGCGCAGGCTTGGAGGGCCGAAGGGCCTGTTCCTGCGCTATAATTTTTCTTTGTTCTTTGTTCACACTTGGTCAATTTTTGGGGCCATGGGGAATTTCTCCCCAGTCATACTCTGAACTTTTTCATCAGTGGGTGCTGAACTCACCGGCCAGGCCTGCTCCTCAGACCTGTTTTCAAAGGTGCCTGATCTCTAAGTGAGTTTCATGGTCTCCCACAACCCCCCCCCCCCCTCCATCCACAGACTATGTCACCCCCATCAGGCATTGGCATTGCGCACCCCCCCCCTTCATTCCCCAACCTTTGAAGCCTCCCCATGCCCCCCTTAACCCCCTACCCTTTATACTTCCTCACGCCCTCTCTTTCATGGAAGTGGCCTCCCAAAAGCCCTAACTCATGGCAGTGCCAACCTGGCAACCTGGCACTGCCCTGTCCGTGACCACCCAGTCTTGCAGGCTTTAATGACCTGCGAGACCCCCGGAGAGGCCACCACGCCTAATCCCCACGTGTGTCCAGGCGAGGCCTCGTCGGTGCAGCCAGTGACTCCCAGGCGCCAGGAAAATGCAGCCTCATTGAGGCCAGGCATATTTAAATTCGACTAATTACTCATTAAAATATTTGTATTATCTGGATCATGCCCAGCGAGGGTATTGTGAGTCGGGTGATTCACGTGAAGTTTTGTGCCCGGTGCGAAGCCTGATTTCGGCCTCTCCCAAAATTCACACAGTTCATCTGGATTGACGCTGAGCGCAATGCGGTGGTAGAATCACGCCATCTGGATTGACGCTGAGCGCAATGCGGTGTTAGAATCACGCCATCTGGATTGACGCTGAGCGCAATGTGGTGGTAGAATCACGCCATCTGGATTGACGCTGAGCGCAATGCGGTGTTAGAATCACGCCATCTGGATTGACGCTGAGCGCAATGTGGTGGTAGAATCACGTCATCTGGATTGACGCTGAGCGCAATGCGGTGTTAGAATCACGCCATCTGGATTGACGCTGAGCGCAATGTGGTGGTAGAATCACGTCATCTGGATTGACGCTGAGCGCAATGCGGTGGTAGAATCACGCCATCTGGATTGACGCTGAGCGCAATGCGGTGGTAGAATCACGCCTGTAAGTTCAGCATTCAGGTTAGGGTTAACCTCAGCCGAAACTTGGTTCTGTGGGTTAGAGGAGGGTAGGAAAGCAGTAGAAGCAGCTGATTGGTCACAGAATTGCAGAACAGTATAGTGCCAGAGGACTGGAAAGTGGTGAATGTTGTTCCTTTGTTCAAGAAAGGGAACAGGAATGACCCTGGTATTTATAGGCCAGTTAGTCTTACTTCGGTGGTCGGTAAGTTAATGGAAAAGGTCCTGAAGGATAGGATTAATGACCATTTGGAAAGATGCAGCTTAATTCGGAGGGTGGTCAACACGGATTCGTGAAGGGTAAGTCTTGCCTCACAAATTTGATTGAATTCTTTGGGGAGGTAATTAAGTGTGTCGATGAAGGTAGAGCAGTTGATGTCGTATACATGGATTTCAGTAAGGCGTCTATAAGGTTCCCCATGGTTGGCTCATGAAGAAAGTAAGGAGGTGTGGCAGAGAGGGATATTTGGCCAATTGGATAAGTAACTGGCTATCACATAGAAGACAGAGGCTGGTGGTGGATGGAAACGTTTCAGACTGGAGACCAGTTACCAGCTGTGTACCACAGGGATCAGTGCTGGGTCCTCTGCTATTTGTGATTTTTATCAATGACTTGGAGGAGGGGGCTGAAGAGTGGGTCAGTAAATTTGCTGATGACACCAAGATTGGTGGAGTACTGGATGAGGTGGAGGGCTGTTGTAGGCTGAAAAGAGACATCGATAGGATGCAGAGCTGGGCCGAAAAATGGCAGATGGAGTTTAACCCTGATAAGTGCGATTCATTTTGGTCGGACAAATTTGAATGCAGATAACAGGATAACAGGCAGGATTCTGAGGAATGTGGAGGAACAGAGAGATCTTGGGATTCATGTCCACAGATCTCTGAAGGTTGCCACTCAAGTGGATAGAGCCGTGAAGAAGGCCTACAGTGTGTTAGTGTTTATTAACAGGGGGCTTGAGTTTAAGAGCCGCGGGGCTATGCTGTAATTGTATAGGACCCTGGTGAGACCACATTTGGAGTATTGTGTGCAGTTCTGGTCACCTCACTGTAGAAGTGATGTGGAAGCATTGGAAAGGGTGCAAAGGAGATTTACCAGATGCTGCCTGGTTTGGAGGGTAGGTCTTATGAGGAAAGGTTGAGGGAGCTAGGACTTTTCTCTTTGGAGCGGAGGAGGATGTGAGGCGACTTTATAGAGGTTTATAAGGTGATGAGGGGGATAGCTATAGTGAACGTTCAGAGACTATTTCCTCGGGTCGATGTAGCTGTTAGAAAGGGGCTGGATTAGCTCACCAGGCTAAATCGCCGGCTTTTAAAGCAGACCAAGCAGGCCAGCAGCACGGTTCAATTCCTGTACCAGCCTCTCCGGACAGGCGCCAGAATGTGGCGACTAGGGACTTTTCACAGTAACTTCATTGAAGCCTACTCGTGACAATAAGCGATTTTCATTTTTTCATTTCAGAGGGAGATAGGAGACTCACACTTAAATGGCAGTGGGAGCCATGGCTGGCAGCAGGAGTGAAACCCCAAGATGCTGGATGCAGTGCTGCAAGAATGTTCTCACCTAAGTCATCAAGGTCAGTGAATGCATCCTCAGTTGCCATATCTTAGCAATTGCACCAGTAGCTTCAAATCACCAGTCCCACCAGTCATCTTGCAGTAATCCCTATTATTACAGACTCACACCTAACATTTATATTCTCCACCGCACCATCACATGAGTAGCACTGCTGCAAATCTCACGGCCACATCTCACCGACTGCACACACTGCCATCAATTCAGTAAAATAGTAAAAGCTACAGTCGAAAACATAATGCGTGACATTCACTGACACACTTTCCTCTCTCTCCTGTAGGACAAGATGTTGCACAACTGGAGGCAGCAGGAGCTACCTGGATAGGGACAGGTATGCCTACATATCCTCATCCCCATGGTGGTGATGGTGTTGGCCATTATTTGAAAGTCCACTTGCTGAGGGACTGGCCAAATGGCAGTGAAGAAGACATTGAAGATGATGGTTATCCCCATAACCAATCCACAGCTAGTTTCAGCTGGGTGCAGATGCATAGCCTTGGACGTTGCAAGAAAGAGCGTTCTACCTCGAGCAGCAGCGTGAGATCTGCATCAACGTGTCAGAGTTCCTGGAGGGGGTGGAGGTTTGTGGGCTGATCATGCGGCGGTCCCTTCAGCGCATGTGTACCAGCATGGCTCATGGCTTTGAAGTTGATATTAAGAAGGAGGATGTGCTGGAAATTTTGAAAAGCATCAGGATAGATAAGTCCCCTGGACCTGACGGGATATATCCAAGGTCACTACGGGAAGCGAGGGAGGAGATTGCTGCGCCGTTGGCGATGATCTTTCATCCTCATACTCCACTGGAGTAGTACCGGATGATTGGAGGGAGGTGAATGTTGTTCTCCTGTTCAAGAAAGGGAATAGGGAAATCCCTGGGAATTATAGACAC
The DNA here is from genome assembly GCF_902713615.1 of Scyliorhinus canicula. Taxonomy (NCBI): domain Eukaryota; kingdom Metazoa; phylum Chordata; class Chondrichthyes; order Carcharhiniformes; family Scyliorhinidae; genus Scyliorhinus; species Scyliorhinus canicula. Next base: position 79,694,763 of record NC_052165.1, on the reverse strand, counting down.
ATCAGTCTTACGTCTGTGGTGAGCAAAATATTGGAAAGGATTCTGAGAAATAGGATTTATGATTATTTAGAAAAACATAGTTTGATTAAACAGTCAGCATGGCTTCGTGAGGGGCAGGTCATGCCTCATTGAAGTCTTTGAGGATGTGACGAGACACATTGATGAAGGTCGGGCAGTGGATGTGGTGTATATAGATTTCAGTAAGGCATTTAGAACAGAGCGTAGAACAGTACATGAAGAAGGTCTATAGTGTGTTAGCGTTTATTAACAGGGGGTACAGTGTGTTAGCGTTTATTAACAGGGGGCTTAAGTTTAAGAGCCGTGCGGTTATGCTGCAACTGTACATGACCCTGGTGAGACCACATTTGGAGTATTGTGTGCAGTTCTGGTCATCTCACTATATGAAGGATGTGGAAGCATTGGAAAGGGTGCAAAGGAGATTTACCAGGATGCTGCCTGGTTTATGAGGAAAGGTTGAGGGAGCTAGAGCTTTTCTCTTTGGAACGGAGGAGGATGAGAGGCGACTTAATAGAGGTTTATAAGATGATGAGGGGGTTAGATAGAGTGGACGTTCAAGACTATTTCCTCGGGTGGATGCAGCTGTTACAAAGGAGCATAACTATAAGATTCAGGGTGGGAGATATAGGAGTGATGTCCGAGGTAGGTTCTTTACTCAGAGAGTGGTAAGGGTGTGGAATGGACTGCCTGCTGTGATAGTGGAGTCGGACACTTTAGGAACTTTCAAGCGGTTATTGGATAGGCACATGGAGCACACCAGAATGACAGGGAGTGGGATAGCTTGACCTTGGTTTCGGACAAGGCTCGGCACAACATCGAGATAAGGTTCCCCATGGTAGGCTCATTCAGAAAGTTAGGGGGCATGGGGTACCGGGAAATTTGGCTGTCTGGATACAGAATTGGCTGGCCGAAAGAAGACAGTAGTGGATGGAAAGTATTCCGCCTGGAGGTCGGTGACCAGTGGTGTCCCACAAGGATCTGATCTAGGACCTCTGCTCTTTGTGGGTTTTATAAATTACTTGGATGAGGAAGTGGAAGGGTGGGTTAGTAAGAGATGAGTTCAACCTTGATAAATGTGAAGTGATTCATTCTGGAAGGTTGAATTTGAATGCTGAATACAGGGTTAAAGGCAGGGTTCTTGGAAGTGTGGAGGAACAGAGGGATCTTAGGGTCCATGTACATAGATCCCTCAAAGTTGCCACCCAGGTTGATAGGGTTGTTAATAAGGCGTATGGTGTGTTGACTTTCATTAACAGGGGGATTGAGTTTAAGAGCTGCGAGATTTTGCTGCAGTTTTGTAAAACTCTAGTTAATCCACACTTGGAATATTGTGTCCCGTTCTGGTCGCCTCATAGGAAGGATGTGGATGCTTTGGAGAGGGTACAGAGAAGATTTAGCAGGGTGCTGCCTAAACTGGAGGGCATGTCTTATGAAGAAAGGTTGAGGGAGCTAGGCCTTTTCTCACTGGAGCGAAGAAGGTAGAGAGGTGACTTGATAGAGGTGTATAAGGTGATGAGAGGCATGGATAGAGTGGATAGCCAGAGACTTTTCCCCAGAGTGGAAATGGCTGTCATGAGGGAACATAATTTTAAAGTGATTGGAGGAAGGTATAGGGGAGATGTCAGAGGTCGGTTCTTTACACAGTGGTGGGTGTGTGGAATGCACTGATAGCAGAGATGGTGGAGTCAATAGGGACATTTAAGCGACTCTTAGACAGTCACATGGACAGCAGTAAATTGAAGTGGTGTAGGTTAGTTTGATCTTAGATTAGGATAAATGGTCGGCACAACATTGTGGGCTGAAGGGCCTGTACTGTGCTGTACTGTTCTATGTTCTATATTCTACGTTCTATGCATGAGCTCCTCCATGGTGACCACCTGGAAAGCTGTGTGCAACACCTCTTCGACTGCATGCAAGAACAGCGCACTGACATGCAGAGACTGTATACAACACTGCGTAGTGTTCATCAGTTGGTGACCTAAAGACAATGGACTTGATGGCAAAACTCTCATGACCCCTGTTGCCACCCACAGCTAAGGCAGTCTCCAATGAGGATGAGAGAGCCTCCCCTCCCCCTTCACAGGGCTCCTTCATCATGACACCCTGAACAATAGAACGTCTGTGCGTTAGCGCCCTGTGATGGGTGCCCACTGTCACCTCCAAGACAAGGTCATCTCAACAGCGAGCAGGCTGCTTGCATTTCATCCAGGGTCACAAGGGGAGCACCGCGTAGACGTGGCAGAAAGCAGAGGTCACCACGGCGATCAGAACACTGAGCGCTTCCCTGAGATTTGTTCAATTCGTAATTGCATACTTGGTTACTTTTTGAACTGACTGTAAATATTAACGGGGATATGTGAGATTCCGTTCTTTGAAAACGAAACCTAAAAAAACCTAAACCTGAAACCAGTCCAGCAATAGGACAGAAACAATAGAGCAGGCCAGATGCAAGTGATGGTGGCAAACGTTACATGGACATGTCTTCAGAGACATTGGTGAAATGCCTTGTTGTGACAGTACTGGTGCTAGGTTGGTGACAACCACCTCTCATTGTGTCTTTATTTTGGAGGGACTCCCCCCCCCTCCTCCCCCCCCCCCCCCCCCCCCCCACCACCACCGCCCCCCCAATTTTAAGGGAGTGAAAATCAAGCTTGCACTCGACTCTTTGATGTTGGTACCTTCAGTAATGGCTGAAGGAAGTCTGTCCAATCCAGCTGCAGCCCGACTGCCCTCTTTTTATACAAAGATAGGTACAAGCTTTTCAATCTGTGTGTGCGGAGTTTGCACGTTCTCCCAGTGTCTGCTTGGGTTTCCTCCTACAGTCCAAAGATATGAGGGTTAGGTGGATTGGCCATGCTAAATTACCCCTCCGTGTCCAGGGATGTACAGGTTAGGTGATGGGGTTATGAGCATAGCACTGGGGAATGGGGTGGATTGGACTTGGTGGAGTGCTCTTTCGGAGTGCCGGTGCAGACTCGATGGGCCGAATGGTCTCCTTCTGCACTGCAGGGATTCCTGAATTGATTAAACTGTTGATAGTCAAGTTTTGTAATCATCACTTCCTTCAAAGTGTTTACATTGTTATCTGAAACTGTGTGAGTCAAATAACACACCTTCAGTGGACCTATCAGTCTTTGACAATTGAAACCCTATAAATTCTCTTATCCACATGAATGGCACAAATAACTGATGCATGCGTCTCTCGGAGTTGGATACTTAAAATACATACACCACAAAATACATACGCCACAAAATACATACACCAGAAAATACATACACCAGAAAATACATACACCAGAAAATACATGCACCACAAAATACATGCACCACAAAATACATACACCAGAAAATACATACACCACAAAATACATGCACCACAAAATACATGCACCACAAAATACATACACCACAAAATACATGCACCACAAAATACATGCACCACAAAATACATACACCACAAAATACATACACCACAAAATACATGCACCACAAAATACATGCACCACAAGATACATACACCACAAGATATATACACCACAAAATACATACACCACAAAATACATACACCACAAAATACATACACCACAAAATACATACACCAAACTCTGTTCAATCAACTGAGGCAAACATTGGGATAACACTTTCCTCCTTCAGATGCTAATCCAATAGAGTAACGAGTTTATGTTGTGACATAAAATATTCTCACAATGTCAGCAGACCACTGCTCACCAATGGCACAACCTCTACTATCAGGGTCACTTTTATTTCTTCTCGGGTTCATTGTTTTTGGCTCCAGGAGAACAATTCCAAAAACTTAAACAAATGTTATTGCCTTTTACAGTTATCCTTGTCAGCTCTTTGGAAAACTGAGAACAAATGCACGTACGATGGAGATCTCCATGTCCTTTCGTCAGCCTCATTGAACCTACAGCAAGGCAAAGTAATGAGGAGAATTCACTTTTTTTTTACATTGGAATGCTCCAATATGAAATTTGGACTTTCTTTTTGTCGTGTTTTTAATCATGATATAAAGTCACCAATCACTGCTTAAGGGTTTGGATAAACATGTGTGGGTTCATTTGTTAAGTCTGGGCACATATGAATAGATATATGGTATCAAGCTTGAAGAGGTCAGAGCTGCAGAGCTGTGTGTGTGCGCGCACTCTGGGAAAGCAAAAGCAAAACAAAAACTGGGACCTCCTTTCAAATGATGTCATTCTGCAACACTAAAGCAGGCAGAGGATTAAACTGTTACACCTGGTGGGAGAAACAGCTCGCAGCCTTTCATACCAGAAGTTCCCTTCACAGGTCTGGCTGGGAGCTTTTTAAATCACCTTTGCAGAGTGAAAACTGAGAGAGAGTGCCTTAAAGCTGCTTCATGCTCGGATCTTTCACACAACTAACGAAATGGGGCTTGCTTCTTCTGTTCCAGAAGTATCTGAAAAGCTCCACCAATTCCAAGCGAGAATTTGTTCAAATGAGCTGATTGGCTCAAATTGAGCTGTCCATCAACATGACAAAATGGGCTATGCTACAGAGCATACTGAATCAGAGGGGTGAACAAAGAAAAGTATAGCACAGGAACAGGCCCTTCAGCCCTCCAAGCCCGTGCCAACCATGCTGCCCAACTAAACTACAATCTTCTACAATTCCTGGGTCCATATCCCTCTATTCCCATCCTATTCATGTATTTGTCAAGATGCCCCTTAAATGTCGCTATCGTCCCTGCTTCCACCATCTCCTCCGGCAGTGAATTCCAGGCACCCACTACCCTCTGTGTAAAAAGAAATTGCCTTGTACATCTCCTCTAAACCTTGCCCCTCGCACCTTAAACCTATGCCCCCTAGTAATTGACCCCTGAACTCTGGGGAAAAGCCTCTGACTATCCACTGTCTATGCCCCTCATCATTTTGTAGACCTCTATCAGGTTGCCCCGCAACCTCAGTCGTTCCAGTGAGAACAAACCGAGTTTATTCAGCCTCTCCTCATAGCTAATGCCCTTCATACCAGGCAACATCCTGGTAAATCTCTTCTGCACCCTCTCTAACGCCTCCACATCTTTCTGGTAGTGTGGCGACCAGAATTGAACACTATACTCCAAGTGTGGCCTAACTAAGGTTCTATACAGCTGCAACATGACTTGCCAATGCTTATACTCAATGCCCCGGCCAATGAAGGCAAGCATGCCGTATGCCTACTTGACTATCTGTGTTGCCCCTTTCAGTGACCTGTGGACCTGTACACCGAGATCTCTCTGACTTTCAATACTCTTGAGGGTTCTACCATTCAATGTATATTCCCTACCTGCATTAGACCTTCCAAAATGCATTACCTCACATTTGTCTGGATTAAACTCCATCTGCCATCTCTCCGCCCAAGTCTCCAAACAATCTAAATCCTGCTGTATCCTCTGACAGTCCTCATCGCTATCCGCAATTCCACCAACCTTTGTGTCATCTGCAAACTTACTAATCAGACCAGTTACATTTTCCTTCAAATCATTTATATATACTACGAACAGCAAATATACTGCGGAACACCACTAGTCACAGCCCTCCAATTAGAAAAGCACCCTTCCATTGCTACTCTCTGCCTTCTATGACCTAGCCAGTTCTGTATCCACTTTGCCAGCTCACCCCTGATCCCGTGTGACTTCACCTTTGTACCACGAGGGACCTTGTCAAAGGCCTTACTGAAGTCCATATAGACAACATCCACTGCCCTATCTGCATCAATCATCTTTGTGTCCTCTTCAAAAACTCTATTAAGTTAGTGAGACACGACCTCCCCTTCACAAAACCACGCTGCCTCTCACTAATTTGTCCATTTCCTTCCAAATGGGAGTAGATCCTGTCTCGAAGAATTTTCTCCAGTAATTTCCCTACTACTGACATAAGGCTTACCAGCCTGTAGTTCCCTGGATTATCCTTGCTACCTTCTTAAACAAAGGAACAACATTAGCTATTCTCTAGTCCTCCGGGACATCACCTGAAGACAGTGAGGATCCAAAGATTTTTGTCAAGGCCTCAGCAATTTCCTCTCTAGCCTCCTTCAGTATTCTGGGGTAGATCCCATCAGGCCCTGGGGACTTATCGACCTTAATATTTTTCAAGATGCCCAACACCTCGTCTTTTTGGATCTCAATGTGACCCAGGCTATCTACATACCCTTCTCCAGACTCGACATCCACCAATTCCTTCTCTTTGGTGAATAGTGATGCAAAGTATTCATTTAGTACCTCGCCCATTTCCTCTGGCTCCACACATAGATTCCCTTGCCTATCCTTCAGTGGGCCAACCCTTTCCCCGGCTACCCTCTTGCTTTTTATGTATGTGTAAAAAGCCTTGGGATTTTTTTTAACCCTATTTGCCAATGACTTTTCGTGACCCCTTCTAGCCCTCCTGACTCCTTGCTTAAGTTCCTTCCTACTTTCCTTATATTCCACACAGGTTTCGTCTGTTCCCAGCCTTCTACCCCTGACAAATGCCTCCTTTTTCTTTTTGACGAGGCCTACAATATCTCTCGTTATCCAAGTTTCCTGAAATTTGCCGTATTTATCCTTTTTCTTCACAGGAACATGCCTGTCCTGAATTCCTTTCAACTGACACTTGAAAGCCTCCCACCTGTCAGATGTTGATTTACCCTCAAACATCCCCCCCCCCCCCCCCCCCCCCCCATGTAGGTTCTTCAGTTCCTGCCTAATATTGTTATCATTAGCCTTCCCCCAATTTAGCACATTTACCCTAGGACCACTCTTATCCTTGTCCACCAGCACTTTAAAGCTTACCGAATTGTGGTCACTATTCCCGAAATGCTCCCCTACTGAAACTTCTACCACCAGGCCGGGCTCATTCCCCAATACGAGGTCCAGTACAGCCCCTTCCCTAGTGGACTGTCTACATATTGTTTAAAGAAGCTCTTCTGGATGCTCCTTACAAACTCTGCCCCATCTAAGCCCCTAGCACTAAGTGAGTCCCAGTCAATATTGGGGAAGTTGAAGTCTCCCATCACAACAACCCTATTGTTTTTACTCTTTTCCAAAATCTGTCTACCTATCTGCTCCTCTATCTCCCGCTGGCTGTTGAGATCCTGTAGTAAACCCCCAACATTTTGACTGCACCCTTCTTATTAAGGCCCGGCTAGCTCAGTCGGTAGAGCATGAGACTCTTAATCTCAGGGTCGTGGGTTCGAGCCCCACGTTGGGCGAGTGCTTCTATTTTACGGGCTGGTTTAGCTCACTGGGCTAAATCGCTGGCTTTTAAAGCAGACCAAGCAGGCCAGCAGCACGGTTCGATTCCCGTACCAGCCTCCCCGGACAGGCGCCGGAATGTGGCGACTAGGGGCTTTTCACAGTAACTTCATTGAAGCCTACTCGTGACAATAAGTATTTTTTTTTTATTCCTGATCTCTACCCATATAGCCTCACTGCCCTCTGAGGTGTCCTCCCGTAGTACAGCTGTGATATTCTCCCTCACCAGTAGCGCAACTCCGCCACCCCTTTTACATCCCCCTCTATCCTGCCTGAAACATCTAAATCCTGGAACGTTTAGCTGCCAATCCTGTCCTTCCCTGAACCTGGTCTCTGTAACGGCAACAACATCATAGTTCCAAGTACTGATCCAAGCTCTAAGTTCATCTGCCTTACCCGTAACACTGGGTCAGTCCACATAGCAGCTTGCTATAGCTATAGCTTATTGACGACTGTCGAGCAACATTAGCTCTTCATCCACTTTGAGGTCCACATGTTGCAGCCTGGTCATTCGTCATGTTGAAGATGGTCACTGGACTCGCTTGCTTAACCCAGGACTGCCTCATTTTTCAGGGAAGTTTTTAAAACCCATATGGGTCTTACTGGGTAAGGACGATTCACTACCCCGTGGTGTTCGCAGAATGTGAGCTCCCCCAATAAGGGGAGTTCAATTCCTGTACCGACCTTAACTAAGTTCATGTGCCTTTGCATTAATGAGTCGGCCACTCGGGCACCAACTAGAGAAGCCCCAGTAGGGAACTACTGGAGCTGGTACATAATAGTTAATGTGTTAAATAAAATACTTTTTTTTTCTCTAGAACTCGGTGTGGACTCCTTTCATTGCCCCTCGCAAAAGAATCGTTATTGACCTGTGCAGGTGGCTGGAGAACACCACCACCTACATATTCCCCTCCAAGCCACTCACCATCCTGACTTGGAAATCTGTCTCCATTCCCGCACTGTCGCTTGGTCATAATCCTGGAACTCCCTCCCTAACAGCACTGTAGGTGTACCTATACCACATGGACAGCAGCGGGTCAAGAAGGCACCTCACCATTACATTCTCAGGGGCAATTAGGGATTGGCAATAAAGACTGGCCTGCCCAGCGATGTCTACATCCCATAAACAAATATTTAAAAAACCCACAGCAACTTCAGTTCACATGATGCATATCACCAGGTCCACATTTCTGACAAATAAAATAGGGAAATTGACAGTACGCTGCAAATATCATCTATCACAAGCCTGTCATCTAGCGGTATGACTATACAATATTATTTATTGTTATTGTAGCTTGTCTGACATTTTATTGAAATATGATAGAACTCACTGTAGGCAGCCTGACATTTCTAATCTGGAACTGTGGAATGTCAGAGACAACACTGGAACAATGACATTCCGAAGTGTTCCTGTTCAATCCGTTGAGTCAATAAAATCCGTCCACTAATACATTTCCCAGACAATACAGGACGCAATACCACTTCCCGTGCATTGTCATTTAACAGCTCCGGCGCATGTTGATCTTGCAGAGCACTGCCTGAGCATTTGGAAAGTACGTTATTCAGGTTCTGACCACATACCATTGGCGTGCATGCAGATGGGTGAATTGAACGTGTGCTATTCCAGTGGAAGAGACATACGCTTTCATTATGTAGGGGATGGTTTAGCGCAGTGGGCTAAACAGCTGGCTTGTAATGCAGAACAAGACCAGCAGTTCAATTCCTGTACCGACCTCTCCCAACAGGTGCCGGAATGTGGCGACAAGGGTTTTCACAGTAAGTTCATTGAAGCCGACAGAGTGTTCGCTATGTAGAGAGGCTGAATAGACTCAGACTGTTTTCATTAGAGTGACGGAGGTTGAGGGATGACCTGAAAGTGGTCTACAAGATTGAGGGGCATGGACAGAGTGGATGGGCAGGCACTCTTTCCCAGGGTGGAGGGATCAGTCACCAGGGAGCATAGTTTTAAGGTCCATGGGGCAAAATTTAGAGGAGATGAGCGAGTCAAGTCTTTTACACAGAGGGTGGTGAGTGCCTGAAACGCGTTGCCAGGGGAGGTAATGGAGGCTGATACATTAACAGCTTTCAAAAGACATCTCGACAAATACATGGATAGGATGGGTATAGAGGGATATGGCACAAGGAAGAGCTGAGGGTTTGGGCCAAGGGTGGTATCATGACTGGCACAGGCTTGGAGGGCCGAAGGACCTGTTTCTATGCTGTATTGTTATTTTCTTTACTCAGAGAATGGTTAGGGTGTGGAATGGACTGCCTGCTGTGATAGTGGAGTCGGACACTTTAGAACTTTCAAGCGGTTATTTGATAGGTACATGGAGCACGGCAGAATGACAGGGAGTGGGATAGCTTGATCTTGGTTTCGGACAAAGCTCGGCACAACTTCGAGGGCCGAAGGGCCTGTTCTGTGCTGTACTTGTGACAATAAGTGATTATTATTAATTGTACACAATTCCATTTGATTTCAATACTGACTGAATGGCAACTAACAGTGATTGCAGGAGAATTGAGTCAGACAAAGTCCATCACTGTTGCATTAATGATGTTGTGTTCTGTCGGAGTTTACTGCCTAAAATACTCAAGGCAGAGTGAGGTGGCACAGGCCACCTCAAATGTTGATTTCAGAGAATTGAGTTGCTGATAAAAAAATTCAGTAGGCATTGTAATAGCCTGAAATGTTCTTGTTTCTTTAAAGCCTGAGCATCTGATATGAAGAACAAAGGAGCCAATTCCTACTCCTTGACAATGAAAAATGCAATTATTTCAGGGCCAAGTGAACAGTGACATTTTGGCGAGTGTAAAATCAGAGAGATGGGGCAAGTCAAGGACTGATAGACTTTGTGCCAATTACAATTAATTGAAAACAAATGAATACATTAAAGTAAAAAAACTGAACTTTTGCATTAACTAACTAATACAATCAAGATGCATCTAACAAGTCCTTTCACTGTGTACAACAGTTCTTGCAGACATGTGACATTACAAGAATGAGCCCCAAGTTAATCCCAGTTTTCGAACAGGGTCACTTCTCTCTGTTGTACCAGATGAAACTTCCAGTGTCTTTCAAAAATCATTCCACTTAGCCTGGATATTCTAGAACCAACTTTCAGAAGCAAGGCACCTCTTGGCAACTCCTTGGTCCTGAAATCTCCAAAGGTTCCATCTGTTCTGTTTTTTGTTTGGACAGAGATCCAACTCTCATTCGCATTCTGCTTGGTTTCTAACAGTCTTTCTGTTCTTCACAGCACTAACTACAATATTTGTTCTCTATCTGTCTCTGTGCCCCTGTGCCAGTCTCCAAAAAAAGCTTACCGTTTTCCATGTCAAGGATTGAAAACTCACTTGATTTTCAATAGAATTTGGTTTGGGTTTCTTTCCCCATGGCCATCAGATCACATGGCCCTGTCTCTGGGCAGAGATTCAGCATGATCACCATTTCCCATTTCACCTTAAATTAAATGAGATATGGGCGGCACGGTGGCACAGTGGTTAGCATTGCTGCCTACGGCGCTGAGGACCCGGGTTCGAATCCCGGCCCTGGGTCACTGTCTGTGAGGAGTTTGCACATTCTCCCCGTGTCTGCGTGGGTTTCACCCCCACAACCCAAAGATGTGCAGGTTAGGTAGATTGGCCACGTTAAATTGCCCCTTAATTAGAAAAAATGAATTGGATATTCTAAATTTAAAAACAAAAAATTAAATGAGATATTTCAAATGTAGCCATTTTGCAAAATCCTGCATTTGTAACAATATGAGGTGGGAAAATATTTTGGTTCATAGGTTTGTGCCTGACACGCATATTTTAAAAATTCCATGACATGTCTATCAGAAGACTGGAGTGTCTGGCCAATGATTGAATGGGTTATAATGACTAAACAGTAAGATTTATCCATGTAATATTATTATTTATATGATTTATTGAAGTAACAGGCAGCGTATTGTTTCACAGCTGTGTCTACAGCTGTAACAAAAAAGAGCTTCCAAGTTATTTTCCCATTGGGTCAGTTACAAATGTTCTTGGCGTTCCTCACGCATCCTTTGGGATTGACACTTGTTGGCATTTCTTCCAGATCACTTACAGGCTGTAGCACTGTTTTGACAAATAGACTGAAGTTTGGGCATGTTTTTGAACAATCCCAAGCTGTTACTGGCTGGAAAACATAAATAGTACTTTGGATTCTTTTGCACCGCTGCTTGATTGCGAGTTAAAGTAACTGCAAAAGTTGAACTCATTGATTGAAACTCCCTCACCTGCTGGTAGTTGTGATCCCTTACCAGTCCCCAGTTCTATTCGGTATCATCTCCATGGCCAACATCACTCTGTGTAACTTTCTAGTTCATTTGTGACCCTGGAAACTGTGTGGCAGGAGCCTTTACAACTGTGGCAGCCATCATGAATATGCTCAACAAAAGCAACAACTTATATTTATATGGGTGGCACAGTAGCACAATGATTAGCACAGTTACTTCACAGCTCCAGGGTCCCAGGTTCGATTCCCAGCTTGGGTCACTGTCTGTGCGGAGTCTGCACATCCTCCCCGTGTCTGCGTGGGTTTCCTCCGGGTGCTCCATTTTCCTCCCGCAGTCCAAAGATGTGCAGATTAGGTGGATTGGCCATGCTAAATTGCCCTTAATGTCCAAAAAGGTTAGGTGGGGTTACTGGGTTATGGGGATAGGGTGGAGGTATGGGCTTAGGTGGGGTGCTCTTTCCAAGGGCCAGACTCGATGGGCGGAATGACCTCTTTCTGCACTGTAAATTCTATGAAATGCCTTTAAAAGAATGAAATATCTGTTCTTACCCTCTACCCACTCATGTACACACAAATTGAAATCACTCAATCATGGGCAGGATCAAACATTTATGTTAATTCTTTGCCTTCCATTAGTTTATGACGCTGAGAAAAACTGTAATGCCCCAATTATTGTCCCACTTGAGATCAGCTAACCTCGACACCTTGCAGCCTGATGGCTTAGCAACATCTATTATTTCATGGGGGGAGGTGGAGAGCATTTAACAACTGGATAAAAGCAAATTACTGCGGATGTTGGAATCTGAAACCAAAGAGAAAATGCTGGAAAATCTCAGCAGGTCTGGCAGCATCTGTAGGGAGAGAAAAGAGCTAACGTTCCGTGTCCAGGTGACCCTTTCTCAAAGCGGTCATCTGGACTCAAAACGTTAGCTCTTTTTCTCCCTTCAGATGCTGCCAGACATAGAACATAGAAAATAGAACACAGAAAAATACAGCACAGAACAGGTCCTTCGGCCCACGATGTTGTCCCGAACTTTTGTCCAAGATTAAGAACAAATTAATCTACACCCCATTATTCTACCCTAATCCATGTACCTATGCAATAGCCGCTTGAAGGCCCCTAATGGTTCCAACTCAACTACTTCCACAGGCAGTGCATTCCATGCCCCCACTACTCTCTGGGTAAAGAACCTACCTCTGATATCCCCCCTATATCTATTCCCCTGATCATCTTATAAACCTCTATCAAGTTGCCCCTCATCCTTCTCCATTCTAATGAGAAAAGGCCTAGCACCCTCAACCTTTCCTCGTAAGACCTACTCTCCATTCCAGGCAACATCCTGGTAAATCTCCTTTGCACCTTTTCCAAAGCTTCCACATCTTTCCTAAAATGAGGCGACCAGAACTGCACACAGTACTCCAAATGTGGCCTTACCAAGGTTTCGTACAGCTGCATCATCACCTCACGATTCTTAAATTCAATCCCTCTGCTAATGAACGTGAAAACACCATAGGCCTTCTTCACAGCTCTATCCACTTGAGTGGCAACTTTCAAAGATCTATGAACATAGACCCGAAGATCTCTCTGCTCCTCCACATTGCCAAGAACCCTACAGTTAACCCTGTATTCCGCATTCATATTTGTCCTTCCAAAATGGACAACTTCACACTTTTCAGGGTTAAAATCCATCTGCCACTTCTCAGCCCAGGTCTGCATCCTATCTATGTCTCTTTGCAGCCGACAACAGTCCTCCTCACTATCTACAACACCACCAATCTTCGTATCGTCTGCAAATTTACTGACCCACCCTTCAACTCCCTCATCCAAGTCACAGCAGAGGACCCAGAACTGATCCCTGCCATACGCCACTGGTAACTGGGCTCCAGGCTGAATATTTGCCATCCATCACCTGATGCTTCTTGCATTGAAGTATACACACTTCAACCCATCTCCGTGCCTCCAAGTACACTCCTTTGTCAGTGTTACTTTCCCCACTGCCTCACTACACGCTTTGACTTCCTGAACATCGGCTACCTTAGTTGCTGGACTACAAATCCAGTTCCCATTCCCCAGCCAAATTAGTTTAAACCCTCCTGAAGAGTACTAGAAAACCTCCCTCCCAGGATATTGGTGCCCCTCTGGTTCAGATGCAACCTGTCCTGCTTGTACAGGTCCCACATTCCCCAGAATGCACTCAATTATCCAAATACCTGAAGCCCTCACTCATACACCATTTCCTGCAGCCATGTGTTCAACTGCACTCTCTCCCTATTCCTAACCTCGCTATCACGTGGCACTGGCAACAAACCAGAGATGACAACTCTGTCTGTCCTGGCTTTTAACTTCCAGCCTGACTCCCTGAACTAATTTATTACTTCCACACCCCTTGCCCTACCTACATCGTTGGTACCAATGTTCACCACAACTTCTGGCTGCTCCCCCTCCCCCTTAAGGATCCTGAAGACATGATCCAAGACATCCCTAGCCCTGGCACCCTGGAGGCAACATACCTTCCGGGAGTCTCGCTCGTGACCACAGAATCTCCAACTATTCCCCAAACCATTGAGTCTCCTATCACTATTGCTTTCCTATTCTCCCCTTCCCTTCTGAGCCCCAGAGCCAGGCTCAGTGCCAGAGACCTGGCCGCTGGGGCCTTCCCCTGGTAGGTCATCCCCCCCAACAGCATTCAAAACGGTATACTAGTTTTGAAGGGGAACGGCCACGAGAGATCCCTGCACTGTCTGCCCGTTTGTTTTCTTTCCCCTGACTGTAACCCAGCTACGCTTGTCCTGTACCTTGGGTGTGGGTACCTTCCTATAACTCTTGTCTATTACCCCCTCGGCCTCCCGGATGATCCAAAGTTCATCCAGCTCCAGCTCCAGTTCCCTAACACAGTCTCTGAGGAGCTGGAGTTGGGTGCACTTCCCGCAGGTATAGTCAGCGGGGACACTGGTGGTATCCCTCACCACCCACATCCTACACGAGGAGCATGCAACTGCCCTAGCCTCCATCCCCTCTTACCTTACAGAATATAGTAAGAAGTCTTACAACACCAGGTTAAAGTCCAACAGGTTTGTTTCAAACACGAGCTTTCGGAGCACGGCTCCTTCTTCAGGTGAATGGAAAGGCTTGTTCCAGAAATGTTTATATAGACACAGTCAGAGATGCCCCGGAATGCGAGCACCTGCAGGCAATCAAATCATCAAAGATGCAGAGAGAGAGGTAACTCCAGGTTAAAGAGGTGTGAATTGTCCCAAGCCAGTTCAGTCGGTAGGCCTCTGCAAGTCCAGGCTTGTTGGTGGGGGCCGAATGTAATGCGACATGAATCCCAGATCCCGGTTGAGTCCGCATTCATGCGTGCGGAACTTAGCTATAAGTTTTTGCTCAGCAATTTTGCGTTGTCGCGTCTCCTGAAGGCCTCCTTGTAGAATGCTGACCCGGAGATCAGAGGCTGAATGTCCTTGACTGCTGAAGTGTTCCCCAACTGGAAGGGAACAGTCCTGCCTGTTGATAGTCGCACGATGCCCGTTTATTCGTTGTCGCAGTGTCTGCATGGTCTCGCCAATGTACCACGCTTCGGGACATCCTTTCCTGCAGCGTATGAGGTAGACTACATTGGTCGAGTCGCATGAGTATGCGCCGCGTACCTGGTGGGTGGTGTTTCCACGTGTAATGGTGGTGTCCATGTCGATGATCTGGCATGTCTTGCAGAGATTACCCTGGCAGGGTTTTGTGGTGTTGTGGTTGCTGTTCTGAAGGCTGGGTAATTTGCTGCA
The DNA here is from genome assembly GCF_902713615.1 of Scyliorhinus canicula. Taxonomy (NCBI): domain Eukaryota; kingdom Metazoa; phylum Chordata; class Chondrichthyes; order Carcharhiniformes; family Scyliorhinidae; genus Scyliorhinus; species Scyliorhinus canicula. Next base: position 79,679,455 of record NC_052165.1, on the reverse strand, counting down.
AACAATGGTTTGTTTGAGGTTGCGCGGTTGTTTGAAGGCCAGTAGTGGGGGTGTGGGGATATAGCTGCACTGTGGACCAACTGGAACTCCGCCCTCCGACTCTGTTCCCAGTCAGCTGCACTCTCTGTAAACTCCTGGCTCCCTTCACGCTCTTTGAGGAAATGTAGACCCAAGCTCTCACTATAGCTCTCAAATTCACCCAAATTCAGCACTCCCTCAGTCACCAAACTCTCACTATAACACTCAAATGCACCCAAATTCAGCACTCCCTCAGTCACCAAACTCTCACTATAACACTCAAATGCACCCAAATTCAGCATTCCCTCAGTCACCAAACTTTCACTATAGCGCTGAAATGCATCCAAATTCTGCACTCAGTGCAAACAAAGCCTGCACTGTAGCTGGATCACTTTTATACTGTGAATCTAGCCTCTGAAAACTAGCCTCATCCAATTAACTAATTAACAAGCTCCAGCTGCAAGTAGCTACAAGTAAAACCTTTGTTTAAAGCTAATTGAAAATTCACCTTCTTCTAAACCAAACAGCAACTAAATAAAAGAAGACTAGCCTTTCGATAAAAATGAACCCTTATTATCTCTCAGTCACCAAACTCACACTATAGCACTCAAATGCACCCAAATTCAGCACTCAGTGCAAGTCTCAGACCTGCTGAGATTTTCCAGTATTTTCTCCTTGGGAGCATTTAACATTTGTGCTCCAGTTGTTCTTTCCACCAGCTTCTTTCTCTCCTGGTGTTGGCTTTTTTTCTGGGATCGCTCCATGACTTGCCCAAGTGGCTAATCCTCAAGCATGAGTCAAGGTGGTGAGCGTTAACAGGCACTTTGACTGCGATGAGCATCATTACTGAGCCAAAATCCAAGCTCACTGCGCATGCAATTCCATCAACCATCATGTCTTCAGGACCCTAAAGGGGGAGGGTGAGCAGCCAGAAGTTGTGGTGCACATTGGTACCAACGACGTAGGAAGGAAAAGGGGTGCAGATGTAATAAATGAGTTCAGGCTGGAAGTTAAAAGCCAGGACAGACAGAGTTGTCATCTTGCATTTCATTCCATTTCTAACCCGAGAATGCTGAGACCAGCTGCAGAATCGCTACTCCAATGCTGACCAAATTCAGCTAAAGAAGCACAAATTAGATCAGATGTGGAACCTACTGGTGTGTGATAGATTATCATAGAATTTAAAGTGCAGAAGGAGGCCATTCGGCCCATCGAGTCTGCACCGGCTCTTGGAAAGAGCACCCTACCCAAGGTCAACACCTCCACCCTATCCCCATAACCCAGTAACCCCACCCAACATTAAGGGCAATTTTGGACACGAAGGGCAATTTATCATGGCCAATCCATCTAACCTGCACATCTTTGGACTGTAGGAGGAAACCGGAGCACCCGGAGGAAACCCACGCAAACACGGGGAGGATGTGCAGACTCCGCACAGACAGTGACCCAAGCCGGAATCGAACCTGGGACCCTGGAGCTGTGAAGCGATTGTGCTATCCACAATGCTACCGTGCTGCCCCTGCCTGATCCACCAGAGTTAGTGAATAGAGATAAGTGAATGTCCACTCATCGACAAGTTGATCGAAAATGTTTCGATTTTCCCGGGAACGCGTTGATTCCCTGCAGTGTGAGCTCAGCTTCTCAAAGCAACCCCAATGTGAATGAATCCCGCCGTCTGAGCCGCAAGGAAATGAAGTAAACATGCTGCGTGACCAACAGAAAAGGGCTCGTCCCGGATTTGAACCCGGGACCTCTCGCAAATTTCGACACCGAGACACCCGAAGCGAGAATCATACCCCTAGACCAACGAACCCCTTGGGTCTGATAACCCTTTCCCAAGGGGTCATGGGGGAGGGCCACTTTGGGAAAAAACAATCCTAATGTAGTGCGGTGGTGAGTGGACCCTCGGTGTCCCAAATTCCGGCTAATGACTTTGGACAGATGACAAACTGTCCCACTGTCGGGCATTCCCTACAGGGTACTGGGTCCCTACCAGCAGAGGTTGTGGACCTTGGATGACACCGGGCAGGTGAATTTGGTTCTCCCTGGGGAACAGAAGCCAAAATCTTCAGCAAACTGGGCGTGCAGCCGAAGTGCGTGTCGAAGACAGCTGGGATGGGGCCTGAGCTGGGAGTGCAGACTGGAAGGAGAAGGAGGGACTAGAATCCTCTTGGAGAGAAAGATAATGCGGGACTGTAGCAAGAAATTGGAGCAGCACTTCACGACTGGTGAGGACACGTGATCACAAACAAGGCAGAGGTCTGGAGCATCGGTGGTGACGTCACTGTAAATAGTTTGTTCCTTGAAGTTAAGCGTTCCCTTGAGACTTCTCACAGCTTTGATGCCGGTGCTATAAACAAAGCTTGTTTTCTAACCGATGTGCTGCTCGCGTGCTTGAATCTCGCTCTTTATTAGAATGCATGGCAAGCCCAACAGTACTTTGTGGTATTCACCCTCAAGCCTGGTTAATTTTATTTCATTCCTAAATGGAAGCTTGCAAAAAGAAACGGTGCCAAAAAAGTTTCACACTCATTTGTAATGCAGCCCCAGTATTGAGGTGAAACCTTCCTCTCCGTGAATAAACACAGGAATAAATTCATTGATCCTGCTCCCCCAGCAGTGACCTCAGCTCAAAGGAAGTGTAGGTGGAGATGGAATGCCAAACCGCAGCACTGAGCTGCTACATTGAACCTGGTTACTTTGCAATTGTCATCGGCTATCCCTCGATTCACGGATGACATTTAGTCAGCGCGGTTAATTTTTTGCCGTGGGTTTTCATGTGGGCTAACAGGCCGATTCCTGAGGCACGGATCTTTGGGCGCATGTGGCAGGATGTCCCATGGGGTATTGGGATCCGGAGATGCAGGATTTGCTTCCTTATTTTTCTTTCTTCTCCCATTTCTGCCTCATTGTTAAGACGTTGTGACTCAAAGAATGATGCAGCTTGACTGACAAATGATTGCCAGTTTGAGCAAACTCCTCCCAGTTATTAATGTCACCGCTGTCACACTTCACGGTGAGCTCTGAAGTGTCTGTTATTCTGTTGCATTATTCATCAAGAAATTATCGTCCTCAACAATTGTGATTATATCAAGCAAATGTCTTTCCTAATGACGGGCCCAGATTCATATCCACTGGTCCTGATTCATATCCACTGGTGACTGGATAGTCCTACTCAACAGCAAGTTACAAAAACACTTGTTGGACTTGTATGAGAGTAACAAGTTGGCTAGTGATATTTACGATATGGTCTGTCCTCATGGCTCACTGTGCCCATGTACTTACACACTGCCCAAGACTCACAGAAGTGAGGTCCTGTTACGTTCCATCTTATCTATGACTGGTTCTGCACAACACAAATTGGCCAATTGGTTCAGGGCATAGCAGTTCTGAGCAGATTTTACAAAAACAGTGGAGGACCCCATTACCTTTGTGGAGACCATGACGGACTTGCAGATCGATAACAGGGCCATGCCCATGTGTTCATTTGACACTATTAGTCTGTTCACCAATTTAATGCACAAGGAAACCATAGACTTTTACTATATCGTGGCAATCTAGACATACCACCAATATCTGAATCTGTACAAATTGAACAAATGAATAGTTCCATTGTTGCATTTCTGAAGTTGAAGTTGGAGTTGGGATGTGGGGGCGAGTAGGGGTGGGGTCTTTTTCTCTTCAAATCCTCAGGATGAGTGCACAGAGTCTTGTTGTGATGAAGACCTCATTTGGAATTTTCATCTATTGCTTGTTGCCATTCTCCAATCGATGATTGTTCCCCCCTTGGATTTTACCACAGGGTGCTGGGAGAAGGTCAGCTCCCACTGCAGACTTAAAGTTGAGAAGTTGCTGAAAGTGCTCTTTCCGCCTATCACCCCCATGCCTCCCCAAGCCTTCTGTCATAACTGAGACCCAGTAGGCACATGACAGCGGGCATCAGACCCTAACCACCACATCTTGGTATCAGCTGCCTGTGACAGCCACAGCCCTTAACCATGGAACAAAGCTTATCGACTAGACCCAAGTGTCATGAAAAATCCAACAGATTACAATTACAGTTCAGACAAAGGAAAACACACACTGTGGGCCCGAAATAACAACAAGGAACTGGGAACCCCAACAGATCAGACAATCTCGCTCTGTGATCAGTGTTATTTGTGGTCCAGTGGGTGCCCATGTGTCAGGAGATTATGGGTTCAAGGTCAATGTGAATGTGCCATTCAGGCTGACACTCCTGTGCAGTATTTGAGGGAGTGCTGCACTGTCAGAGATGCTGTCTTCTGGTTGAAACATAGACCTGAGGTCCTGCCTGCCTTCCTGGATGAACAACAGAGATCCCACCGTGTATTCACCCTCTTGTCCAGGTAAATATTTATCACTCAGCCAACATCCTAAAAACCGATGAACACATTATTATCACATTGCTGTTTGTGGCAGCCCAATGTATGACAATGCGCTGACATGTCTTCAGCATGACCACACACAGTCAGAAAATGCTCTGGGGGCTTGTCTAGTCTGTGAAGGTGGTTGTATATGTGCGCAAACCCTTTCTTTTATTTTTCCTCTGCTGGACAAGCAGTGCACCTGAACAGGGCTCATGTCATATAAAGCGATAGATGTGACAATCCTTTACCTGCACACTGAACCATCTTCAAGAATGGTCAGAGGGCTCAGATTGTGGTCATGTCAGACCATCTGACCATAAGATGTATTCGCAGAAGTAGGCCATTCAGCCCATCGAGTCTGCTCCGCTGCTTCTCTCATTAATCAAGAACCCATCTATCTGTTTAAAGACATTTCAGCGATGTGGCCTCCACAACCTTCTGCAGCAAGGAGTTCCACAGATTCCCCACCCTCTGGCTGAAGAAATTCCCCCTCATCTCTGTTTTTCAGTCTGAGGTTGTGGTCTCGGGTTCTTGTTTTTCCTACTCGTGGAAACATCCTCTCTACGTCCACTCTATCCAGGCCTCTCCGTATCCTGTAAGTTTCAATGAAATCCCCCTTCATTCTTCTAAACTCCAAGACCAGAGTCCTCAACCACTCCCCATATGACATAGTGCCCCATAGTGGGCAGCACGGTAGCATTGTGGATAGCACAATCGCTTCACAGCTCCAGGGTCCCAGGTTCGATTCCGGCTTGGGTCACTGTCTGTGCGGAGTCTGCATATCCTCCCCGTGTGTGCGTGGGTTTCCTCCGGGTGCTCCTGTTTCCTTCCACAGTCACAAAGATGTGCAGGTTAGGTGGATTGGCCATGATAAATTGCCCTTAGTGTCTAAAATTGCCCTTAGTGTTGGGTGGGGTTACTGGGTTATGGGGATAGGGTGGAGGTGTTGACCTTGGGTAGGGTGCTCTTTCCAAGAGCCGGTGCAGACTCGATGGGCCGAATGGCCTCCTTCTGCACTGTAAATTCTATGAAATATCTATGAAACAAGCAGTCATGTCGAACAGACTGGCCAGCAGAGGGTGCACGCCAATTGTATTTCCTTTGCCACCCACCCCCAGCACTGTGTTTATATTGTAATTATGCAGTCTGCAGACAACTTCGGCCAAAAACATGTGGGTGGCATTCCCGTCACTTCTTCACACTTTATTCTGAATGTTTGGCTGCCATGGTGCACACATTATATTCGACTGTTTTTTCTTTTTGTTGCACCTTCGACACCCGCCTGCTTTACCCGTGAAGCTAACTGGTCCCAGTGAATTGCTGAGCATGTTTTGAATGTGGAGATGCCGGCGTTGGACTGGGGCGGGCACAGTAAGAAGTCTGACTTCACCAGGTTAAAGTCGAACGGGTTTAGTTGAAATCACAAGCTTTCAGAGCACTGCTCCTTCCTCAGGTGAAGTGAAATTCCTCATCTCAGTTTTAAAAGATTGTTCTTTCAGTCTGAGACTGTGTCCTCTGGTTCTAGTTTCTCCTACCGGTGGAAACATCCTCTCCACGTGCACTCTATCAAAGCATCTCAGTATTCTGTTAGTTTCAATATCATCCTTCTAAACTCCAATGAGGACAGACCCAGAATCCACAACCGCTCCTCATACGACAATTCATAAAACATTTCCTCAAATCCACTTGATTGGTGATACATACCCAACTTTCCAACATTACAATAGTGACTGCACTTCAATAAGTATATCATTGTACAGTGCTTTGGAACATCCAGTGATCATGACAGATCGCGTATAAATGCAAGTCTTTCTTTCTGTCCAACTGAACTGTACAGATTTTATCCTTCTGTGTGTGAGTTATGCCTAGAGAGAGATGTTGAATTGGGTAACATTAACACCTGTCACTGACTGTAGCGGCACTGAGGCCATTTTGAGGAGATGGATTATGAGGGCTGGACTGCCGTGCTGGGGAGCAGGAACAAGCGGTGGATTTCCCAGCATGACACCAGAGCTTAAAGGGTTAAATTACGTGGACATGGCTTGTAATTGGGTGAGTTGTGAAAGTTAAGGATAAATGAAATGAAAATCGCTTATTGTCACAAGTAGGCTTCAAATGAAGTTACTGTGAAAAGCCCCTAGTTGCCACATTCCGGCGCCTGTTCGGGGAGGCTGTTACGGGAATTGAACCGTGCTGCTGCCCTGCCTTGGTCTGCTTTAAAAGCCAGCTCTTTAGCCCTGTGCTAAACCAGCCCCTTAAAATGTTAAAGGGATCTAGGGGACGACACAGAAAAACACTCCCCTCTGGTGGGGGACACGTAGGGTTTGGATTTTCAAATTAAAGATTGTGCACTCAGGAATTCAATCAGAAATCACTCTTTCAGACCGAGAAATGTGTAAGCGTTGCCAGCGTGATTCTCCGGATCTGGCAGCCGTGTTTTCCTGGGTGGTGCGCGCTCACCGGCAGCGGGATTCTCCCTTTTTCCCCACCTGCCAATGGGTTCCCATTGTGGCCACCCCACACTATCGGGAAATCCACGGCGTGGGTGCGCTGCCGGCACCATAGAGAATCCTGCTGGTGGAGAATCCCGCGATGTATGTTTTCAAGCAGTTGGATATAGCACTTAGGCGAAGGGTAGCAAAGGCTCTGGGGGGAAAGCGGGATTAGGCTATCGAGTTGGATGACCAGCCATGATCATAGTGGATGGCGGAGTAGGCTAGAAGGGCCGAATGGTCTTCTCCTGCTCCTCGTTTCTATGTTAGGAAGTAAGAGTCAAAAGAGAAGCGGTAAGAGACTGAATCTTCTGAGGAGCAGCAGTCATTGTTGGATTGTCACTCCTCTCCTATTTACTTACCCCACACTGGAGCTTGATATTGGCCCCTTGAACATTTCAGAAAGGGTTCCTGAGAGAGGTGCAGTGCAGCAGTTCCAGAATCCTTTCCTTCAGAGAGCAGGAGGACGCGAAGCCGTGGACCGTTTTTCACGGCACCGATTGTTGTATACATCTAAGTTTAAATGTCCAAGATAGTTTAACAAGCTACTGAGGGAAGGTAAGTTTGTAACTTCAGTGGGTGAAGGGGTGGAGTGGGACAGGAGGGGTAGTAAGGGTGGAGATTGGGTCAGGTGGGTGGTGATGGAGTGGAGTCAGGGGGTGGAGGGGATTGTTGGGTATGGGGTTTTTGGGAGGGCATTCTGGTAGTGGGAGGTAGACAGTGGCTGGGTGGGGCTAGTTGCGGGAAGTGAGGGCCAGGTGGGGTGGGGGTTGGGAGACATGGGGGCAGGGTAGTTGGGGATCAGGCTGGGGTGTGAGGCAAAGTTGAGGTGTGGGGGTAGTCGGAGGTGAGTGGGGTTGGTAAGGTCGGCCACTTGAGGGTCAGGGATGATAGCTAGGGGGTTGGCAGGTAGCTGGGGTTGCAGGAGGTAGTCAGACGGTAGATTTGTGGCCAAAGGATCCAGTTGGGGTGTGAGCTAGTCACTAGTATAGTTACCCAGGAGTTAGAACTGACTTTAATCCTTCTGACCTTTCTTGAGGTAATTATCCTTCTAAACAAGTCGGACATTCTGAAATCTCCAATTTTAAATGAAATGAAAATCGCTTATTGTCACAAATAGGCTTCAAATGAAATTACTGTGAAAAGCCCCTAGTCGCCACATTCTGGCACTTGTTCGGGGAGGCTGGTACGGGAAATCGGAGTTTTGCAGGGCTCCAGACTCATGGCTGTTGAAACTTCCTGGAAAGTGCGTGGGGATTTCCAAGGGCAGCACGGTAGCATTGTGGATAGCACAAATGTTTCACAGCTCCAGAGTCCCAGGTTCGATTCCCGACTTGGGTCACTGTCTGTGTGGAGTCTGCACGTTCTCCCCGTGTGTGCGTGGGTTTCCTCCGGGTGCTCCGATTTCCTCCCACAGTCCAAAGATGTGCAGGTTAGGTGGTGGATTGGCCATGCTAAATTGCCCTTAGGGTCCAAATTGCCCTTAGTGTTAGGTGGGGTTACTGGGTTATGGGGATCGGGTGGAGGTTTGGGCTTGGGTAGGGTGCTCTTTCCAAGAGCCGGTGCAGACTCGATGGGCTGAATGGCCTCCTTCTGCACTGTAAATTCTATGAAATCTATGTCCCCCAACAGATCTTCCCGGGCACCTCCAGTGTATGACCACCTCAAAAACGAAAGATATGGGCTGATGTATACACACACATATGTAAATTAGCAAGATGTGACCAGTGCTGTCCTATACCAGGGCTACAGATTTTCATAATGTTTGACATTGACATAGCTGAAGCAACAGCATTGTGATAATTTTGGTGGCGCAGTAAGTAGATTAGGTGGGAAAGGGTAGGTGCAAAGGGACATTGATAGATTAAGTGAATGGGAAATGAGGAGTATGGATCAGTATGGGGGTATGTGAGGACATTTGCATTGGAACTAAGGAAGAGAAACTAGAATATATTCAACATGGTGGGAGCTCGGAACTGCGGATGAGCAGAGAAAACCTGGGGTCCATTAACAAAAATCACTAAACGCTGGTGGACAGTGGAAAAAATTGTTAAAATTTGTTAATTTAATATTAGCCTTTAGGGCTGGATTACTGTCAGTGAAAATCATGCAACCATTCATAATGCCAGCGATGTAAGAGTTCGATTTTGACGAAAGTTACATAAACTGATGTTTTTTGGATAAATCTTTAATGCAGGGAGGTCACGTGACCTCTTGTGAAGTATGCTGAGCAGCAGGCCGAGGTGATATGACTGGGAAAGATCAAAGGGAGGACGGTGTTGTTTTGCTGGTGGTACAAGGCCGTGTTTAGCAATCATAGATTATGATAGAATTTACAGTGCAGAAGGAGGCCATTTGACCCATCGAGTCTGCACCGGCCCTTGGAAAAAGTACCCTACTTGAGACCACACCTCCACCCTATCCCTGTAACCCAGTAACCCCACCGAACCTTTTGGACACTAAGGGGCAATTTAGCATGGCGAATCCACCTAACCTGCACATCTTTCACAATGGCAGTGTCCTGATTTCAACTTATGGAGGCAAAGAGCCTAGTTTTTTTAATATAAATTTAGAGTTCCCAATCCTTCTTTTCCAATTAAGGGGCAATTTAGCCTGGCCAATCAACCTATCCTGCACATCTTTGGGTTGTGGGGGTGAGACCCACGCAAAGAGGGGGAGAATGTAAAAATCCACATGGATAGTGAGCCTGGACGGGATCGAACCCCGGTCCTCAGCGACATGAGGCAGCAGTGCTAACCATTGTGCCACGCCCCTGCAAAGAGCCTTTATTAGGCCCTTTCTCCCTGTAAGCCTGGGCTTTTGCAAATCCCTTTGGGCTCTTTCAATCCTGGCACAGCCTTTCCGGGTGTTGCATTGGTGGCCCCATTTTACCTGTGTGAATCCACCAGGGTACGCAAAATGAGTCAGTGTTGCAGCTGATGGGCAAGGGCTGGGGATTAATTTCAGAGTACTTAGTCAATAGCATAGTAACATAAGAACAGAAATAGGCCACTGGTGTGGTCTCCGGGGTTTATGATCAGCCTTTGTTGGTCCAGGTTGGTCTCTGGAGTTTGTGATTGGCCTTTGATTAGTCCACTGGACTTAGTCCATATAGTTTGTTTTCTGTGACCATCCTACATGTAATTCTGTAGCCACAGGATGTTGACCTTCCATCTATTGTTGCTTCAAGGCTTTATTTTTGCGAGTCGGGTTGTACGGCCGCCAATGAATCATGAGGCATCTTCGTATGTCCAAGATAAACATAACAATAGCAGGCTTGTTCACCGTGTGGTGTTCTTTGTGGTTCAGATCCTAGGATGGTTGGCGTAGTGTTCACAAAGACCACAACTAGCTTTTGTATTAAACAAAGCTAAAGATTTATTTTTACTACTTAATTGAATTCTATATAATAAACAATTGGCAATAAACATACAATCTACACTCATCTACCACTAATCTCAACACTAATACAATAACTATGATCTGCTCTCACTCACACTAGCTTTCCTACAGTCTTTCTCCTAGCCTTCGCCTGAACACTTTCCCAGGAGGCTTAGCATTGATGCTTTAAATAGTTCTGCATCTAGCTCCCTCTAGTGGTTGACTCGAACATAACATTAACCCTTACAATTCTGTACATTTCTCATAATGTCACACACCGAGAATGTTTTCACAATTTTAGTAATCTAATGCAGGAATTCTTAATCGGATTCTTACGCAGGGGAAGTTAAATCGGGGCAGTGAGGCAACAGGAGATTTCATCCTGCCCTATCTATGACTATCTTGCTCAAATTGGAGACAGAGAGCAAAAGAATATTCAGCCAGAATGTTAGAGGAACTGAATAATGGCACAATTCCAAATTGTGCTGGCTTAAGAGTGATGTTCTTAATGATGTTTATTAGTGCCAATATAGCAAATAAACTCAGTGACAGCATGGTTATTGATGTGTCTGAAGACATATCAGGATATGTGACTAATAATTGTGATACCTGTAACTTGTTGCGCCCATGATCATTTGAAAAATACATCACAGTATTCTGATGACGATGATAAATTGTGGGTCTGGGTGTCGTGGTTAATCTTACGCTGATGGGAATAGGCTTGTTGATCATGTGCCATTCGGCTGTTTTGTTGTCAGTCGTGAAGTAGTTTTGGAGAATTTCAATCCGAGTCCTAGTGGGCCTGAGCCCCAAGCATGTAACAATCCCTAACTTAGCTATCTGAGCCATTTGCCTGTAATCGCCTTGACCATCTTGAAGGTAGGTCCCACTCCGAGGGCCTCAGTGGCCCCACCAATGTTGCTGAGACAAATCTTGCCAACTCTTTTGCAGCATCATCACCATCAGGCTTAATGGGAGCGCCGTCACCTTATTCATTTTGGTCTGTGGCTGACCTGTTCTCAATCAAACATTTATCCAGCTTCATATTAAAGGATTTAGGACACCACTTAACTATTTTTCCTCAAATCTACTTCATGTACCCACTACTCTGGGGAAAGACTGAGATCTTCTAATCACATTTGTGATTAATTTAACAATTGAGTGAGGCTATTTACATAGAACATAGAACAGTACAGCACAGAACAGGCCCTTCGGCCCTCGATGTTGTGCCGAGCAATGTTCACCCTACTTAAACCCACGTAACCCGTATACCCGTAATCCAACAATCCCCCCATTAACCTTACACTACGGGCAATTTAGCATGTCCAATCCACCTAACCCGCACATCTTTGGACTGTGGGAGGAAACCGGAGCACCCGGAGGAAACCCACGCACACACGGGGAGGACGTGCAGACTCCACACAGACAGTGACCCAGCCGGGAATCGAACCTTGGACCCTGGAGCTGTGAAGCATTGATGCTAACCACCATGCTACCGTGAGGCCCCAAAGCATTTAGCAGCAGGTTGGCGGGATTCTCAGTCCCGAGCCCTGGGGATTCTCCGTTTCGCAAGCCGGCCAATGGGATTCCCAATTGTGAGCAGCCCCAAGCCATCGGGAAATCCCATGGGCTGCCAGCGCAATGGAGAATCCCGACAGCGGATGTTCGGACTTTGGAGCATCCGCGATGCTGAGGAGGTCGTGGATAGCATGTTGAGTGAGTTGGTCGCACTGCTGATTAGGATTGATGAGGGAGACAGGGAATGGGTGACCAAAAGGCAGAGAAAGAGCAGGAAGGTAGTGCAGGTGTCCCCTGCCGTCATCTCCTTCCAAAACAGGTATACCGTTTTGAATACTGTTGGGGGAGATGACTCACCAGGGGAAGGCAGTAGTAGCCAGGCTCATGGCACCGTGGCTGGCTCTGCTGCACAGAAGGGCAGGAAAAAGACTGGCAGGGCTATAGTCATAGGGGATTTAATCGTAAGGGGAGTAGACAGCCGTTTCTGTGGACGAAAACAAGACTCCCGAATGGTATGTTGCCTCCCGGGTGCACGGGTCAGGGATGTCTCAGATCGGCTGTAGGACATACTGGAGGGGGAGGGTGAACAGCCAGTTGTCGTGGTGCATATAGGCACCAACGATATAGGTAAAAAACGGGATGAGGTCCTACAATCAGAATTTAGGGAGTTAGGAGATAAATTAAAAAGTAGGGCCTCAAAGGTAGTAATCTCAGGATTGCTACCAGTGCCACGAAACAGTCAGAGTAGAAATTTAAGAATAGACAGAATGAATACGTGGCTTGAGAGATGGTGCAGGAGGAAGGTGTTCAGACTTTGGGACATTGGAACCGGTTCTGGGGGCAGTGGGACCATTACAAATCGGATGGTCGACACCTGGGCAGGACTGGAACCAATGTCCTCGGGGGTGCTTTTGCTAACACTGTTGGGGAGGTTTTAAACTAATGTGGCAGGGGGATGGAAACCAGATTAGGAAGTTAGAGGTCAGTAAAGAGGCAGCAACTAAAGCCAGTAAGGTACTGGATAATAAACTCAATGTGACTAAGGGGAAGAGTAGACAGGGAAGAGATAATGATCGCAAAGGGACAGGTGGTCTGAGGTGCATTTGTTTTAATGCGAGAAGTGTAGCAGGTAAGGCAGATGAATTTAGGACTTGGATTAGTACCTGGAAATATGATGATGTGGAGATGCCGGCGTTGGACTGGGGTGAGCACAGTAAGAAGTCTTACAACACCAGGTTAAAGTCCAACAGGTTTGTTGGATCCCCCTTTCCATTCACCTGAAGAAGGAGCCGTGCTCCGAAAGCTCGTGTTTGAAACAAACCTGTTGGACTTTAACCTGGTGTTGTAAGACTTCTTACTGTGGAAATATGATGTTATTGGTATTACTGAGACTTGGTTGAGGGATGGGCAAGACTGGCAACTAAATATCCCAGGGTATAGATGCTTCAGGAGGGATAGAGAGGGAGGTAAAAGGGGTGGAGGAGTTGCATTACTGGTCAGAGATGATGTGATTAAGGAGGGCACGATGGAGGATTCGAGCACAGGCAATATGGATAGAGCTAAGAAATAGGAAGGGTGCAGTAACATTGTTGGGACTTTACTACAGGCCTCCCAAAAGCGAGCGTGAAGTAGAGGTACAAATATGTAGACAGATTATAGAACAATGTAGGAGCAATGATTGCGATGGGAGATTTTAACTTCCCCAACATTGAACGGGACTTATGTAGTCTTGGAGGCGTAGATGGAGCAGAATTTGTAAGGAGCATCCAGGAGGGCTTTTTAGAGCAGTATGTAAATAGTCCAACTCGAGAAGGGGCCATACTGGACCTGATATTGGGGAATGATCCTGGCCAGGTGGTTGACGTTTCAGTCGGTGATTACTTTGAGAATAGCTATCACAATTCCATAAGTTTTAGAATACTCATGGAGAAGGACAAGAGGGGTCCGAAAGGAAGAGTGCTAAATTGGGGAAAGGCAGAGTATAACAAAATTCGGCAGGAGCTAGGGAATGTGGATTGGGAGCAGCTGTTTAAGGGTAAATCCACATTTGAAATGTGGGAGTCTTTTCAGGAAAGGTTGATTGGAGTGCAGGACAGACAAGTTCCTGTGAAAATGAGAGATAGAAATGGCAAGATTAGGGAACCATGGATGACGGGTGGAATTGTGAGACTAGCTAAGATGGAAAAGGAAGCATACATAAGATCGAGGTGACTCAAAATTGATGAAGCTTTGGAGTAATATCGGGAAAGTAGGACAAATCTTAAACGCGCAATAAAGAGGGCTAAAATGAAATGAAAAGAAAAAAATTAAAATTGCTTATTGTCACCAGTAGGCTTCAATGAAGTTACTGTGAAAAGCCTCTAGTCACCACATTCCGGCACCTGTCCGGGGAGGCTGGTACGGGAAAAAGGGGTCATGAAATATCTTTGGCTAACAGCGTTAAGGAAAATCCCAAAGCCATTTATTCGTATATAAGGAGCAAGAGGGTAACTAGAGAAAGGATTGGCCCACTCAAAGACAAAAGAGGGAATTTTTGCGTGGAGTCAGAGGAAATGAGTGAGATTCTTAATGTGGAGATGCCGGCGTTGGACTGGGGTGAGCACAGTAAGAAGTCTTACAACACCAGGTTAGAGTCCAACAGGTTTGTTTCAAACACGAGCTTCCGGAGCACCTGAGGAAGGAGCAGTGCTCCGAAAGCTCCGAAAGCTCGTGTTTGAAACAAAAAGTGAAGTCGTATGGAGTACCAACCAGCTAGATGGATAAAGAATTGGCTGGGCAACAGGAGACAGAGAGTAGTGGTGGAAGGGAGTGTCTCAAAATGGAGAAAGGGAGAAATAGTGGTGTTCCACAGGGATCCGTGCTCGGACCACTACAACAGTGATATACATAAATGATCTGGACGAAGGTATAAGTGGTCTGATGAGCAAGTTTGCAGTTGATGCTAAGATTGGTGGAGTTGCAGATAGCGAGGAGGACTGTCAGAGAATACAGGAAAATATAGATAGATTGGAGAGTTGGGCAGAGAAATGGCAGATGGAGTTCAATCCAGGTAAATGCGAGGTGATGCATTTTGGAAGATCTAACTCAAGAGCAGACTATAGGATCAATGGAAGAGTCCTGGGGAAAATTGATGTACAGAGAGATCTGGGAGTTCAGGTCCATTGTACCCTGAAGGTGGCAACGCAGGTCAATAGAGTGGTCAAGAAGGCATACAGCATGCTTGCCTTCATCGGATGGGGTATTGAGTACAAGAGTCGGCAGGTCATGTTACAGTTGTATAGGACTTTGGTTAGGCCACATTTGGAATACTGTGTGCAGTTCTGGTCGCCACATTACCAAAAGGATGTGGATGCTTTAGAGAGGGTGCAGAGGAGCTTCACCAGGATGTTGCCTGGTTTGGAGGGTTCTAACTATGAAGAAAGGTTGAGTAGATTAGGATTGTTTTGATTGGAAAGACGGAGGTCAAGTGGGGACCTGATTGAGGTCTACAAAATTATGAGAGGGATGGACAGGTGGATAGCAACAAGCTTTTTCCAAGAGTGGGGGTGTCAATTACAAGGGGGTCATGATTTCAAGGTGAGAGGGGGAAAGTTTAAGGGAGATGTGCGTGGAAAGTTTTTTACGCAGAGGGTGGTGGGTGCCTGGAACGCTTTGCCAGCGGAGGTGGTAGAGGCGGGCACGATAGCATCATTTAAGATGCATCAGGACAGACATATGAACGGGCGGGAACAGAGAGAAGTAGACCTTGGAAAATAGGCAACAGGTTTAGATAAAGGATCTGGATCGGTGCAGGCTGGGAGGGCCGAAGGGCCTGTTCCTGTGCTGCAATGTTTTTGTTCTTTGTTCTTTGTTCTTTGCTGAGAATCCAGCCTGCTGTGTGCGAACTGGTTATCTTCTGACATCAGTTTGCTTTCCCTTTCATTTCAGATTAATTAAGAGGTAAGTTGAAGCAGTGAGGAGAATGTTAAAGGTTATCAAAGGTTGGTTTTGAACCCTTGGGCCAGGAGGCAGTCACACTTCTCAAGCTGCTCCAGGGCCCAGAAAAGAGAAGTTGTAACCCCCCACATCACATCATCCTGCATTGAGATAGGACCACCCAGGAACTTTATGACTGGAGAACCATGGAATCATAGAATCCATATAGTGCAGGAGGAGGCCATTTGGCCCATCTGAAAGAGCACTCCACCCAAGCACACATCACCACCCTATCCTATTAACTCCTTAACCTAACCTACACGTCTTTGGACACTAACGGGCAATTTACCGTGCCGACCATGCTGCCCGACTAAACTACAATCTTCTACACTTCCTGGGTCCGTATCCCTCTATTCCCATCCTATTCATGTATTTGTCAAGATGCCCCTTAAATGTCACTATTGTCCCTGCTTCCACCACCTCCTCCGGCAGCAAGTTCCAGGCACCCACTACACTCTGTAAAAAACTTGCCTCGTACATCTACTCTATACCGTGCACCTTGCACCTTAAACCTATGCCCCTTAGTAATTGACCTCTCTACCCTGGGGAAAAGCCTCTGACTATCCACTCTGTCTATGCCCCTCATAATTTTGTAGACCTCTATCAGGTCGCCCCTCAACCTCCGTTGCTCCAGTGAAAAAAAATGAGTTTATTAAACTGCTCCTCATAGCTAATGCCCTCCATACCAGGCAACATCATGGTAAATCTCTTCTGCACCCTCTCTAAAGCCTCCACATCCTTCTGGTAGTGTGGCGACCAGAATTGAACACTATACTCCAAGTATGTCCGAACTAAGGTTCTATACAGCTGCAACATGACTTGACAATTCTTATACACTGATTTAGTGGCCATTACTGAAACATGGTTAAAGGATGGTCACGACTGGGAGTTAAATATCCAAGGGTATCAAACTATTCGGAAGGTCAGAGTGGATGGTAAGGGAGGTGGTGTTGCTCTGTTATTTAAGGATGACATCCGGGCAATAGTAAGGGATGACATCGGTGCTATGGAGGATAAGGTTGAATCCATTTGGGTGGAAATCAGGAATAGTAAGGCGAAAAAGTCACTGATAGGAGTAGTCTATAAGCTACCAAATAGTAACATAATGGTGGGGCAGGCAATAATCAAAGAAATAACTGATGCATGTAGAAATGGTACAGCAGTTATCATGGGGGATTTTAATCTACATGTCGATTGGTTTAACCAGGTCGGTCAAGGCAACCGTGAGGAGGAGTTTATAGAATGTATCCGTGATAGTTTCCTAGAACAGTATGTAATGGAACCTACGAGGGAACAAGCGGTCCTAGATCTTGTCCTGTGTAATGAGACAGGATTGATTCATGATCTCATAGTTAGGGATCCTCTCGGAAGGAGCGATCACAATATGGTAGAATTTAAAACACAGATGGAGGGTGAGAAAGTAAAATCAAATACTAGTGTTTTGTGTTTAAACAAAGGAGATTACAAGGGGATGAGAGAAGAACTAGCTAAGGTAGACTGGGAGCTAAGACTTTATGGTGGAACAGTTGGGGAACAGTGGAGAACCTTCCAAGCGATTTTTCACAGTGCTAAGCAAAGGTTTATACCAACAAAAAGGAAGGACGGAAGAAAGAGGGAAAATCGACCGTGGATATCTAAGGAAATAAGGGAGAGTATCAAATTGAAGGAAAAAGCATATAAAGTGGCAAAGATTGCTGGGAGATTAGAGGACTGGGAAATCTTTAGGGGGCAACAGAAAGCTACTAAAAAAGCTATAAAGAAGAGTAAGATAGAGTATGAGAGTAAACTTGCTCAGAATATAAAAACAGACAGTAAAAGTTTTTACAAATATATAAGACAAAAAAGAGTGGCTAAGGTAAATATTGGTCCTTTAGAGGATGAGAAGGGAGTTTTAATAATGGGAAATGAGGAAATGGCTGAGGAACTGAACAGGTTTTTTGGGTCGGTCTTCACAGTGGAAGACACAAATAACATGCCAGCGACTGATAGAAATGAGGCTATGACAGGTGAGGACCTTGAGAGGATTGTTATCACTAAGGAGGGAGTGATGGGCAAGCTAATGGGGCTAAAGGTAGACAAGTCTCCTGGCCCTGATGGAATGCATCCCAGTGCTAAAAGAGATGGCTAGGGAAATTGCAGATGCACTAGTGATAATTTACCGAAATTCACTAGACTCTGGGGTGGTCCCGGTGGATTAGAAATTAGCAAACGTGACGCCACTGTTTAAAAAAGGAGGTAGGCAGAAAGCAGGAAATTATAGGCCAGTGAGTTTAACTTCGGTAATAGGGAAGATGCTGGAATCTATCATCAAGGAAGAAATTGCGAGGCATCTGGATAGAAATTGTCCCATTGGGCAGACGCAGCATGGGTTCGTAAAAGGCAGGTCGTGCCTAACTAATTTAGTGGAATTTTTTGAGGACATTACCAGTGCAGTAGATAACGGGGAGCCGATGGATGTGGTATATCTGGATTTCCAGAAAGTCTTTGACAAGGTGCCACACAAAAGGTTGCTGCATAAGATAAAGATGCATGGCATTAAGGGTAAAGTAGTAGCATGGATAGAGGATTGGTTAATTAATAGAAAGCAAAGAGTTGGGATAAATGGGTGTTTCTCTGGTTGGCAATCAGTAGCTAGTGGTGTCCCTCAGGGATCCGTGTTGGGCCCACAATTGTTCACAATTTACATTGATGATTTGGAGTTGGGGACCAAGGGCAATGTGTCCAAGTTTGCAGATGACACTAAGATGAGTGGTAAAGCGAAAAGTGCAGAGGATACTGGAAGTCTGCAGAGGGATTTGGATAGGTTAAGTGAATGGGCTCGGGTCTGGCAGATGGAATACAATGTTGACAAATGTGAGGTTATCCATTTTGGTAGGAATAACAGCAAACGGGATTATTATTTAAACGATAAAATATTAAAGCATGCCGCTGTTCAGAGAGACTTGGGTGTGCTAGTGCATGAGTCACAGAAGGTTGGTTTACAAGTGCAACAGGTGATTAAGAAGGCAAATGGAATTTTGTCCTTCATTGCTAGAGGGATGGAGTTTAAGACTAGGGAGGTTATGTTGCAATTGTATAAGGTGTTAGTGCGGCCACACCTGGAGTATTGTGTTCAGTTTTGGTCTCCTTACTTGAGAAAGGACGTACTGGCGCTGGAGGGTGTGCAGAGGAGATTCACTAGGTTAATCCCAGAGCTGAAGGGGTTGGATTATGAGGAGATATTGAGTAGACTGGGACTGTACTCGTTGGAATTTAGAAGGATGAGGGGGGATCTTATAGAAACATTTAAAATTATGAAGGGAATAGATAGGATAGATGCGGGCAGGTTGTTTCCACTGGCGGGTGACAGCAGAACTAGGGGGCATAGCCTCAAAATAAGGGGAAGTAGATTTAGGACTGAGTTTAGGAGGAACTTCTTCACCCAAAGGGTTGTGAATCTATGGAATTTCTTGCCCGGTAAAGCAGTTGAGGCTCCTTCATTACATGTTTTTAAGGTAAAGATAGATAGTTTTTTGAAGAATAAAGGGATTAAGGGTTATGGTGTTCGGGCCGGAAAGTGGAGCTGAGTCCACAAAAGATCAGCCATGATCTAATTGAATGGCGGAGCAGGCTCAAGGGGCCAGATGGCCTACTCCTGCTCCTAGTTCTTATGTTCTTATGTTCTTATACTCAATGCCCCGGCCAATGAAGGCAAGCATGCCGTATACCTTCTTGACTACCTTCTCCACCTATGTTCCCCTTTCAGTCACCTGTGGACCTGTACACCTAGATCTCTCTGACTTTCAAGACTCTTGAGGGGTCTACCATTCACTGTATATTCCCTACCAGGACAAACACAAGAATACTATAGGAGAAGAGAGTGTTGAGAAAGCAACAGGATACTATAGGCTCCCAAGATCCTTGCTGGTTCAGAAAAGGCACAAGACTTGAACATGTTCCTTTTGTTTGCAGAGAATGGGCTGATTAATAGAATGTATGTCACCTCTAGCAAGCGTAAATGAAACATGCTCGACTGGTTTTCTTAAATTGGTTGTTAGATGGCAGCTTGGGGAGTCTATTGTTCCTATTGCATTCTCCATGGCAATGCTTAGGCCAATCAGAGTCACCTCGCTAACCAATCAGCACCCTTTTCTCCTGCAGTATAAATTGTTGTGATCCTTTGAAATTTGGCATTCTTATGTTTGTCCTGATGAGTGCAAGATGCAATGCTTCAGCTTTTCGGGACTATTCAAGTTCCACACTTCCAAGCAACTCTTTGTATTAATCTTACCACCACTGCATGCCATTTAACTCCAAAGATGTTGCTCACTGAAGGACCAGCAAAAGCCGAACATATACCAATGCATTTCAGGTGCAATGTGGAAAGAGATTGTGCATCCTGTCCTCTCCCAAACATAGGGACATGTGGTGTAGAAAAACAATGGAATAGTGCTGCTCTCATACTGCTAAAGGAGGCCTCTGGAGAGGTGAGAAAACAAATCTAATTGTTCTTCAAATTATGACAGTTAAACTAGTCTGTAAATGGACACCCAGCTCACCCACTACGTCAAGAGTGCTCCTACTCCACTCAAACCCCCTATACGCCTTCATAGAGTACCCTGACGGCCATCAGGACACTGTATCCCTCCGGGACCTAGCGCCGGCAGGATCAAATCCCACCACTACCACCGCCGAGGTACCCCTCACACTACTCCCCACCCAACTCGCCATGCCCCACGCCCCCGCACCTACCGGGTCGCTACACATGCTCCGCGCACCCGCGCCCACAAGCTTCCAGCGTCCCCAGTCGAACCAGACGGGTACGAAGTTCGGACAGAATCCCCCTCGGAGTTCGCCATCGTACTCCAACCAACCGTTATCGTCCAGCCACAAGAAGAGGCTGCAACCCCGGTGAGACCCTCAATTCACGTGACATGTGGTTAGAAGCAAACAGCCCCTGGAGTGCTCAGGTGGTGGTCGTCAAGACCGAGGAAAAATTCCACATGGTCGTGGACTATAGTCAGACCATTAATCGATTTACGCTCCTCGATGCGTACCCCCTCCCCAGGATTGAAGGCATGGTGAATCAGATCACCCAGTATTGTATTTTCTCCACGGTGGATCTGAAGTCTGCATACCATCAGCTCCCAATCCGCCCGGAAGAACGCCACTACACGGCGTTCGAGGCCGATGACCACCTCTTCCATATCCTCCAGGTTCCCTTTGGCGTCATGAACAGGGTATCGGTGTTCCAACGAGCAATGGACCAAATGGTGGACCAGTACGGGCTGCGGGCCACATTTCCATACTTGGATAATGTCACCATCTGCGGCTATGACCAGCAGGACCACGAAGCCAACCTCCATCGATTTCTCTAGACGGCCCAGAAACTCAACCTCACTTACAACATGGAGAAATGCGTTTTCCGCACGACCAGACTAGCCATCCTTGGCTATGTCGTGGAAAACGGAGTCCTGGGCCCCGACCCGGACCGTATGCCCCCCCCTCTTAGAACTCCCTCTCCCTCATTGTCCCAGGGCCCTCAAACGGTGCCTGGTATTCTTTTCATACTATGCCCAGTGGGTCCCTCAATATGCGGACAAAGCCCGGCCACTATTTAAGGCCACACTTTTCCCCCTGTCGGCTGAGGCTCGCCAGGCCTTCAACTGCATCAAGGAGGACATCGCCAAAGCGGCCATGCGGGCGGTGGATGAATCCGTCCCTTTTCAGGTTGAGAGCGATGCCTCAGAGGTCGCTCTCGCCGCCACTCTGAATCAGGCAGGGAGACCAGTCGCATTTTTCTCCCCAACCCTCTCCGCTTCAGAACTTCGACACTCCTCAGTCGGAAAGGAAGCACATGCCATTGTGGAGGCTGTACGTCACTGGAGGCACTACCTCGCAGGTAGAAGGTTCACCCTCATCACCGACCAAAGATCGTTTGCCTTCATGTTTGACAACTCGCAAAGGGGCAAAATTAAAAATGATACAATCCTGAGGTGGAGGATCGAACTCTCCACCTACAAATACGATATCATATATCGACCGGGGAAGCTCAACGAGCCCCCAGATGCCCTGTCTCGCGGCACATGCACCAGCACGCAGAGCGACAGTCTGATAGCCATCCACAATGACCTCTGCTACCCGGGGGTCACCCGGCTCACCCACTACGTCAAGGCCCGAAGTCTACCTTTCTCCACTGAGGAGGTAAAAGCCATCACCAGTGATTGCCCGATCTGTGCAGAGTGCAAACCGCACTTCTATAGACCAGACAGGGCCCATCTGGTCAAGGCTTCTCGGCCCTTTGAACGCCTCGCTATCGATTTCAAAGGGCCACTCCCCTCGACTAATCGGAATGTGTACTTCCTGAATGTCATTGACGAGTTCTCCCGCTTCCCTTTTGCTATTCCGTGCCCCGATATGACCTCCCACACAGTCATTAGGGCCCTGCATAGTATCTTCACCCTGTTCGGTTTCCCCAGCTACGTACACAGCAATCGGGGTTCGTCCTTCATGAGCGACGAGCTGTGTCAGTACCTGCTCTACAAGGGCATCGCCTCGAGCAGGACTACCAGCTATAACCCCAGGGCGAACGGGCAGGTGGAGAGGGAGAATGAGACGGTCTGGAAGACCGTCCTACTGACCCTCCGGTCCCGGAATCTCCCATTTTCCCATTGGCAGGAAGTCCTCTCCGACGCGCTCCTTGCTACTGGGTCCCTCCTATGTACCGCCACCAACCAGACCCCTCACAAGCTGCTCTTTGTTTTTTCCAGGGGTACTACCACGGGGGCCTCGCTCCCAGTATGGTTGAAGACACCGGGCCCGGTACTCCTCCGGAAGCAATTCAGGGCACACAAAACTGACCCACTCGTAGAAAGAGTGCTCCTACTCCACTCAAACCCCCTATACGCCTTCATAGAGTACCCTGACGGCCATCAGGACACTGTATCCCTCCGGGACCTAGCGCCGGCAGGATCAAATCCCACCACTACCACCGCCGAGGTACCCCTCACACTACTCCCCACCCAACTCGCCATGCCCCATGCCCCCGCACCTACCAGGTCGCTACACATGCTCCGCGCACCCGCGCCCACAAGCTTCCAGCGTCCCCAGTCGAACCAGACGGGTACGAAGTTCGGACAGAATCCCCCTCGGAGTTCGCCATCGTACCCCAACCAACCGTGATCGTCCAGCCACCAGAAGAGGCTGCAACCCCGGTGCTCCGCCGATCACAACGGACAACTCGACCACCGGACAGACTCAATTTATAAGCCATCACTCCTGCCGGACTTGATTTTTTCACAGGGGGTGAATGTGGTGAATTATAAACACTAATAATCCACACTGTATTGTACAACATGTGTTGAGCCTGTACCTTGTAGCAGATCATGTGTAATTGCGCGGCTCTACCCATAGGGGGAGATGAGGAGCTTGTGCTGGGCTCCACCCTTGGCTCCGCCCATGGCTCCACCCATGGCTCCTCTCCCTAACCAGAAGTATAAAGGTTGCTGTTGTGAGCCTGCCTACCAGTTCATCAAGAGTTCATCGTGTCACAGGCAGGCTCTGTTGTAAGATGATTAAAACTACAGTTTGCTTCTAACCACGTGTCGCGTGAATTGATGGTCTCATCATGCTCACAATTTAATCACCGAAAGTGCATACTACATGACAGTTGGGCAGGGAGATTGGCAAAACATCTGATAGCTCAGCAGAGAATTGGTCCTGGTGCTTCACAGTGGGCACAGGAAGTGGCAACATAGAAACATAGGAATAAGGAAATAAAGTAGGCAATTCAACCCTTCGAGCCTGCTCCACCATTCAATCAGATCATGGCTGCTCTCTGCTTGGTCTCAAATCTATCTTCCCACCTGTTGCCCATATCCCTTTGACTCATTTTTTAAATCAAAAATATATCCATCTCTTTCTTGAAACCATTTAATGACTCAGATTCCACTGCACTATGGGGCAGCGGGTTCCACAAATTCGCCACCCTCTGCAAGAAATAGTTCCTCCTCATCTCAGTTCTAAACCACATTACAAGCAAGGTACATTGCATTTGGACAAAGAGATAGGTGAGACCCACTCCAGAGAAGCAAGTCTTTGGGGAGACAGGAGTGTAATGGAATTGTCCAATTGTACGACCAAGGAAAGTGACTTGGGCTTTTCTAAATTCACTTTTGGCTAGGTTTACCACCAAACCCGCGTCCTGAAGTTGATTGAATAACTCCATCAGATGTTTTAAATGTTCTTTCCATGTCTGGCTGAAAATTATCAGATCATCGATGTATACCGCAAAATTGCGTAATCCTGAAACGACTTTGTTAGTTAACCGTTGAAATGTGGCTGGGGTGTTTTTCATGCCAAGAGGCAGAACTTTGAATTGGTATATACCATCTGGAGTCACAAAAGCTGAAATCTCCTTCACTCTTTTGGATAAAGGTACCTGCCAGTAACCTTTAGGTAAATCCAGTTTGGAAATAAAAGCTGATTGTCCCACATTCTCAATGCAATCCCCCAAATGTGGGATAGGATAAGAGCCCGTTCTTGAAACTGCATTAACCTTTCTATAGTCCACACACAACCGTTGGGTACCGTCTGGTTTTGGTACCATCACTATGGGTGAGCTCCATTGGCTGCAACCCACTTCAATTATGCCATTTTTAAGCATACTCTTTCTTAACAATTTTAAAGGGTTAAGCCTATATGGATGTTGTTTGATTGGAACTGCATTTCCCATATCTACATCATGTATAGCCATTTTAGGACTTCCCAATTTATCTCTACAAACTTGCCCATATGATATCACTAACTCTTTAGGTCAGTTCATTTTTCCTCTGGAAGGCAACTCAACAATTTATCCCAATTTTTAAGGTCATCCTTGTTTTTCAATTTAAGTTGAGGTATGTCAAATTGACAGTCATCTGGATTTGGTCCGTTACTTTCAGTTAGAATCATTAAAACCTCCTTTTTCTCTTCTTCCCTTTCAAAGTACCTTTTAAGCATATTCACATGACACACTCGGTGGGTTTTCCTGCTATCTGGCGTTTTTACCACATAATTCACATCACTTAATTTCCTTTCAATCTGATAAGGTCCACAAAACCTTACTTTTAAAGGTTCACCTACCCTAGTAACAATGCTAAAACTTTATCTCCACTGGCAAAACTAAGAACTTTAGATTTCTTGTCGGCTAACCGTTTCATTCCATTTTGTGCAACTTTTAAATGTTGTCTAGCCAGTTCACCTGCTCTATTTCATCATTCCCTAAAATTTAACATATAATCCAATAATGTAATTTCCGATTTCTCACTCACCAATGTTTCCTCAATCAATTTAAGTAGTCCTCTTACCTCATGACCAAAAATTAGTTCAAAAGGACTGACTCATTTGGTGCATCCCTTATTACAAACAATATGATTGGAATTCCTCTATCCCAATCCTCTGGATAATCTTGACAATACGCCTTCAACATTGTCTTTAATGTCTGATGCCACCTTTCCAACGTTCCCTGCGATTCTGGATGGTACGCAGTTGATTTAAATTGTTTTATTCCTAAGCTATCCATAACATCTTTGAATAAGCTGGTGGTAAAATTTGATCCTTGAACGGATTGTATTTCTGTGGGTAGTCCATATCTAGTAAAGCATTCAAGTAACTCCTCCACAATTTTTTTCGCTGTAATATTACTGTACTGAAATGGCCTCTGGAAACCTAGTAGACACATCCATTATCGTCAAAAGATATTGATTCCCACTTCTCATTTTAGGAAGCAGTCCTATGCAATCAATTAGGACCATTGTAAAAGGTTCCTCAAATGCTGGAATGTGTATTAAGGGCGCTGGTTTTATCACTGCTTGAGGTTTCCCTATCACTTGACATATATGACAAGATTGACAAAATTTAAGTACATCTTTATGTAGTCCAGGCCAATAAAAATGTTTTTGGATTTTAGCTTGAGTTTTCCTTATTCCCAAATGACCTCCCACTTTTACATCATGTTTAACTCGCAACACCTCCTTTCTATATCCTACCGGCAATACTACTTGATGAACTTCTGCCCACTTTTTATCCGCCTGCAAATGTAAAGGTCTCCATTTTCTCATCACAACATCACTTTTACGGTAATAACACTCTGGTTCCTCTTCCATGCATGCTTTCTGATACATCCGTTTTATTTCTACATCTTTCTGTTGTAACCGCCAATTTTCCTGAAGTAAAAATATCCACCTCATCCTCCACCTGTTCTTGTTCGTTTTCAACCATCTGATCAGAAATCGTTTCTGATAATTGAACTTTTTAATTTCTCCTCTTGTCTTAACCTGTGACTTTGCAACCTTGTTACTACACAATCCTGAAAAATCCCAGGATATTCGTCCTTCAACACTTCAGTTGTCTGATTTTCTACTGGGTTATCAACCACAGTAGGC
Organism: Scyliorhinus canicula; assembly: GCF_902713615.1. Lineage (NCBI taxonomy): Eukaryota > Metazoa > Chordata > Chondrichthyes > Carcharhiniformes > Scyliorhinidae > Scyliorhinus > Scyliorhinus canicula. Next base: position 79,653,280 of record NC_052165.1, on the reverse strand, counting down.
ATCACTCCCACCTGCGATCTAGCTATATCATTACCCAAGATAAACTGTATTCCTGGACAAGATAACTTCTCTATTACTCCTACTACCACTTCACCACTCTTCACTGGACTTTCCAACCTTGCCTTATATAATTGAACACTACTCCTCTCACCCTGAATTCCACATATTACCAGATTTTCTGGCAATATTCTTCTCATAACTCTTACCATTAAAGATTGACTAGCTCTCATATCTCTTGAAATTGAGACTTCTTTATCTGCTCCTCCTAATACACATGAGTAAACTTTACCCACACAAGTGAACTCTTTAAAGAGATCTGGCACCTTCCTATCAATCACCTCTTGATCAGGTTGTACAATCTTTTGCACCTCCTTCGCTTCACTTGGGCTTTCCTTTACCACTTTCACAAACCCCACTGCCTTATCCTGTTTTACCACATCAACCTTCCCAGTGCTTTTCTTCAACCACCAACACTGTGACTTTACATGGCCTAGTTTATTACAGTGAAAACATTTGAAACGTTTAATTTCTCTTCCAACCTCCTGGATTTCTTGCTAATCTGAGGTACACTCTCCTTATTATCTCCCATCAGATCACCTTTACCTTTACCACTTGAGTATTTCTCATGTCCCCAGTTTCTATCCCTCACAGGCTGAAACTGATGTCAGAAACCAAGCTTTGATTTATGAACTAATTCATAATCATCTGCCATTTCTACTGCTAACCTCACCGCTTTAACCCTCTGCTCTTCCACATGAGTTCTCACTACATCAGGAATTGAATTTTTAAACTCCTCCAAAAGTATAATTTCTCTGAGAGCTTCATCCGTTTGGTCTATTTTCAAAGCCCTTATCCACCTATCAAAATTACTCTGTTTGATCCTTTCAAACTCCATGTATGTTTGACCAAATTCTTTCCTTAAATTTCTAAACCTTTGTCTGGAAGCTTCAGGCACTAGTTCATATGCACCTAAGATGGATTTTGTCACCTCCTCATGTGTCCCAGATACCTCCTCCGGTAGTGATGCAAACACTTCACTAGCCCTACCTACCAGCTTTGTTTGAATCAGTGATACCCACATGTCCCGTGGCCATTTCTTTTGTTTAGCTACCTTCTCAAATGAAATGAAAAAGGCTTCCACCTTGTTCTTGTCAAACCGTGGCAATGCTTGGACATATTTAAATTGATCTCCACCAAGCCTTCGACTATGGTGCTCTTTCTCACTATCCTCATCACTATCCTCCAACTGTATGTTTTCCTTTATGTCTGCCAATTTTAACTGACTGTAATGTTTCATAACCATTTTCTAAAGTTCAAACTCTCTCTTTTTCCCTTTCCTCTCTATGTCTTTCTTTTTCCTCTATATCTTTCTTTGTTTCTTTCTTCTCTCTCCTTTTCTTTTTCCCTCATTGCATATTCAAGCTGCTTTAATTCTTTTTCATGTTCAAGTTGCTAAATCTGCAACTGGATCTTTGTCATTTCTAATGAAATGAAAATGAAATGAAAATCGTTTATTGTTACAAGTAGGCTTCAAATGAAGTTACTGTGAAAAGCCCCTCCTCGCCACATTCCGGCGCCTGTTCGGGGAGGCTGTTACGGGAATCGAACCATGCTGGTCTGCTTGCTCTGCTTTCAAAGCCAGCGATTTAGCCCTGTGCTCAACAGCTCCTGTACGAGTCAGACTGTATCTCAGGCAACTTTAAATGCTTAGCCACCACTATAATTACCTCATATTTTCACATTTTGTCAGGTAATGTTAACTGCAATGTTTTTGCCAAATCTAACAGTCTGATTTTAGTCTCTGTCCGCAAGGTACTGCGTGTGATCGTCTCCACCCCCAAAAACGTCTGAGCCTCTGAAAGAGCAATTTTCCACAACACACTCCCTACTTAAACTAAAATACCACCTGAAATGCAGCCACATGCTCATTCCTCACTGTCTTTAAGTTCACTAAGCCAATCCAATAGATAGACTTTTATCCCCCCTCGAGCCCCAATTTGTTGTGGGCCAGGGTTTAGAGAACCCCAAAGTGTATCATGGAGTTCACCTGACCCACAACTTTTAATAGATTGTGGCATGGGGAGCACATGGCCCACTCTACAGGAGTGGTACAGCAGAAATGGAAAAGTATTTTTTAAAGCAAAATAATGTTTATTCTAAGAACTCAAGTTAACCTTTTTAAAACATACAGTGAACATCTTCACAACCATTAATTAAAATACAACCCCCAAGACCACAACACTAAGTAATCCTTTAAGCTTTCCTTTCAACATCTATCAGACTTAAAAACACCTTTTTGCAGAAAGACATCAGGCTTAACTTCATTACTGAGAACAATTACCACGTTGGAATCAGCAAATGGACACTCAGAAGCTTGCAGAGATTCACACGCATCCTGCTGTGATTGCAGCTTCTCCAAAACTAAAATGAAACCAAAGCCACCCTGCAGCAAAAAGCCTAAAGCGAAAGTAAAAAGCTGACAGACAGCCAAGCTCCACCCACTCTCTGACATGACTGCAGTAATAAATACCCATTTCTTAAAGGTACACCAACTACAGTTATTCTATAAACACACGCATTTCTTAAAGGTACTCTCGCATGACAGTACCCACACATGAAGGACTGCTGCGGTTCAAAATGGCAACTCACCACCACCTTCTGAAGGGCAACTAAGGATTGGCAATACATTTTGGCCTAATCAGTGACGCGCACATCCCATGAATGAATAAAAATAAAACATTGCAATTGGCAGAGCGATTGGCAATGGGACTTTGTCAGAAGGATTGGCACTGTACATTGCAATGAGGCAAAGGGGTGAGTAACGCACATTGTGAGTGGATAATAACATTCCTATATATTTTACTGAGAATTATAATGAAACAAATGAATTGACAGAATGATTTGCATTTAAATGAATTGATGTACTGGGTACATTACAGTTAGATTAATGAGCAGACAACACATGCTATAAAAATTATAAACAGACTAACGGGGATCAGTGTACGTTCTAATTAGATGGAAACACAGGGTACATTAAAATGAAGAAGATGTATACTGGTAACTAATAGACTAAGGGGTGAATGTCATAATGTTAAAACTAATGGATGACTATGATGTAACAATTGGAATAATAAATGGGTGAGAAGGGTGAATAATCATTTGAATAATGAGTGAGGTGGGTGCATTGCAGTTACGGTAATGAGTTGGAGCTCACTGAAGTGAAGCAACTCTGGGAAGTTAACAATATTAGAAAAAAATAATGGCACAAAAACCTGACAATCCTCGATGGATTTCACAACAGGGATTTCTTGGAATGAGATGACGAAATTGCAATGCTTTAGCAATAATCTTACAAAGTTCTCTTGATTTTCAATTCTTCCTTTAGATTGAAAAATTACACAAGAGCACAAGTAATAGGTGTAGGGGTTGACCATATGGCCCATCGAACCTATTCCGGCATTCAATAGTAGTATAGCTGATCTTGGAATTCAATTCCACTCTCCTGCCCATTCCCGACATCCCTTAATTCCCCGAGAGGCCAAATATCTCTCGAAAGAATCCTTCAATAAATTCAATGAATACATATGTTATTTTGTTATTTGAGAAAGATGGGAAAAAGAAACCTGGAAATGATAGTCCAACATCTGTTTCTGAACAAGCTACTGAAATAAATAAAGGACAGAGTGACTGAGCACTGGAGAAATTTCAACTGGTTAGCGAGCCAGCATGGATTTTGTTAAGAAATCCATTTGTTCTGTGTCTCTGTGTGCTATGTAAGCTTGCAGTGGGTGGAGATTGCAACGGTTAAAGTAGAGGATGTTGCAATGCTTGCTGCACGCAATCCTACCTAGTAACCAAGGTGGGACCTTCTTGGAGTGTTTCGATAGGTCACCATATCAATGCAGGCATCAGTGAACAATCAGTTTCAGTCCGTCGGTGAGTCCGTTTTAATGCAAAGTGTAGTGTCCCAGACAGAGAGGGATAAGGGAGGGGGACAGGGAGAGGCCCCAAGAGGAAATCCCAGGTAACGGGTTACGGAGATAGGGTTTGTGTGGGGTGCTCCTTCCAAGGGTGCAGGCTTGATGGGCCGAATGGCCTCCTTCTGCACTGTCAATTCTATGATTTCTGTGATTTCTATGTGAGGGGCAAAGACAGAGTACAGAAACAGGCCCTAGATAAGTTAAGAAAAAAATAAGTGCAGAGAGAAATAGACTCCAAGTGAACAGTTGTGGTCTCCTTGTCTAAAGATAGATATACTGGCATTGGCGATAGTTCAGAGAAAGTTTACTCGGTTAATCCTGGTGTCAAGTGGATGTACCTTGAAGAAATGGGTGTTTATCAAATAGGTGCAGTGGTGTCAGTGTGTGGGTGGGTGGAACTGGGCGGTCTGTCTTTTTACTTTCGTTTTGAGCTGTGAGCTGCAGTGTATCTTAGTTTCGTTTTCAGTTGGAGATCTGAATTTGAAGCGAGCAGATGTATGTTTGATCTCGCTCAGCATGAAAAGGAATGTCTCTTGATCACTTAACGATTTAAAAGTAATACCTGTTTCTGTAGAGAATTTAAACCTGCTCTCCTTGTAAAAAGGGTTTAACTTATGGATGTTGCTAGAAAAGTTATTAAGGGTAATTTATACAGTACTGTATCTTTCGGGGGGGGGGGGTTATAAAGACTGGTAGTTGATAAACTGTTTACTGTGTGGTTATAAAATGTTAACTGGATTGATAGAATATACATTGTTTATATTTTAAAATACTTTTAGTTCTCTGTTACATCACACCTGTAAAGTGGGCCCTTGTGCTCCCCATAACCAAAATCTATTCAAAGTTGTGGGTCCGGTGAACTACATGATGTTGGACATTTAGTTGCTGTTGTATAAAGAGTCAAAGGTTCTGTTCCTTTCACAACACCTTTATTTTACTTTAACAGACTCTTCACAAAACTCTAACATCACATAACCTGACACAAGGGCCACCTGAAGCCCCATTACATAATCCGTGTCAATTATTACTTAACAGTGTCCCCTTCCTTGGAGAAAAAAAAATTAGGTGAAAACAAAATTACAAGAAACTCAAAAACACACACGCAATTTCTCCCTTTTTTCGTTTTCATTTTTGGAAGAAGAAAAACAGTCACAGAAACAGGCGCCCTTCATTAACAATATCTAAAAGTTTCTGTAAACTAGCCCCTCTTTTTGTAAAACAGTCTGACAATTGATAGCTACTGTCGATCCATTTAGTTTTTGCTATTTCCCCTCTGTCCAACGTCTGCTTCAAACTTGCGATATCTATCCTCAATCTTGTTTTTGTTGACACTTTTTGTTTGATGCACATTTTCCCACAGGGATTTATTGTCAATGTGACATTCAATAGGTATATTACCCAAATCCCCTAATCCCAAAATTTCTGTCAATATATGAGATATATAAAAGGCCATATCCTCCGCCTCTACAAGGCTTAACATCTCAGCAGCCAAAGTGCTTTTGACCACTCTCCTTATTTCCTTTGTTTCCCACACAAGAGGGCAACATTTACCATTGTTCCCCAAAAAGAAAACTATAAAACCTCCTGCGCTTGCAACCCCATCACATACATTTGCATAGGACGCATCATAAACTATGAGTTTCAAGTGCCTGAGGTTACCTAAAACCGGGAACCTCAAAACACACTCCTGCATTTTTAGTTTGACCAATGCTTTATTTGCTCTTACTATGTCTTCCAGTTTGGGATCATTCATTTTTGGACTCAACTCGAAGACATCAAAACTCAAAATGTCCAGTCTAGTCTGTCTACCTAACCAATTAAACTTTGCATTTGCTCTTTTTCCATCTTTGAAACCATTGCGTCTTTTTGTGAAACTCGGCCACGACTAAGCTATTGTGCTGATGCTTTCCAAATAAGATTGCTGACGTAAAGTTGCCCCTAACTTAGTCTGTCCGATTTCCAGTCCAATATATTTAAATGCACCGGAAGCCTGACTTCCAACCCTGAATTCTTTCCTCAAACCAGAGATTACAAGAGCTTCGAAATCACTAGTCCCACACCATAAAAAAAATAAACATGCATCATAAAGGTGCCAGAAAGATTTCCTTTATAGTGCTAGTTAAACATTGACGGATCTGCTTTCAACTGGCAACAGCCTAACTTTAACAACACTGACCTTAGCTAAAAATACCAGATTCTAGATGCATTATTTAATCCATATCTCCATTTGTTTAATTTCCAGAGTACCCATTCTGTGTTAGCTGCCTCTTTAGAAGGACGGAGAAAAATGTCTCTCTGGAGCTGATGCCCCTGCAAAAAGGCAGCTTTTATATCTAGATTTGCATTCACATGCTTTTGTGGTTAATAGAGCCAAGAAGAGATGAGGAGAAATTTCTTCAGCCAGAGAGTGGTAGGTCTGTGGAATTCATTGCCACAGAGGGCGGTGGAGGCCGGGACATTGAGTGTCTTTAAGACAGAAATTGATCAATTCTTGATTTCTTGAGGAATTAAGGGCTATGGGGAGAGAGCGGGTAAATGGAGTTGAAATCAACCATGATTGAATGGTGGAGTGGACTCGATGGGCCGAATGGCCTTACTTCCACTCCTATGTCTTATGGTCTTAAGATCTTTAAAATAACCTTTCCTGCCGTCAACCCTTAAATCCTGATCTTCTAAGTTTTCTTCAACTCCCCTTGCCACAAGCCTGGCCTTTGCCTTATAAGTTCCACACATAAGAACCTTTTCCATGCAAATCCATCTGTGGGATAGAGCTCATTGTCCCCTATCCGGTACTTCCGTGTATACCCCAAATTCATTCCAACTATGCAGTTCTTGATGTTTGGCATCTTTGATAATTTTTTCATCGAATTTATTGGAAACGACCAAAATCTCTCACGTGTACGTAGGCTTCTGCTCCTATTAGTATTCGTAGTCTTACTCATGTTCCGAGACCTTGATAAACTACGTCCCCTCTCCCGCCTGGTATCTCGTTCTGTACTGATAGTGGTTGATCTTTCCCTTCTGCTGTGGGTTGTCCTTTCAATAGTTCTCAACCTTTTCCTGTGGACCTGCTCACTATCCGATGTAACCTGAACTGGCACTGCATTTCTGTGCCCTCCATTTTTTAACTTCATGCTCCCAATCCATTGTCTCGACTCCCTCCCCTGAATGCTGTACATTCAACCAATGTTTATACTTTCCAGTGGCCTTCCCTGCTCTACTAATGACAGTTGCATCCAGACCCTGCAGGCAAGTCTGCCACTTTTGTACCAACTTTTGGCAGCTGCCCTTTTGTAAAAATGGGCTGTTCCAATTCATCAGAAGTATTGTGTTCCTCTACAGAAACTCTGTCTATATCAGTTAACTGGTCCTCAGAGTTCTGTAACATGTGCGTACCAGATGATTCTGGTTCCTCGTCATGACTGTCTGCTCTGTCTAAATTTGAAAATTTGTAATCTGTTCCCATTATCCTTGATGAATGTACCCAAACAGTTTGATTGCCATGTTGCAAAATATTTTTTTTCCATTTATGCCTATAATCTTCCCTAGGCCTTTCCTTTCATTACAACTGTCTCTCTTATAGTATACTATGTCTCCTTGCTGAAAAACGGTATCTGATGGCTGTACATTATGCCTTAAAGCTCTGTGAATTTTTTCAGAGACTTCTGCTTCCAAAAAAGCTTTTCTACTGCTATATAATGCATTTAAATGCTCAGCAATGGCGGAGCTAATTGTAGTCCCTTCCCAAGTTGGAGGCTGGTCATCCAAAATGGATGAAGTTTTAGGATTTCTATCAAACACTAATTGATACGGACAATAGCCCCCAACCATCTGCAATGAATTCAATGCATGTACCGCCCATGCTAAAGCTGAATTTAGCTGGCAGTTTGGTCTATCTGCCAAAATTTTCCGGAGCATGTCATCTATTACCGCATCATTTCTTTTACACATACCATTACTAAATGGGCTTTCTGCGGATGTATTCATAACTGTGATATTCCTGTTTTCACACATATCCCTAAACTCATCATTAGCAAATTCTCCCCCCATTGCCTCAAGCAAATTTTCCGGTGGGCCAATTCCTGTCCCTAACCATTTTTCCACGATTTGATCCCGAATTACTCTCTTTTCTTTACTTTGTACTATCGTTGATTGACTAAATCTGGTTGCTAAATCTACAAAATGCAAAATAAATATATTATTGGCTTTATCCCAGATCTCAAGGTCCATGGCCACAATGTTGTTAAAATCCCTGGCCAAAAGTAGGGTTACTATCGGTTGTGCTGGTGTCCTTCTGTACTTCCTACAAACTTCACAGCGATCACTAACCTGTTCTATCAGCTGAATAGAGTCTTCATCCTTTACCCCTGCATCCTTTGATAAATTTTTCAGCCTCCGAGGAGACGGATGCGCAAATTGCCTATGCAGTTTTAATACAACACACTTTTTATCAGCTAAAGTACCATTTTCAACTGCCATTAACACATCCTTAACAACTATACTTGGAATATTATTTGTCGGTAATAGTGTCCCGACTGTGTAAATTGTAAGTCCACCGTCTTTCCAAAAACTGTTGCATTATTCTGTTCCATATCCAATTTCATGTGTGCTTTCTTCATTGATGGTCTGCTCAGAAGCAAAGGTATCTCACTTGATACAACATCCGTGCTAATGAAATGATTCACTCCAGCAATATTGCAAGGGATCACCACTTTTTTCAGCGACTTCAGAGTATTATCATCCCCAAACCTGAAACTTGTGGAACTTGCAAATTCCTTAACCTTGTTACGATTTTCAGCATTCAAGGAGTCCAGGTAACATTTTAACCAGTCAATTCCACACACAGTAGATGTACAGCCACTGTCCAATACAATAGAAGGATTCTGCAACCAACACCCTCATTACCCGTGTAAAACTGCTTGTTAATAGGACAATGCCTTCTTTCTGGTCACTATCTTTTTCCTCTTCGGACTCTTCCATGTGATGTGTCACTTCAAACACTCTTTATAACGTGTTGGACAGTTGTAGCCATGCTGGCCACGCAAAATGGACACTGAGCCAAATTAAAATGGATGACAGCAGGGAAAGCCTGTTTAGTGAGAACAGACAGCCTGCTCTCAACTAATTAGCATTTTGCAAGCAGCAAACCAGTTTTCTGGCCAGGTGCAGATCTCCAAGCCAAAGGTGTTAATGGCAAAGCGCTTAACATCCTGATGAGGCGGCCCAGATCCAGGCACACACAATGGCAACATTTCCATCTCAATGTAGCACTTAATTGGTGGAGCAGACAGGATGGCACCAGAGTAACAAATATCGAAACCACCCCCCAACATCGAGGAAAGCCCCGCATTGGAGGATTTCGAAGGTAGCCGTTTGGAAACGTTCCAATCGGTACCGAAAGGTAGAGCCCGCCTAGAAGGGGGCAAGGACATTAGAGAGGGGTATAAAAGCAAATCCCCCACAGAGCCCGGTCTGTTAAACCCGTGCTCCGGCTCTGACTGACATCTTGCATCCTGACTCCAGCCGTTGAGCACCAGCCGCCGAAACCGTAAGTTCAACGCTCGCTACGCGATCCAAGCCCACTAGACTCCCAAGTACCAGAATGCTTGCTGAAGGCTGCAGTGCCAGACCAGGACGAAGGCCTCGTTCTCTGACCTTGCCTGTTCCTGTTAGATAAGTATTCTGTTTGCTTAAGTTTAGTTATAGCTTAGTCTCTTAGTGTGTGCATGAGTATTTATTATAACTGTATAATAAATATTGATCGTTTGAACTTTACTAATCGGTGTATCGTCTTTATTACTTTGAACTTGACCTTGGAATACTTGTGACGTTGCCTATACGGCAACTGGCGACTCCAGAGCTAAATAATTACATAGAACAGAGCCTAGTAGTGTTAAGCACACGTCGAACTCGGAGGCGTGTTAATACACTCCAATAAACGCGTTTTACGCCCATAGTAAAACGTGCAACATTTAGTGGCGACTCCGCCGGGACCCTGTTGTAAGTGGAAACACCACAGTTTCCAGGACCCTGAAATTTGAATTAGAACTCCAAATTGCAGAGAAAGAAAGAGATCACAAGTATTCAAGGTGTTCAAAATAATAAGCGTAATTCGGAAGTGTGTTTAGTGCATGCGTACTAACAGGGCTGTAAGGTAAAACTGAAAGCTTTTTGTTGCGACAAACTTTCGGTAGTTTTGTTAACGGAACATAGCGTAAGCCGTACCCTTTTCTCGAAACACCACCCCAGCAACCCCCTGTTCCAAATTATAAAAAGAGAGTCAGAGGAAATGGCCATGCAGGCAATGGAACGTCTGATGGATCCAGCAAAGTTTGTGGTCGCAGCGACCAGCAGCAGTAGCAGAGTAGGCCAGTGTCCCACGTGGGAGCTGGAGCTCCGCAAATATTTACAAGGAAAGGGATGGCCCCTTTGGAAAGAGTTTTGTGCAAATGAGGAGACAGGTCCCGGGAGTATAGGTCATACTTGGTGGGAGAACCTCTCTCAGATACACAAAAAGAATTTAGGTAAAGCACGCAAGCCGATGGCGATTGTGTCCTGTTTGGCACAGTTGCGAGGCGCAGAGGAGGTCATCAGGACGCTCCGGACAGATTTAGAAGAGAGGAATAGGATGAGTAAGGTCGATGTCAGGGACATCGAGAAGGAGAACCTGGATCTCAAAGGGAAGTTGGCAGAGAAGGATAGAGAGGTGGATGATGCCAAGAGGGCTCACCAGTCTTGTCTAGCTCATCTGAGCAGTTCCCAGACCCAGTATGAGAAAGCCTATCAGGACGTGCAACGTGCCGTTCTGATAAGACAGGAATCGGAAAAGCAGGTGGAGGCATTGCAGAGGCAATGTTCTGATCTCAAAGCAGCTTTGAGAGCACTCCATGCTGCAACGACCGAACAAAGACAAAGCACAGTTGACCACGCGAAATGCAGGAAACAGATTGCGGAATTGCAATCTCTGCTTTCGGTGCAGAATGGCTTCCAAAGCACCTTTGGAGCACAGTTAGATGGAGAAAACGCCCCAGATTGGCAGGAATTAAGCGAGACAGCGCAGCGTTATGTTCAGGGAACATGTGCGCCCGCAGCTCAGCAGAAACGACAGGCACCCCAACCCCCCACAGCTCAGATCATAACCGCACCCATGAATCCCGTAACCACGCAGAGAAAAGCCGAATCAGAAGGCGCCCCAGACATAACTTACACCACCCCTTTAACAGTAACCCAGCTAAGGGACGCTTGTGAAAAGATCACTCCGTTCCTCCCCACCGCAGACCCCCACCAGTTTTTCGCTAAAGTAAAGCAGCAGGCTACCATGTACGGCCTGGATGAGAGAGAGCAGGTTAAGCTCACCGTGCTGAGCTTAGACCAGAGCGTAGTAGCAGCCCTCCCCGACCCACAGAACGTGGCAGGAGGCAGCCTAGAGGAGATGCACACCGCCATTTTAGATGCCATCGGGTACAATAGAGGTGACCCCGTAGAAGGATTGAATAAGTGCAGGCAGAAAAGATCCGAACACCCCACAGCATTCGCAGGAAGGCTGTGGATTCATTTCAGCGCAGTTTTCGGACAGCTAGATAGAGCGCATTTAACCCGCGAAAACATGGTTAAGTGGACGCGCACAATTATCTCACACGCAACAGAAGCAGGACAGAGCGCTTGCAATAGCTACGACCCCTCAGAAGAGGCCCATAACGAAAAATGGGTCCTGAAAAGATTGTCCCGCGCTTGGGAGCAATCGCTTCAGGCAAAAGGAAAAGTTAGATCCCCAGAGGAGGCTCAGGCTGCCGCAGATATCCAAGCAGTCAGAGAGCACCAGAAGCCCGCATGGGTAAATGAAGGCAAGAGCAGCCCTCAACAGAAAGGACAGGAATGCTATAACTGTGGACAGTTAGGGCATTGGGCAAAAGAGTGTAATGCACCCCAGCGATCTCAGAGAGGCCAGCAGACAGGCACTCTGAACCGCAACAAGGCAAAACCCATCCACAATGTAGCAGTACAGTCAGGACCCACCAATGTGGACGAGACGAACTGACGGTGTTCGGGCTCCCCCACTTGGGTCTGTGACACACTATGGGACTCATCAGGGAGGCCCGTAGTCACAGCAAAAGTCAAAGGGAAGCCCATAGAGTTACTGTGGGACACAGGAGGATCCCGCACCACCATTAACTCCACAACCACGGCACACGCAGACACGTGGCCGACCACCTCCACCATCACACTTAGCGGGTTCACCGGACACTCGCAGCAGGGACATATCACAGCACCCGTAGCGATCCAGCTCGGGAACATTAGCACAAGGCACCCCGTAGTTCTAGTAAATCTTCCCCGGACAGCAGAGCACATCCTGGGGATAGATTTTATGAACGCTCATAGCTTGTCGTTCGACCCAGTGAACCAGTGTGTCTGGCGAATGGCGAGATCAGACAGAGCCCCAGCCACCCTCACAGTAGGAGACTACGCTAATCGGATTAGCGCAGTGGGAGAGTACTCATTCGACCTGACTACACTCCACACCGACCGACAAATTAAGGCCCTACTAAACAAACACAGGACAGCATTTGCAAGTCACCGTCATGACTGTGGCAGAATGACTGGACAAGTTCATGTTACCGGACAGGATCCCCGACCGCAAAAGCAATATAGATTTCCCCTCGAGGCAGAGGTGGAAATAGAAAAAGTTATAGGTAGCTTGTTGGACCAAGGTGTACTGAGAACGGTAGCCTCCACCAACAATGCCCCTATTTGGCCAGTGAGGAAGCCCGATGGATCATGGCGTCTGACCATCGATTATCGGGAACTCAACAAAGTAACCCCCGCAGTAGCCCCAACGGTAGCTACTAGTCCCGAGACCATGCTCAAGCAGGGTCTCAACGCCAAGTACTTCACGGTATTGGACATCAGTAATGGATTCTGGTCAATACCATTGGCAAAAGCGTGCCAATACAAATTCGCATTCACTTTTAAAACTCAGCAGTACACGTGGACATGCCTCCCACAAGGATTCCACAATTCACCCTCCATTTTCCACCGACAGCTGGCAAGTGGATTAGAGAAATTTTCCCGACCCGAATGTCTGGTACAGTATGTAGACGACCTACTACTGCAGACAGACACAAAGGCAGAGCACATTTCGCTTCTGGCCGAACTCCTGGAACTCTTGACTGAAATTGGCTGTAAAGTTAACCCGAAAAAGGCCCAAATATTGGAAAGTAAAGTGATGTATTTGGGAACAGTCATCACGCACGGCAAACGCGAGATCGAATTCAAAAGAATTGATTCGATTGTCAAATTGCCCCTTCCCCAGAATGTTTCAGCCCTCCGGTCGTTTTTAGGACTGGTTGGCTATTGTCGGAACCACATCGACGGATTCGCGACAAAAGCCGCCCCACTTTCAGACCTCCTCAAGAAAGGAGCCCCCTGGGAATGGCTTCCGCAGCATACAGGCGCTGTGGAAGAGTTGAAACGAGCCCTTAGTGCAGCACCCGCGCTGCTAGTCCCCGACCAACTTTCACCGTACGCAATCGAGGTAGCGAGCACAGATCTGACCCTCTCGGCCGTGTTGCTTCAGGAACGGCACGAGCAGCTAAGACCAGTGGCTTATGCCTCCCGACTGTTAGACCCGGTAGAACAAGGATTTTCAGCCTGTGAGAGGCACCTCCTTGCTGTCTTCTGGGCAGTGCAGTATTTCTCATACATCACCGGACTAAACCCCATCACCATTCTAACCGAACATACACCCACACAGCTACTACTAGACGGTCGACTGAAGGACGGTTCAGTTAGCCAGATTAGGGCAGCTAGGTGGACCCTACTGTTACAAGGACGGGACATTACAGTAAAACGGACACGCACACACACATACTTAGCAGACAACCTCCAATACCCCGGACAGCCCCATGACTGTGAAATTGTAGCTCCCCTGCATAACACAGGACCCTTTTTAGCAAAAACACCCCCCAGGAAGATAGGGAACCCAAAACAAAGCCCCCAACCCACAGACACGTGTGGACCCTTGAGGATTTATGTAGACGGTTCCTCCACAGTTTTAAATGGTGAGCGTATCACAGGATGCGGCATCTATGTAGAGGACGCGCAGGGGCGCGCTCTCGAAGAGATAGCTCTTAAGTTACCAGGTCACTTAGGCGCGCAGGCAGCAGAGCTAGCAGCCATAGCGTACATAGTGGACCACCCCGATTCTTTCCCCAGCCCAGCAGACATATATTCAGACAGCTTATATGTATGCAATAGCCTAACAGATTTTCTGCCCCTGTGGAGGACACGAGGTTTTGTCTCCGCAGACGGAAAACCCCTTCCATCAGCCCCCTTACTCCAGCATATCCTAGAGAAAGCGAAGGACAGGACCTTCGGCATTATAAAAGTTTGCAGCCACCATAGGTCATCACCCCCTGGGAATGTAAAGGCCGACGCATTGGCTAAGGCAGGTTCCAGGAGAGGACACTTATGGACCCCCCCCGCTAGCGCACCAGCTAGCGCCCCTGTGAGCGCAGTACAAGTCTCACAAACAGAGGTTAAAGATCTCGTGGCAGCACAGAAACAGGACGGAGACCTCAGGGAGGTTTTCAAGGGAAACTTTGTGCCTGCGTACGAACACTTTAAACACACACTGACCACACATGAGGGTGTGATCATTAAGGACCAACTTTATGTGGTCCCACAGCAGGACAGGAATCAGATGATTGCCTTGTTCCATGACGGACACGGGCATCAGGGAATTGATGCAACAACGAGGCACCTCAGGCAACTCTGTTGGTGGCCTAATCTCAGGAATGATGTAACGCACTACATAGAGAATTGCCTGATTTGTGCTCAGAATAACCCGGAGCGGTATTCTAAGAAAGCACAACTTCGGCATACTCGCCCAGTTAACGGCCCTTGGACAAACCTCCAGATCGATTTTATAGGTCCATTGCCCCCTTGTAGGAATGGCTATAAATACGTTCTGGTGGTGATCGACACCTTTACCAAATGGGTAGAGGCATTTCCCTCACGAACAAACACAGCAAAGACAGCTGCAAAGATTCTGACCCACCACATCTTCACGAGATGGGGTTTACCCCGAAGTATCGATTCGGACCAGGGATCTCACTTTACAGGACGGGTCATGAGGAACGTCCTGACAATATTCGGAATCAAACAGAACTTCCATATTGCGTATCATCCACAGTCCAGCGGGATTGTGGAGCGCATGAATCGGACCCTAAAAACTACCCTCAGGAAAATGGTTCAAGAGAATAATTCCACATGGGATTCAGTGCTCCCCTTTGCACTTATGTTCATAAGGAACACTGTCTCCACATCGACAGGATACACACCACACACACTCATGACCGGACGCCCTATGAAAGGTACAGAATTCCTTTTAGGACTGGACATGACAAGCCCCGAAGTGACGGCCCTCACACATGAAAAGGCAGTTAAAGATCTAGTTGAGACTGTGAGGTCTGCACAGCTCGCAGCCGCAGTCCAGCTAGGGAAACGCCGACAGCAACGTACTGCCTGTTTCAATAAGACCATACACACCACAGAATTCCAGGTTGGGCAACAGGTAATGTTATCTGTTTATAACCCCAGCAGTTTTTTGGCTCCAAAATATTCCGGTCCCTACTCAATTTCGGACAAAATTAGCCCCTCCGTTTACAGGATAAAGTATCCTAATGGGAAGACCGCGTGGTTCCATATAAACCAGTTAAAGGCATATGGAACACAGGCCAACCATGCTCACCATGTCCTGCTGGATGCAGCAGAACACTTCACCCCGCCCACCAGAAACACTTTTCCACCATCCCCCTCACAGACCAGTTCATCAACGGACTCGCCCAAGACTCCGCCCCCAGACCACAACAGACCACGCCCCGACACGCCCACAAGCTGCCACAGCAGAGACAGCAGGACTGACACTGACTCTGAAGACAGCGACAGCACACAGCCATACAGCCCACACTGCACCAACTACGACCCCGACTCCAGTGACCCCATGGAAGTCACTTACCTCAAATATCCAGAACCACCACCCGACCCCGACTACCCCGACAACACACTCGACACTACACAATGGCACAGGGACAACTCATACAGACTTGTCCGCAATGACGAGAGTGACCCCCGGTCACACAATTCCAAAATAGCATGCCTGATCCACACAAGGGTGTGGGATCCGGGAGAGCAGGACGACACGGTGTCTGACTCCCGACACGGCAACCCCTTTGTGACCCTGTTCACAGAGGCAGAATCAAAGTGAGGTGTCCAGATGATGTAAAATAGGAATCGTTTGAGGGAAACGATGTCCTTTCTGATGGAACCTGCACGTATGTTTGTCTTCGTTTTATGTTTATTTGTTTTCAGGAATGTAAATGTTTCAGTTGGAGGATGGACATCTTCTTTTCAGCTGAAAAGATTGTGACCACCTCACATACACGTTAGTTTGTCTGCCGAAACTTTTGAGAACTTCGGTTTGATTGGAGATCTTTTCCAAAGTTGTAAGGCCACCCACCAAATAGCTTGTCCGCAGATATCTCTGAGAACTTCAGTGATGTCCTCAGTTGGAGCATCTTGGCTCCCTTGGTTTTTTAGGTGCCCCTCTATTCGGCGAAATAGAGGCTGCAAGTCATGGTAAACACATTCGTACCCGGTTCTTTCCAGGTTACTCAGGCAGTGGACAAACGGCACTGAGGACCCGCCCTGTCTGAGAACCAACCCTTGGTCAGCCAAGCTCGGGTATGGCACAGCACGCCCTACCCGGGGATTCCATCCAACTCATACCCGTCGCGGCCCATACGCAACTCATTCGGATGTTTATTTCAAAGTTTGTTTTCATTTACGTTAGGTAGCCCTTCGGCCGCCATCCCACATGCTATTTACATCCGGGAACATTCGGATGGTAAATCAGCAAAGCCTGCGAGACGGCTCGCAGAAGGAAGGATTGTTAGGTGTATGCTGGTCTTTAAATTCGCTTTTTGAAAAAAAAAATGAGGGGAGTCACAGGGTGTGACTTAGCCAGTCATTTTAAAGGGTCAATTGGGTTTTGAAAGACAGATGCACTAACAAGTAAAGGTCTTAAACTGTGTATTGACAGATACTGTGCTTGATCCCAAAGGTTTCAAAGGACGAGACAGAGGTCGAAGCCAGGATTGTCAATACCGGAGGAAGAAGGAAGAGAAAGAAGAAGAACAGCAAAATGATGGAAGCCCACTTATTACTGTTTAATGTCATATGTATATGTGTGGAAACAAGACACGTTTCCCCCACAACCCCCACCGTAAATGCTTCAATTACAGCAAACCCCCAGTGCTCAGCTCTGATCAGCGAGGTTCAGACCTGGTGTACTAAATTCATGACGTGGTACTCCATGTCCTACATAATCGAATCACTGTTGGTGATCGCGATCCTCATCATCCTAGTGCAGACCCTCAGGTTGAGGAAATGGAAGAGGAGAGCCTCTCGTTCCAGCACCTCACCCATCTATAGAGTTCAACCCCCCATCTTCGGATTCCACCAAACCCCTCAACCCCTCACTGATTACAACACTCTGTAAATAAAAATTCAGCCATGTATTATATTGTTCCATACTCGACTGCCGAGTTGGGAAGTGTGATGTTGTGGTGTGAATGGTTAAGATTTTAGAGTGATGAAATGTTAAGTTAAGGTTAAGGTTAATAGTGATAGGTAGAGGTTCCCAGTTGTAGTAATGCATGTCCCTTTGACATAGGGCCAAGTAGAAATGTTAGTTAAAAAATTTTTTTCTCTTCTTCCCATAGTTTAAGATAGAGTAGAACAGGAACTGGCAAGAGGTCAGAACACAAGGAAGGCAAAGTATATAGGTGATCCTTCACAATAGTATGATTGTGAGGATCACAAGGAGGGAATGTAGCCATGCTGGCCACGCAAAATGGACACTGAGCCAAACTAAAATGGATGACAGCAGGGAAAGCCTGTTTAGTGAGAACAGACCGCCTGCTCTCAACTAATTAGCATTTTGCAAGCAGCAAACCAGTTTTCTGGCCAGGTGCAGATCTCCAAGCCAAAGGTGTTAATGGCAAAGCGCTTAACATCCTGATGAGGCGGCCCAGATCCAGGCACACACAATGGCAACATTTCCATCTCAATGTAGCACTTAATTGGTGGAGCAGACAGGATGGCACCAGAGTAACAAATATCGAAACCACCCCCCAACATCGAGGAAGGCCCTCGCATTGGAGGATTTCGAAGGTAGCCGTTTGGAAACGTTCCAATCGGTACCGAAAGGTAGAGCCCGCCTAGAAGGGGGCAAGGACATTAGAGAGGGGTATAAAAGCAAATCCCCCACAGAGCCCGGTCTGTTAAACCCGTGCTCCGGCTCTGACTGACATCTTGCATCCTGACTCCAGCCGTTGAGCACCAGCCGCCGAAACCGTAAGTTCAACGCTCGCTACGCGATCCAAGCCCACTAGACTCCCAAGTACCAGAACGCTTGCTGAAGGCTGCAGTGCCAGACCAGGACGAACGCCTCGTTCTCTGACCTTGCCTGTTCCTGTTAGATAAGTATTCTGTTTGCTTAAGTTTAGTTATAGCTTAGTCTCTTAGTGTGTGCATGAGTATTTATTATAACTGTATAATAAATATTGATCGTTTGAACTTTACTAATCGGTGTATCGTCTTTATTACTTTGAACTTGACCTTGGAATACTTGTGACGTTGCCTATACGGCAACTGGCGACTCCAGAGCTAAATAATTACATAGAACAGAGCCTAGTAGTGTTAAGCACACGTCGAACTCGGAGGCGTGTTAATACACTCCAATAAACGCGTTTTACGCCCATAGTAAAACGTGCAACACAGTTGAAAGCACAATGGTACTGAGAATCACACCGAAAACATCGATTTATTATAGCTCGTGCATTTCTGGGGTTCATCTTCCTATTGTAGGTTCTAACTGGGTTTCTGTCTTCGTCATTTCCGGGTCCCGATCTCCTTCTATAGTCTTGGAACCTGTTCGTAGCCGTGCGATTTTGCCATCCTGTTAGTAGTTAGAAATAGGAAAGGAGCGGTCAAGTTGTTAGGAGTTTTCTATAGGCCTCCAAATAGTAATAGAGATGTGGAGGAAGAAATTGCAGAGGTGTGGAGGTCTCAGGGTAGTTGTCATGGGTGACTTCAACTTTTCAAATATTGATTGGAACCTCTACAGGTCGAACAGTTCGGATGGAGCAGTTTTTGTACAGTGTGTGCAGGTGGGTTTCCTGACACTATATGTGGATAGACCGACAAGAGGGGTGCCACATTGGATTTGGTACTGGGTAATGAACCGGGCCAAGTGTTAGATTTGTTTGTGGGAAAACACTTTGGAGATAGTGACCACAATTCGGTGTCTTTCACTATTGCAATGGAGAGGGATAGGGCCATACAGCAGGGCAAGGTTTATAATTGGGAGAGGGGTAATTATGATGCGATTAGGCAAGAATTAGGGAGCATAAGATGGGAACAGAAACTGTCAGGAAAAGGCACAAATGAAAATGGAGCTTGTTCAAGAAACAAATACTGCATGTCCTTGATAGGTATGTCCCTGTCAGGCAGGGAGGAAATGGCCGTGTGAGGGAACCATGGTTCGTAAAAGAGGTTGAATGTCTTGCCAAGAGGACAAAGGAAACGTATGTAAGGATGAGGGAATAAGGTTCAGTGGGGTTGCTTGAGGGTTACAAGGTAGCAAGGAATGAGCTAAAAAAAAGGGCTGAGAAGAGCTAGGAGGGGGCATGAGAAGTCCTTGGTGGGTCAGATCAAGGAAATCCCCAAGGCTTTTTACTCTTATGTGAGAAATAAAAGAATGACCATGGTGAGGTTAGGGTCGGTCAAGGACAGTAGTGGGAACTTGTGCATGGAGTCAGAAGAAATAGGAGAGTCATTGAATGAATACTTTTCTTCAGTGTTCACTAAGGAGAGTGAGATACAGGCGGGGAGACTGGAGGAGGTAGATGTTCTGAGGGAAGGTGAATTCGCAATTTTGAAAAACCTGAGGGCCGACAAGCCCCCTGGGCCAGATGGGATTTATCCTAGGATTCTTTGGGCGGCAAGGGATGAGATTGCAGAGCCTTTGGCTTTGACCGTTGGGTCCTCACTGTCCATGGGGATAGTGTCAGAGGACTGGAGAGTGGCAAATGTTGTTCCTCTGTTCAAGAAAGGGAACAGGAATGACCCTGGTAATTATAGGCCGGTTAGTCTTACTTCGGTGGTCGGTAAGTTAATGGAAAAGGTCCTGATTAATGAACATTTGGAAAGATACAGTTTAATCCGGGATAGTCAACAGGGATTCGTGAAGGGTAAGTCTTGCATCACAAATTTGATTGAATTCTTTGAGGAGGTAACTAAATGTGTAGATGAAGGTAGAGCAGTTGATGTCATATACATGGATTTCAGTAAGACGTTTGATAAGGTTCCCCATGGTCGGCTCATGAAGAAAGTAAGGAGGTGTGGGATAGAAGGAAATTTGGCCAATTGGATAAGTAACTGGCTATGACATAGAAGATGGTGGTGGATGGAAATTTTTCAGACTGGAGGCCTGTTACCAGCGGTGTACCACAGGGATCAGTGCTGGGTCCTCTGCTATTTGTGATTTTTATCAATGACTTGGAGGAGGGGGCTGAAGGGTGGGTCAGTAAATTTGCTGATGACACCAAGATTGGTGGAATAGTGGATGAGGGCTTTTGTAGGCTGCAAAGGGACATTGATAAGATGCAGAGCTGGGCCGAAAAATGGCAGATGGAGTTTAACCCTAATAAGTGCGAAGTGATTCATTTTGGTAGAAAAAATTTGAATGCAGATAACAGGGTCAACGGCAGGGTTCTGAGGAATGTGGGGGGACAGAGAGTTCTTGGGGTTCATGTCCACAGATATATGAAGGTTGCCACTCAAGTGGATAGAGCCGTGAAGAAGGGCTATAGTGTGTTAGCATTTATTAACAGGGGGTTGAGTTTAAGAGCCATGGGGTTATGCTGCAATTGTACAGGACCCTGGTGAGACCACATTTGGAGTATTGTGTGCAGTTCTGGTCACCTCATTATAGGAAGGATGTGGAAGCATTGGAAAGGGTGCAAATGAGATTTACCAGGATGCTGCCTGGTTTGGGGGGTAGGTCGTCTGAGGAAAGGTTGAGGGAGCTAGGGCTTTTCTCTTTGGAGCGGAGGAGGATGAGAGGCGACTTACTACAGGTTTATAAGATGATGAGGGGGATACTGTTTGGCGCCTGACACGGATCTCGATTTTGGCCAATGCCGGCTATTCACTGTCCTCATTACGCTGAGCAGGAGTGTAACGAGGCCAGAGAATCACACCCTAAGTGTCACTGAATAGCGGTGGAGGACGCGCCGGCAGAGCTGGCGGTAAGCTCCCTGAAAAAGCCACCACAAATAAATTTAGAAATTGTTCCGGAGAATCATGCTGTTAGAATCATGTAATCATAGAATTTACAGTGCAGAAGGAGGCCATTCGGCCCATCGAATCTCTTGAAAAAGCACCCTACTAAAACCCAAGCCTCCACCCTATCCCCGTAACTCAGTAACCCCAGCTCACCTTTTTTGGACACTAAGGGAAATTTATCATGGTCAATCCACCTAACCTGCACATCTGTGGACTGTGGAAGGAAGCCGGAGCACCCGGAGGAAACCCACGCAAACACGGGAAGTATGTGCAGACTCTGCACAGACAGTGACCCAAGCCAGGAATTGAATCGGGGACACTGGAGCTGTGAAGCAACTGTGCTAACCACTGTGCTACCGTGCTGCCCTGGATATAGCACTTGGGGCAATGGAGACCATAGGAGATGGGGGGAAAGCAGGATTAGGCTATTGAGTTGGATCATTAGCCATGATTATAATGAATGGCAGAGAAGGCTCGAAGGGCTGAATGGCCTTCTGTGCCCCTACTTTCTATGTTTCTATGTTTGAAGAGGCACTTTAAATGAGACATTGAAATGAGGCCCTATCTGCCCTCTTGGATGGATATAAAAAATCACATGGCACTTTTTTTCAAAAACAGGCAGGGGGGAGTGACCTCCAATGACCTGTCTCATATTTATCTTTTAATCATCTTAAAAATACATAGGAGCTACTATGCGCAAATTAGTTATCAGGTTTTCTGAGTACCCAATCATTTTTTTCCAATTAAAGGGCAATTTAGCGTGGCCAATCCACCTTGCCTGCCCATCTTTATGTTCCATGTTCTAGTGTATCTTCCATATTCTGCTTTATTGCAGACTGAGCTATTTGGGTCATCAGAGCCATCGGAATCGAATGTTTCCCCAGAAACTTTTTTAAAGCTTCTGTCATCTGATCGAATAAGGTATCGTTATCCGCAAACTGAACTCCTGTCAAAGCCAGGAGCCTATTCATGTTGCTCACTCTAGCACAGTCGAGTAAGTTAAAGGCCAACACAGACTGTGGAAATTCCAGGTTGTGTTTCTGCAGCCTTTTATTTAGTCTGCCAAATTCCATTATCTTGTCTTCAGTGGAGAAATCCTCTATTTTCCAGAACCTATCAAAATCATGCTTCATACGCACTTAACATGTCATTCTTTTTATAAATCTTATCCCTATAACGTAATAGAGTCTCCAGACCTTCTTCTGAGTCTAACTCTTCCAATTCCAGCTCAGAAAGCACTTTGCTTCGGATTTTACTGTCACAAGGTAGAGAAAGAGCCAATGCCATACCTTGTTTTCTCTTTCCCAGGGCAGTTACCTTAGCCCATATAACTACTGCACTTCTCCAGTGGTCATACGATCCCCTTTCAGAAGATAAAGGGGGATAGTCATATCCAGCCAGCTTTATCTTAGGTTCAGCCATATATATATATTTTTTTTCTCACTGACTCCTTGGTTTTGTCTTGAAACGTTGTATCTTTCAACCCTTCACACTTGCACAGCAACCGTCCTCTGCTGC
Organism: Scyliorhinus canicula; assembly: GCF_902713615.1. NCBI lineage: Eukaryota > Metazoa > Chordata > Chondrichthyes > Carcharhiniformes > Scyliorhinidae > Scyliorhinus > Scyliorhinus canicula. The sequence continues at coordinate 79,630,373 of NC_052165.1, read as the reverse complement.
CATTTGTTAGACGTTTAGTTCCTGTAGTGTAAAGAGTCAAAGGTTCTGCTCCTTTTTACAAACACCTTTATTTTACTTCAGCAGACTCTGCACAAAACTCTATCATCACATCACTTGACACAAAGGCCACCTGAAGCCCCTTTACATATCAGTGTCAATTATTGGATACTTAACAAAAATGAGACAACTAATTGGAATGTCTCTTAACCCATACTGAACACATGATATACTTTGGGGTTCCCTAAACTCTGGCCCATAACACTGGGTATGGAGGGATCTTCTTATGAGGACAGATTGAGTAGGTTGGGCCTGTATTCATTGGTGTTTAGAAGAATGAGGGGCAACTTCATTAATACATATAGGATTCTAAGGGGGCTTGTCAGTGTAGATGCTGAGATATTGTTTCCCCTTGTGGGCGAATCTGGGACCTAGGGGAATAATCTCAGAGTAAGGGGTCATCCATTTAAAACAGAGATGAGGAGGAATTTCTTCTGTCAGAGTGTAGTGAATCTGTGAAATCCTTTACCGCAGAGAGCTGTAGAGGCCAGGTATGTTCAAGGCTGAGATAGTCAGATTTTTAAACAGTATCAAGGGTTATGAGGGTAAGGTGGGAAAGTGGAGTTGAGGATTATCATATCAGATCAGTCATGGTCTCATTAAATGGCGGAGCAGACTCGATGGGATGAATGACCCAATTCTGCTCCGACATCTAATGGTCTGTGGGGAGCAGGCATTAAGTAAATTAAGCTGTTGGGGCAAATATACATTTTTGGAGCAGTGGTGTTCTACTTGGCATGGCTGAAGAGCTGCAATTGTGCTTGTCGGATGGTATATGAATGTACTCAGGAAGCTAGGGGCACAGAATTTCAGAAGGCTAGATTGAAACCCTGCAAGGTGAGCCATCATTGAGGTCAGCTGAGTTGGAGTGACTTTTGGAGAGAACGCCAAGAGAGAACAAAAGTAGTTTTAAGGAATTTATATTTATATTGGTAAACATTAGAAATAAGTTATAGATTCAAGTGTGTTTAATTTAATGTTTCTGTGCCTGGAAAGGTGAAAGGTAAAACCTATTGTTCGATTCATACTGGATAAAGGTGTGTGGCAGTTGGGTAAGTTCCAACTGTGTTTCTATTGTGCTTAGAGAGGGCTACAGCATGAAGAATAAATAGGTCAGCGGAGGAATATGGGTGCTGCTTAGCTTCTGGGACCATGTAAGATGGAGTAGCTTTTAATTTTTAGTTTAGCTAATTTTATTACAGTTGGAGATAGGCAGTGTGAGAGAAGGCAGCTCCCACAGCTCTGCTGGAATCATTTGGTTTTAGAAGGCCAAAGAGGGAACGTCTCTCTCAGCCTTGCTAGAAGAAAAGCTATACTATGGAATAATGGTTAAGAAAATAGATGCTGGAAATCTAAGGTCCAGCTAGTTAAGGAAACAAGAGAAATAAGGGAAATTTCCAAGACATCTGGAGTTAGCTGAACAGGAGAAGTTGAAGTGAGAGGTGTAAAACCTGAAAGCGAAACATTGATGAAAGCAGCAGAGGGAAAGCATAAATTAGTTTTCGAAGACTAAAGAGGGAATATCTCTCTCTGCTCTGCTGTAAGAAAAAACATTCTATTGAAAAATGGTTAAGAAAACAGATGCTGGAAATCTTAAGACCAGGTAGTTACTGGAACTTGAGAAATGAAGAGAAGTTTCCAAGAAGCTGAAGTTATTGAAACAGAGGAATCTAGGAACCAGAACAGGTTACTGTTCAGTGAAGTCACAGAGAGATGAAAAGGCGATGGATCATGAGAGAACAGAAACTATCAGTATTGCTAAAGTTTGTGAGAAATTATTACAGTTTTGGAGACATTATTTGAAAAAATTATGGAACTTGGTGTCTGCACCTGAGAGTTTGGGTCAAAGCTTTTAAGACAAAGGTAACCTGAAGGGAGTGATGTGAAACATAAAAGAGAAACCTTGACTGAAGCAGCAGAGGGAAAGCATAATTATAAGAAGATTTGAAAGTGTTGCTTTGAAAGCAGAATTTGAAATCACTCATGGAAATCGGACTTCAGCGAGACAAAGTATCTCAAAGTGTTAAGAACCATCTGGAGGGATTTTAAAGAGAAATCCATGGGAGTAAAGAAGGATTGGATAATAATCCACCTATTCATGCTTAACAAGTGTTGTTTTTTTTCTTCTTGTAAACACTAATTAGTGGTCCTGTGACTCTGTTCCTCCAGGTTTGATTAAAAATAAGTTACGGTCTTTTGAGCCAAGGTTCTATTCTGGAATCTTTCTGTTCAGTTCCAGCATAAACTTGGATTGTAACACTTTAAAGATGAAGATGAGAAGCTCTCATGAGAGAGGTAAAGTTTCAGTGAGATTTATTGACTCACAGTGTGAATGAGAAGGTGGTGGGTTATTGAAAAATCCATGGAATCTGTTTTGATCACATCCCTGCCATTTATTGTGCGGTGTGGTGAATCCGACCACAGCTTGCCTGTTCTTTGACATGTACCTCAGACTCACTCTGAGTGTTGGTGTATCAGATTAATGTTTTAAATGGTTTTATATTTCTGACCTTGTGTAGTAAAATTTATTTTTGATTGTTGAAAACCAGAGTAATATTGAGGTTTTATTCTGTTAGCAGGTGCCTTAAATCTCAAACTTGATTTACTTGAAGGAAAATGTCAGTTGTCTCTAACTGGATCTCACCATCAACCTGGGGTTTGGCCAAACATTAGAGCAATTTGTAAAAAGTTTGTCACATCTAATGAATCAAAGTGGACATTTTGTGGTAGAAAGTAATGTAGCAGGCAGGGGAATGTCTCCTACGTAATCATTGTCCTTTTCTCTGTTCCATTGCCTAATTAATCTCCTAATCAGTCAATAATCTGCCTTCAATTCCATTAATTTTAATTTTAAGCTCATATTCTCTTCTGGAAACCTGTCTCAACTACATTTTGTAAATGAGAAGTAAAAGCTCCTGATCCCAAAAGCACAGAACGTGAGTAACATTTTTAGGATTTTAAAAATTGAAAGATTTATTAACTGGAAAAAACTTAAGCACATAGGAATAAAGTTATGCGGTTAAAACAGTCTTAGAAAACGCCCCCACTCTACCCCAAAGACAATTATTTTGTTAGAACACACAAGTACTATCTTCTTGGAAACTACCCTGTATAGGTTTTATACTATGAAAATCCAGTAATATTACCCATGAGATAGACTGCAGTTACTTACTTTACTTTATAAAGGTACCACATGACTCCTCAAACTTCTCCACTCTACTGTGGAAATCCAAGAGAGTTCAGAAACAATCTGTTTTCTGAAGCAAAGACTTTTCTGGCTTAACTGGATGGCCGTTTCAGATTTTGCAGCTTCTCTGAGCACAGAGCTGGTCTCAGAAAATTCCCCTCCCACGTGGCCACCCAACCTAACTCAAAATCTTTCTTTAAATATTGTTTTTCCTTTTATCTCAGATTCCATTGTCCTCAAGCACCTCAACTAGTGTCCCCTACACAAATCTGTACTGAGACCTCAACGGTTCAGTATATTTATGAATGACTTCGTAGCACAATAGGGAGGCATTTATTAAGTTTGACAATGAGAAAGATTGGTGGTGTCGTAAGTACTGCAGACTGGATCATAAAATTACAAAGAGGCATTGATAGATGAAGTGAATGGGTAAAACCATGTTGGGTGAATCGTAACATAGGTAAATGTGAAGTAATTCATTGTGGAGTATAAATGGATAGATTCAAGCATTTTAAATTGTGAGAAGCTGGGGCAATGGAGATCCAAAGTGATTTAGGAGCACATATACACAGATCACTAAAATGTAATAGTCAACCATGGAAAATAATGAAAGTCGAATGGAATGTGCACTTTTAAAACGAGAGAGCTAAAATATTAAGGGGAGTAGGCTCTATTACAATGGTTAGAGTACAACTGGAGAACAGTGCCCCATTCTGGCCAGTGAACCTTGAATTTGACCTTCAAGGAGTGCAGTGCAAATTTATTATAACCGGGAATCGAATGGTTAGATTATAAGGACATATTACATCAATTAGGCTTTTATTCCCTGTAACTAGAGGTTGGACAGTGTTTTGAAATGAGATTGAGAGATGTTTGCCAACCACTGACAACAAATGTAAATGAGGTGAATTGAATTAAGATTCAGGTCGATCATGATCTCACTGAATGGCAGTGTGCCACAGTTACAGTAATGAGTTAACAAAGTGCGATATATTTACAGTAATGGGTGAGGAGGATACGGTATAGTTACACTGACAGGAACATAGGAATTAGGAGCAGAAGTCAGTAATTAAGCCCTTCGAGCCTGCTCCGCCATTCAATCAGATCATGGCTGATCTCTTCCTGGTCTCAAATCCACCTCCCCACCTGTTGCCCATATCGCTTTAACACTTTTTTTTACCAGAAGTATATCTATAATCCTTCTCGAAACCATTTGATGACTCAGAATACACTCCACTATGGAGCAGCGAGTTCCACAAATTCATCACCCTCTGTGAGAGGTAGTTCCTCCTCATTACCGTTCTGCTGAGTGATCTGAATGCGGTACAGTTAGTGGTGGGTGAGAAGGGTGCATTACAATTGCATTTATAAATGAAAGGGGTACAGTACAGTAACGCTGGTAGGTGATCAGAATGTAATGTAGTTACAGCAAAGGGTGAGGAGGGTGCAGAACAGTTACCGTAATAGGTGAATGTGTTGCCCGCTCCAGGTGCTATGAACAATACATAACTTTATGTTCAATTTATATATATATTTGTGTGTTGAGAGGTAAAAATAGTTTCAGTTTTACGTAAGTATTGGGTTCCAATAGCTGGCGAGTGGGGACTAACAACAGCATATTCGGTGGGACTGTGGTTAGCACTGCTGCCTCACAGCTAGAGGGTCCCCTGTTCAATTTTGGCCTCGGGTCACTGTCTGTGTGGAGTGTGCACTTTCTCCCCATGTCTGCTTGGGTTTCCTCCGGGTGCTCCGGTTCCCTCCCACAGTTCAAAGGTGTGCAGGTTAGGTGGATTGGTCATGCAAAATTGCTCTTTAGTGTCCAAAAAGGATAGGTGGGGTTATTGGGTTATGGGGATAGGATGGAGGTCTGGTATTAAGTAGGGTGCTCTTTCCAACGGCTGGTGGAGACTCAATGGGCTGAATGGTCTCCTTCAACATGGTGATTTCTATGATGTATGTTTACTAACAGTAACTGAGCATCTCTTACATGCTACGTTTCTGCCCGTGCTGTGGAAGAACTCCCGCGCTCCCAACACGTGACTCCTTTTGTACCCGTGCCATTCCAACATTCACATGACCACCAGTCGACCAGTTTCATTTATGTTTTGTTTATGAACCTTTGTGCTTGGGTATACTTGCCGCTGAACAGCTTCTGGTCTTTTGGGTTTGTTTATATATAGATGCATTTTAATGAAGTCTTATGACCCCTGAAGTGAAAGCGATGGGTTAAAAAATGTTGAAAGTTTAGTGAAAGTTTCACCGTAGGTGAAAGGTACTGAGGGAGATAGAAAATGGGTGACCAAAAGACAGAGCAAGAATAGAATAGGAATGCGGCATTCCCCTACGTCTGCTGTGTTTGTCCTTCGAAACGGCAGTGGTTGTGCTTTTGGAAGGTGCTCGCTCAGGAGCCTTGGTGAGTTCCTGCACTGCATCTAGTAGATCGTACACGATTCCAGTACTGTGTGTCAGTGGTCGAGGGAGTGAATAGTTGTGGGTGAAGTGCTAATCAAGCGGGATGCTTTGTCCTGGATGGTGTCGAGCACCTTGAGTGTAGTTGGAGCTGCGCTCATCCAGGAAAGTGGACAACATTCTATTACACTCCTGACTTGTGCCTTGGAAATGGTAGATAGGCTTTGTGGAGTCAGGTGAGTTACTCTCCGCAAGAGTCCTAACATGACCTAACATGAAGGAGCTGGTTTAGCACAGGGCTAAATTGCTGGCTTTGACAGCAGACCAAGGCAGGCCAGCAGCACGGTTCAATTCCCGTACCAGCCTTCCCGAACAGGCGCCAAAATGTGGCGACTAGGGGCTTTTCACAGTAACTTCATTTGAAGCATACTTGTGACAATAAGCGATTTTCATTTCATTGTAGAAACTTTTACTATCTTGATATATTCTGATATCTTGATCTATTCTGAGCAAGTTTACTCTCATAATCTATCTTACTCTTCTTTATAGCTTTCTTAGTAGCTTTCTGTTGCCCCCTAAAGATTTCCCGGTCCTCTAGTCTCCCACCAATCTTTGCCACTTTGTCTGCTTTTCCCTTCAATTTGATACTCTCCCTTATTTCCTTCGATATCCACGGTCGATTTTCCTTCTTTCCACCGCCCTTCCTTTTTGTTGGTATAAACCTTTGCTGAGCACTGTGAAAAATTGCTTGGAAGGTTATCCACTGTTCCTCAACTGTTTCACCATAAAGTCTTTGCTCCCAGTCTACCTTAGCTAGTTCTTCTCTCATCCCATTGTAATCTCCTTTGTTCAAGCACAAAACACTAGTGTTTGATTTTACCTTCTCACCCTCCATCTGTATTTTAAATTCCACCATATTGTGATCGCTCCTTCTGAGAGGATCCCTAACTATGAGATCATTAATCAATCCTGTCTCATTACACAGGGCCAGATCTAGGACCGCTTGTTTCCTTCTAGGTTCCATTACATACTGTTCCAGGAAACTATTGCAGACACATTCTATAAACTCCTCCTCAAGGCTGCCTTGATCGACCTGGTTAAACCAATCGATATGTAGATTAAAATCCCCCATGATAACTGCTGTACCATTTCTACGTGCATCAGTTATTTCTTTGTTTATTGCCTGCCCCACCATAATGTTATTATTTGGTGGCCTATAGACTGCTCCTATCAATGACTTTTTCGCCTTACTATTCCTGATTTCCACCCAAATGGATTCAACCTTATCCTCCATAGCACCAATGTCATCCCTTACTACTGCCCGGATGTCATCCTTAAATAACAGAGCTACACCACCTCCCTTACCATCCACTCTGTCCTTCTGAATAGTTTGATACCCTCGGATATTTAACTCCCAGTCATGACCATCCTTTAACCATGTTTCAGTGATGGTCACTAAATCATAGACATTCACAATGATTTGCACCATCAACTCATTTGCCTTATTCCGAATACTATGAGCATTCAGGTAAAGTACACTCATGTTGGCTTTTATACCTCTGTTTTGAATCTGAACACCTCGATCAGTAACCTCTCCTAAGTTATATTTCCTCATAACTTTTCTCCTAATTTTCCTTGTCGTTGAACCCATATCTTCATGTAAGAACCTGCCGCTTTGCTTACCATTTATATTTTTACTTCCTGTTTTATTCCTTTTAGTATTACTGGACCTATTCACTGAGCTTCTCTCAGTCACTGTACCTTGTATTGTCGCCCTTTTTGATTTTTGACTGTGGCTCTTTCCCCTTTTGTTTCTGTCCCTGTTTTACTACCTTCCGACTTCCTCCATTGGTTCCCATCCCCCTGCCACATTAGTTTAAATCCTCCCCAAGAGCTCTAGCAAACACCCCCCCCCCCCCCCCCCCCGCCCCCCTAGGACATCAGTTCCAGCCCTGCCCAGGTGCAGACCGTCCGGTTTGTACTGGTCGCACCTCCCCCAGAACCGATTCCAATGCCCCAGGAATTTAAATCCCTCCCTCTTGCAACATCTCTCGAGCGACACATTCATCCTATCTGTCCTGACATTCCTACTCTGACTAGCCCGTGGCACAGGTAGAAATCCTGAGATTACTGAGATTTGAGGTCCTACTTTTTAGTTTAACTCTTAACTCCCTGAATTCAGCTTGTAGGACTTTGTCCCGTTTATTACCTATATCGTTGGTGCCTATGTGAACCACGACAGCTGGCTGTTCACCCTCTGCCTCCTGACCCCCCCCCCCCCCAAGAATGTCCTGCAGCCGCTCCGAGACATCTTTGAACCTTGCACCAGGGAGGCAACATACCATCCTGGAGTCTCGATTGCCTCCGCAGAACTGCCTGTCTATTCCCGTTATGATTGAGTCCCCTATCACTATAGCCCTGCCATTCTTCTGTCTGCCCTGCTGCACCTCCCTAGTCTTAAACTCCATCCCTCTAGCAATGAAGGACAAAATTCCATTTGCTTTCTTAATCACCTGTTGCACCTGTAAACCAACTTTTTGCGACTCATGCACCAGCACACCCAGGTCTCTCTGCACAGCAGTATGTTTTAATATTTTATCATTTAAATAACAAACCCTTTTGCTGTTATTCCTACTAAAATGGATACCCTCACATTTGTCAACATTGTATTCCATCTGCCAGACCCTAGCCCATTCACTTAACCTATCCAAATCCCTCTGCAGACTTCCAGTATCCTCTGCACTTTTCGCTTCACCACTCATCTTAGTGTCATCTGCAAACTTGGACACATTGCACTTGGTCCCCAACTCCAAATCATCTATGTAAATTGTGAACAATTGTGGGCCCAACATTGATCCCTCAGGGACACCACTAGCTACTGATTGCCAACCAGAGAAATACCCATTAATCCCCAATCTTTGCTTTCTATGAATTAGCCAATCCTAGATGCCGGAAAGCGAATGGAATTTTGTCCTTCATTGCTAGAGGGACAGAGTTTAAAACTAGGAACGTTATGCTGCAATTGTATAAAGTGTTACTGAGGCCACACCTAGATTATTGTGTTCAGTTTTGGTCTCCTTACCTGAGAAAGGACGTACTGGCCCTGGAGGGTGTGCAGAGGAGATTCACTAGGTTAATCCCAGAGCTGAAGGGGTTGGATTATGGGGAGAGGTTGAGTAGACTGGGACTGTACTCATTGGAATTCAGAAGAATGAGGGGGGATCATATAGAAACATATAAAATTATGAAGGGAATAGATAGGATAGATGCGGGCAGATTGTTTCCACTGGTGGGTGAAAGCAGAATTAGGGGGAATGGCCTCAAAATAAGGGGAAGTAGATTTAGGACTGAGTTCAGGAGGAACATCTTCACCCAAAGGGTTGTGAATCTATGGAATTCCTTGTCCAGTGAAGCAGTTGAGGCTCCTTCATTAAATGTTTTTAGGATAAAGATATATAGTTTTTTGAAGAATAAAGGGATTCAGGGTTATGGTGTTCAGGCCGTAAAGTGGAGCTGAGTCCACAAAAGGTCAGCCATGATCTCATTGAATGGCAGAGCAGGCTCGAGGGGCCAGATGGCCTACTCCTGCTCCTAGTTCTTATGTTCTTATGTGAGTCTGGAATCAAAATATTTGATCGTAAAGCTTCACCATTGTCTAGTGACAGTGATCCAAGGCGACAGGAAAAGACAGGAGTGGGGGGAGAGAGAGAGTCAGTGTCTGTATCAGAGAGAGATGATTGGGGCACAAGCTCTCTGAGAAGTGAAACTACAAGGCGATAGAGAGAGTAGCCAACTGAATAATCATAGAACATACAGTGCAGAAGGAGGCCATTCGGCCTATCGTGTCTTCCCCGACCCACCTAAGCCCTCACTTTCATCCTATCCCCATAACCCAGTAACGCCTCCTAACCTTTTTGGTCGCTGAGGGCAATTTATCATGGCCAATCCACCGAATCTGCATGTCTTTGGACTGTGGGAGGAAACCGGAGCACCCGGAGGAAACCCACGCAGACACGGGGAGAACGTGCAGACCCTGCACAGACAGTGACCCAAGCCGGGAATCAAACCAGGGACTCTGGCGCTGTGAAGCCACAGTGCTAACCACTTGTGCTACCGTGCTGCCCGGTCAGTTATAGGATGCAGTAAAGTGATCAGTTTAGCAGAGGTGCTACTGGAAGACTGAGTTTAGAGAACTCAGCTGTTTGTTCTGTAGTTGAGGAGACAGTGAGTTTGGAGTGCAGTTTTTGGGTGTCTTGGGGAGAGATACGAGGCGGGTGTCAGGCATGAAGTGAATGCTCAGAGATTTACCTGAAGAAAACCATGTGCAACTGTGTCTATGCCAAGCCAGCAGTCTTTGTGTTAAACTAGTGGTAAGTCCTGACTGCTTTATGTGTCTGTAAAGATATTGCTGGGGTGGGTGGCACAGTGGTGCAGTGGTTAGCACTGCTGCCTCACAATGCCGAGGACCCAAGTTTGAACTGGCCCGGGGTCACTATCCATGTGTAGTTTGCACACTCTCACCATGTCTATGTGCATCTCACCCCACAACCTTAAAGATGTGCAGGCTAGATGGATTGGCCACGCTAAATTGACCCTTAATTGGAAAAACAAAGATATTGTTGTGGTAAAGGAATAGTGTGAATTTGAATCCTCGTCTTGTGTTGGGATTTTTTCCAACCTATTGCCTGTGTTTATTACAGTTCAATTTTCTTGTTTTAATAAGCATTTTATTCTTTCTATTAAAAGTTAATCAGCAGACTCCTACGAATTTGCTCAATAACTTGCTTTCACGATTTCTAAAAAAATAAATTAGGCTCTCGCAGTTCAGCTTGCAGTCCTGGATCCGACATGTCCAGTATTAAGAGCAGCTGGGATGGTAACAGTAATGAGTGAACGGAATGAAGTTTAGTTACAGTATCTATAGAAATTTTACAGCACAGAAAGGGGCCATTCAGCCCATCTTGTCCATGTCAACCCAAAGGTACCCAGGTGCCCTTTCTAATCCCATCTTCTTGCACCAGGCGCATAGTCCTGCTTTTTATAGCCTTAAGGTGCAGATCCATGCACTTTTTAAAAGGGTTTAGGGTTTCTGCCACCACCACCAACTCAGTCAGTGAATCCCACCACCCTCAGCGTATAAAGGTTTTTCCTCATGTCCCCTCTTATCTTTCTGCCACTTTGCTCGAATCCAAAGATGTGCGGGTTAGGTGGATTGGCCATGCTAAATTGCCCGTAGTGTAAGGTTAATGGGGGGATTGTTGGGTTACGGGTATACGGGTTTCGTGGGTTTAGGTAGGGTGATCATTGCTCGGCACAACATCGAGGGCCGAAGGGCCTGTTCTGTGCTGTACTGTTCTATGTTCTATGTTCTATGTTCTATGATCTCTGATTTTTTAACTCTCTGCCGGGGTAAACATGTTGCTCCTCTCTGCTCCATCTCTACCCCAGTCACATTGCCCTGCTCTATCTCCTTATCTCTGCATGTTTATGTCCGTCGGCAGCACAAGTGGCTAGCACTGTGGCTTCACAGCGTCAGGGTCCCAGCTTCGATTCCCCTCTGGGTCACTGTCTGTGCGGAGTCTTCAGGTTCTCCCCGTCTCTGCGTGGGTTTCCTCCGGGTGCTCCGGTTTCCTCCCACAGTCTAAAAACGTGCAGGTTAGGTGCATTGGCCATGATAAATTGCCCTTAGTGACCAAGAAAAGGTTAGATGGGGTTATTGAGTTACAGGGATAGGGTGGAAGTGAGGGCTTAGGTGGGTTGGTTCAGACTCGATGGGCCGAATGGTCTCCTTTTGCACTGCATGTTCTATGTTTTATGTTCTATGTCAAATATCCATCACACTGAAAAAGAAACAATCAATCATCTTTGCTTCCGCAATCTCGTGGACAGTGGGTTCCATCTAGGTGATTGGTACTCATGCTTAAAAAATGTCATCCTAACATTGCGCACTGTATCTCTTGTCCAAAACCACAAATCTGTGTTCTTGCAACATGAGTTAATGGGAACAGTTTATCTTGCCTAACGTATTCAAACCTTTCATAAACCTGTACACAGCTATCAAATCTTCTCTCTATCTCCCTTGTCCGAAAGCGAACAATCCCAGCTTTTTGTCACTAAAACCCCACCGTCCCAGGGCCCATTCCTGGAAATCTCCTGGACCCTCACATCCTTCCTGAAGTGTGACGGCCAGAACTGGATGTCATACTCTAGTTGTTGTCGAAACAGAGCTTTCTAAATATTTAAAGTACTTTTCTATTCAATACCTCTATTCTGGAAGCCCACGAACCCATGGGCATTGCAACCTGCTCACTCGATTTGTCCTGTTCCCTCAAAACGTCCTGCAGCCATTTCCCATTAGTAGCGCGATGTGGGTAGGAACCTTTCTTGAAGGGAGAAACAGGACCTGTCTGTACTTAAATAGCGGATGCTGGAATCTGAAACAAAAACAGAAAATACTGTAAAATCGCAGCAAGTCTGACAGCATCTGAGGATATAGCAGGATTTAGATCGTTTGGAGACTTGGGCGGAGAGATGACAGATGGAGTTTAATCCGGACAAATATGAGGCAATTTGTTTTGGAAAGTCTAATGCAGGTAGGGAATATACAGTGAATGGTACACCCTCAAGAGTGTTGACAGTCAGAGAGATCTTGGTGTACAGGTCCACAGGTCACTGAAAGGGGCAACACAGGTGGAGAAGGTAGTCAAGAAGGCATACAGCATGCTTGCCTTCATTGGCCGGGGCATTGAGTATAAATATTGGCAAGTCATGTTGTAGCTGTATAGAACCTTAGTTAGGCCACACTTGGAGTATAGTGTTCAATTCTGGTCGCCACACTACCAGAAGGATGTGGAGGCTTTAGAGAGGGTGCAGAAGAGATTTATCAGGATGTTGCCTGGTATGAAGGCATTAGCTATGATGAGGGGTTGAATATACTCGGTCTGTTCTCACTGGAACGACAGAGGTTGAGGGGCGAACTGATAGAGGTCTGCAAAATTATGAGGGGCATAGACAGAATGGATAGTCAGAGGCTTTTTCCCAGGGTAGAGGGGTCAATTACTAGGGGGCATAGGTTAAAGGTGCGAGAGGCAAGGTTTAGAGGAGATGTACGAGGCAAGTTTTTTACACAGAGGGTAGTGGGTGCCTGGAACTTGCTGCCGGAGGAGGTGGTGGAAGCAGGGACGATAGTGACGTTTAAGGGGCATCTTGACTAATGCATGAACAGGATGGGAATAGAGGGATACGGACCCCAGAAGTGCAGAAAATTTTAGTTTTGACGGGCAGCATGGTCGGCGCAGGCTTGGAGGGCCGAAGGGCCTGTTCCTGTGCTGTACTTTTCTTTGTTCTTTAATCTGTGGAGAGACAAGGGAGCTAAAGGGTGAGATTTAACTAAATGGGAACAATGTCCCATAGCGAGCGCATTTAGCCACGTGTTTCCCAACGTTTGCAGCGCCGACAAACACATTATTAAATGTTACTCGGGTTAGGCCGTGGCCACACATAGCCCTATTTTCTGCACTGAAGAACTCTGTTTGCAGGAATTCCGCAGTGTAGCGAACGGGAGATTGGCACGCCATTTTTAAATGGTGTCCCGGCCTCTGGTGTCCCGATGTCTGGAACACCAGAAGCGACCACCCCCCAGACCCAACTAACTATGAGGGGTCACCGGGTCAGCCCTCCAACCTCTAACACCTGCGCAGGACGCCCCCGGCCTCTTCTCTGCTGTGCAGAAAATGTCAGGTTGGCCCTGCCAACCTGGTAACCTGGCAGTGCCCCTGCCTGAGCCACCTGGGAACCTTGGCAGTGCCAAGCTGGCACCGGTGGCACCAACAGTGCCAGGTTACCACCCTGCCCATAAAGCAAGCACCTTCCGGTCACCGATCCTCTGGGAGACCTCCATGAGTGCCGTTTCATCTGGTCCCCTGTTTGTGGAGACAGGTTCTCAATGGTGCTTGCCCGAGGTCTCCAAGGCAAAGGGAATAGGTTCCATCATCTTGTGTGCCTCAGGAAACTGCATATTCGAGTGACACGAGCTGATTCCCTCTAATATGCAGATTTGTCAAAGTAGTATCCTTCCCACAATGGGTGGAATTCACATCGAGACATCTCGTGGGATCGCGTGTGATCTCGCGAGTCATTGCGAGCCTGGTAGATCCCAGGAGCAGGGCCTACCGACTTACACTGGCCACATTGCACTAGTTTTTGGGTGCAGCATGGCCTTTGGATCGTGCCCAACGCTTCAAGCTTGGGTGACTCTTTGCCAAAGCATGTCTAGACTGATGGTCTTGCCGTTGAACATGGGTTGTCAGGGCCCTCCTGAGTGGCTGCTGCCACGTTGACAGAAGAGTGACATCCATCCCATTTTTCCAAGAGGACCCTGCACAAGGTACAGCAAACAGTCTAGAGTAACCACCCCAACACCCAAGGAAATCACAGTGCTACGTCCTGTTGCTGGTCCATCCTGATTGAGCTGAATTTCCCCGTGGAACCAGTTGGGGCTTTCCTGTGTGAAGAGGACCTCTCTTTCCTCCACATACTTTATATCCTTGCATTCTAATGGACCGCATTCCACGGCCAAGCTCAACTAATGGAAGTAGAACGTGCCCTCTGTCAAAATAGCAGAGAAAGGAATTTGCTACCAGCCCATTAAGCATTCCTATGACAGCACGACTGACATTAATTCCAAGCCTGTGATGAGAACTCCCAGCTGTTCAAAATCTGATGAGAAGACAAGGTTGCAGCATAAATAAATACTGAAGCCATTCCAAGTTTGATTTTTACTGAATTCCCGAGGCAAAGTGTTTTGTTTTTAATTTTCACTTAAATGAGACATTGCAGTTGCTGTCGAGTCTTCCCCAGTTCCTCGTCGTACGGGTATAAAAACACTTGCAGCATTCATATCGTACATGTGTGTGCAAAGTGCATTCTAAAATAGATGGGAAAATGTGTACAGCTGATTATAAATTAAATGCATTAACAAGAGAGGAAGTGCCCAGACCAGATGTTAGTTCCAGATGTTAGCGAGCCAGTACTTCAGGCTGCACGAGCTGATTAATCAGTATTCTTCGTGACTGTGGTGCACAGAATAGAGTCATCCAAACCAGCTGAAAAGCTTTTAGTCAGGGAAATATGACGGAATTTAAAATCAGGAATTGAAGGCGATGTTGAAGGAACTGGCACGTAATTGGGCCGGAACGTCGGCTGCCTGCTTGGTGCTCGTACAACCTGCAGGAATGATTTTTCTTTGAAACACAAAAGAAACCAAACCATATATTTGGAGGTGTTGCCTAATACAGATAATAACTAGCAGGCAAAGGTGCTTTCGTCCACACAACAGCCTGGCTGCATCATTATATATGCACTTCCCACGTCGCCAGACAAATGTTGGGAGAGTGGAGGCGGAAATCATTGAATCATCGAATTCCCGCTGTGCGGAAGGATGCATTTCGGCCCATTGAGTCTGCACCAGCCCTCTGAAAGAGCCTACCTCGGCCCACTCCTCCGCCTTATCCCTGTAACCTATAAAGGTGGCACAGTAGCACAGTGGTTAGAACTGTTGCATCACAGCGGCAGGGACCCGGGTTCGATTCCCGGCTGGGTCACTGGCTGTGCGGAGTCTGCATCCTCTCCCCATGTCTGCCTGGGTTTCCTCCGGGTGCTCTGGTTTCCTCCCACAAGTCCCGAAAGACTTGCTTGTTAGGTGAATTGGAGATTCTGAATTCTCCCTCAGTGCACCCGAACAGGCACCGGACTAGGGGCTTTTCACAGTAACTTCATTACAGTGTTAATGTAAACCTACTAGTGACACTAATAAAGATTATTATTAACCACAGAGCCCCACCTGACACTAAGGGATACTTTGGAATGGCCAGTCTGATAAAAGAACATAATTAAGAGGCTGGTTGGAAATCTGAGAATTCCTCCCCAGATGCCTAAGGTGATCGAGTCTAATAATCATAATAATTATCTTTATTAGCGTCACAAGTAGTCCACAACTGCGACACCAAGTCCTCATCATCCATCACCCACCTGCTCACTGACAATACATTGTCTACTAGTCCAGCATCTCCTTGAGTTTAAAATTCCTATCCTTTTTAAATCACTCCATGGCCATCCTCTTCCCATCTCGATAGCCTCCTCCAGCTCTGAACCATCTGAAGACTCTGGATCCCTCCACTTCTGGATATCCTCAACATTCATCGCCTCCCTGCTGCTGGCACAGCCTTTAGCCGTTCGAAACATCTTAAGGTGTGGAATTCCCAGCCTGAATCTCTGTACCTCTCTCTATTCCTCCCTCAGCTTTCCTTAGGTGGAACAGTGTCAAACTTTGTTGGATCCTGCTCCTGTGAAATGCTGTGGGATGTTTTATACCTTAAAGGTTTTATGTAAATGCAAAGTATTGTTGTTGATCTGTCACCATGGGTGCAAATTCTGCCCCATTCTGCTGTGGCTAACATATTGTTAAACAAATGGATTTTGCTTTGTACATATGCAACATTGCACAGGCTATCATCACGGACAATCTTAAGGTATTATCTTTTATTGTCAATGCAAATCACCAAGCAGTAAGCTTTTGTGTTTTAAAATGAAGAAAGTTAGTTTAATTCTCAGACACTTGCCCCAGAGGTTCACGAAAACATGCCATCGCCCTCAGATGCTCACTCAAAAAATAGATATGTTTTAAGATAAAATAGTTATGAAAACGGTATTTAACTCAATTGGTCAGTGCAGTCTTAATTTTTCATAGAACAGAATCATATAATCCCTGTAGTGCAGAAGGAGAACATTCAGCCGATCAAGTCTTCACCAGTCCTCTGAAAGAGCATTCTACTGAGGCCCACTCACTCTATTCGTCTCTGTAACCCCACCTCACCTGCATATCTTTGGACACTAAGCGGTAATTTTAGCATAGTCAATCCACCTAACCTGCACATCTTTGGACTGTGGGAGGAAACTGGAGCACCCGGAGGAACCTCATGCAGACACAAGGAGAAAGTGCAAACTCCGCATAGTCACCGAAGGTCGGAATTGAACCGGGGTCCTTGGCGTTGTGAGCAGCTGACCATTGTGCCACCGTGCAGTCTCAGCATAGTCAAGTTGTTGCATAAACTGCAGTGGTCTAGAAAATGCAGCGTCTTGTGATGGTGTTGAGAGTCGATCTGCCCTGCAGTTATTTTCACAGGTAGGTTTAAAGATGGAAGAGGTTAGAGGAGAGGGAGAGATGCTTCAGCCGGAATTCTCCCACCGTTCAGCTGGCGGGATTCTCTGGGCCCGCTGCCAGTGCACCCCCACCGTGGGTTTACCGCTGGCATGGAGTGGCTTCAATGGGAATTCTCATTGACAGCGATGGAATCAAAGAATTCAGCCACTGGCGAATGTGCGCTACTTCCCGCCAGCGAGAAACACGAGACTGGGGGACCGGTGAGTCCGCCCTTAGTTTCTCTTTCAAGATATTGTAGGTAGTTACTTTTCTGCTGAACTGTTGGTTGAACCCATAAAACCACAAGACATAGAAGCAGAATTAGGCCACTCGGCCCATTGATTTTGCTCCACCAATCATGGCTGATAATTTTCTCATCCCCATTCTCCTGCCTTCCCCCCATAACCCCTGATCCCCTTATTAATCAATAACCTATCTATCTCTGTCTTAAAGACAGGTTTACCACCCTCTGGCTGAAGAAATTCCTCCTCATCTCTGTTTAAAGGATTGTCCCTTTAGTTTGAGATTGTGTCCTCTAGTTCTAATTTTTCCTACAAGTGGAAACATCTTCTCCATTTCCACTCTATCCACAGGTTTCACAATATCCTGTTTCAATAAGATCCCCCCTCATCCTTCTCAACTCTAACGAGTACAGACCCAGAGTCCTCAACCGTTCCTCATACGACAAACTGTTCATTCCAGGGATCAGTCTTGTGAACCTCCTCTGGACCCTTTCCAAGGCCAGCACATCCTTCCTTAGATACATGGCCCAAAACTGCTCACAATACTCCAAATGGGGTCTGACCAGAGCCTTATACAGCCTTAGAAGTACATCCCTAGTCCTGTATTCTAGCCCTCTTGACATGAATGCTAACATTGCATTTGCCTCCCTAACTGCCGATTGAACCTGCAGATTAACCTTAAGAGAATCATGAACGAGGACTCCCAAGTCCCTTTGTGCTTCTGATTTCCTCAGCATTTCCCCATTTAGAAAGTAGTCTATGCCTAAATTCCTCCTTCCAAAGTGCATAACCTCACACTTTTCAACATTGTTTTTCATCTGCCACTTCTTTGCCCACTCTCCTAGCCTGTCCAAATCCTTCTGCAGCCCCCTTGCTTCCTCAATATTACCTGTTCCTCGACAGATCTTTGTATCATCTGCAAACTTAGCAACAGTGCCTTCAGTTCCTCCTTCCAGATCATTAATGTGTATTGTGAAAAGTAGGAGTCCCAGCACAGACCCCTGAGGCACACCACTAGTCACCGGCTGCCATCCTGAAAAAGACCCCTTTATCCCCACTCTCTGCTTCTGCCAGTCAGCCAATCCTCTATCCATGCCATGATCTTACCCTTAAAACCATGGGCTCTTAACTTATTTAACAATCTCCTCTGCAGCACCTTGTCAAAAGCCTTCTGGAAAACAAAATAAATCATGTCCACTGGTTCTCCTTTGTCTCACTTCCTTGTTGCCTCCTCAAAGAACTCAAACAGATTTGTCAGACATGACCTCCCTTTGACAAAGCCATGTTGACTCAGTCCTATTTTACATGCACTTCCAAGTACTCCGTGATTTCATCTTTAATAACGGACTCCAAAATCTTACCAATGACAGAAGTCAGGCTAACCAGCCTATAATTTCCCATCTTCTGCCACCCTCCCTTCTTAAACAGTGGTGTTACATTAGCCACTTTCCAGTCCTCGAGGACCCTTCCTGCCTCCAGTGATTCCTGAAAGATCACCACCAATACCTCCATAATCTCCTCAGCTATCTCTTTTAGAACCCTGGGGTGTAGTCCATCCGGTCCAGGATCAGACCTTTCAGTTTCCCCAGAACCTTCTCCTTTGTGATGACCACTGCACTTACCCCTTCCCCTTGATTCTCCTGGAGCTCTGGCATTCAGTTCATTTGCCATTTCTTTATTTCCTATTATTACTTCTCCAGCCACGTTTTCCAGATGTCCAATGTCTATTTTTGCCTCTCTCTTACCGTTTATATATTGAAAAAAACTCTTTCTATCTTCTTTTATATTACTAGCTAGCTTGCATTCATATTTCATCTTCTTTCCGCTTATTGCTTTTTTAGTTGTCCTCTGCTCGCTTTTATAGACTTCCCAATCCTCTGGCTTCTCACTAACTCTCGCCACTTGGTATGCTTTTTCCTATGCTATTGGATTGGATTTGTTTATTGTCACGTGTACCGAGGTACAGTGAAAAGTATTTTTCTGCAAGCAGCTCAACAGATCACTCAGTACATGGAAGAAAAGGGAATTAAACAAAATTCAAGAAAATACAAGAAAATACATGAGAATACATAATAGGGCAACACAAGATGTACAATGTAACTACATAAGCATTGGCATCGGTTGAAGCATACAGGGTGTAGTGTTAATGAGGTCAGTCAATAAGAGGGTCATTTAGGAGTCTGGTGACAGTGCGGAAGAAGCTGTTTTTGAGTCTGTTTGTCCGTGTTCTCAGACTTCTGTATCTCCTGCCCGATGGAAGAAGTTGGAAAAGTGAGTAAGGCGGGTGGGAGGGATCCTTGATTATGCTGCCTGCTTTCCCCTGGCAGCGGGAGGTGTAGATGGAGTCCATGGATGGGAGGCAGGTTCGTGTGATGGACTGGGCAGTATTCACAACTCTCTGAAGTTCCTTGCGGTCCTGGGCTGAGCAGTTGCCATATCAGGCTGTGATGCAGCCCGATAGGATGCTCTCTATAGTGCATCTGTAAAAGGTGGTAAGGTTTAATGTGGACATGCCGAATTTCCTTAGTTTCCTGAGGAAGTATAGGCGCTGTTGTGCTTTCTTGGTGATAGCATCGACGTGAGTGGACCAGGACAGATTTTTGGTGATGTGCACCCCTAGGAATTTGAAACTGCTAACCATTTCCACCTCGGCCCCATTGATGCTGACAGGGGTGTGTACAGTACTTTGCTTCCTGAAGTCGATGACCAGCTCGTTAGTTTTGCTGGCATTGAGGGAGAGATTGTTGTCGTTACACCACTCCACTAGGTTCTGTATCTCCCTCCTGTATTCGTACTCGTCGTTATTCGAGATCCGGCCCACTATGGTCGTATCGTCAGCTATTAAGCTGTCCTTGACTTCCCTCGTCAAGCATGGATGCCTTGTCCTGCCCTGAGCATTTTTCCTCCTCCTTGGGATGAATTTCTGTTGTGCCTCCCGAATAACCTCCAAAAACCCCTGCCATTGTTCCACTGTCTTCCCTGCTAGGCTCCTTTTCCAATCAACTCTGGCCAGCTCTTCCCTCATGTCTTTGTAATTATCCTTATTTAATTGTACTACTGTTCCACCTGATGCCAGTCTCCCTCTCAAACTGCAGTGTAAATTCTATCATATTGTGGTCGCTGCTCCCTAAGGGTTCCTTCACCTTAAGATCCGTAATCAAATCTGCCTCATTACATATTACCAAATCCAGAATTGTCTGTTTCTTAGTGGGCTCTGTCACAACCTGCTCCAAAAAAAATCTCTTAAACATTCCACAAATTCCTTTTCTTGGAATCCACTACCCACCCTCCATCCCTCTCTATCTCTGTGATGGAATTATGTCTGTATCGCTGAAGATGTCTCTAAAAAATGGTTTGAATTTTCTGCACTTTCTTTACCAGGGAGCCACTCAGGGAGACTGCTGCTTCATCTGTGTTGAGTTATGGCCTCATTAGGTTTTGTGGTAATCCAAACAACAGTCTGTTCTCCTTCTACCACCCGTGGTTTTATTAGCTGGCCAAAGGCTTTAGAGGCAAATTTGATTCTCCCCCTGGCCAACATGAGCCAGGAGTGAGCCAACATCAGAAACGCTGAGGCCGGGAGTCCCCGTTCACTGTGGCTGCAATTGGGAATATAGATGGGGCGGAGAATGGAGCATTGGCAGAAAAGTGGGCTGTTGAGGATGGCGCAGTAGTACAATGCAGTGTCACCATGTAATTTGGTGGCTTTGGATGGTCAAGGGAATCATCACCTTGTTGACAGTCTCTGTATCTCCCCCCTGCCCCCGCAGAGAAATTAATTCATGACTCAGCCAGCAATACTCACTGTCTACCTGGCTGCTGCTGCCGTCGTGGTTGTACAGTGGTGAGAGCGCCAGGGCCAACCCATGGAAGACCCTGCACAGCAGGAACTTCCGAAGAGCACCAGGGTGGCTCAAGTGCCAGCCATGCACTAGGCCTAGAAGTAGGTGTGAAGGCGGCGCCCCATTCATACTGTCGGTGTTTGTCCTTCGAGGAGGTGCCAGACCATGTGTGCTACCGCTGACTCTGGCTCACCAAGGAGATCATGCAAAACCTGGAACTATGAGGGTTAGGAGTAGGACACCAGCCCCCAGTGGCCATCGAGTTGATGTTGGCCCTGAACTTTCTATGCCTCTAGTTCTTTCCAGGACTTGAGCAGGACCCTGTGCGGGATATCGCAATCCCAGATCTTACAGATGCCCTATGCATCCAGGCAGCAATCTACATCCACTTTGACCTGGACCAGGCCCACTAAGATGCCTGGGCTGCAGGACTTTCTGCCATCGCTGGCATGCCCCAGTTACTGATGGCACGCTTGTCACCCTCAGAGCACCTGCTCGACAGAGGGTGCCCTTCATCAACAGGGAGGGCTTTCATTCTCTGAACATGCAGTTGGTGTCCGTTCACAAGCCGCACATTATGCACATCCGCACCTGATATCCATGCAGGGCACAATGCTTAAATCCTGGCGCACTCGGAGGTTCCCAGCACTTTTGAGGCACTCCCTTGGGTGAGGGGTTGGCTAGGAGGCAGACCAGCTGCTGAGGTCATGGCTGATAACATTCTTGGGAAGGACTGGTCTGTGGGAGAGGATGGACTCACTTGAGATAGGGATAGTTGCATTGGACTCTCACGTCCTTGTTGCATGCTGAACTCCATGTCAGGCACTACACTCTCCTTGACCTCTCCTGCGAATTCCCTGGACCTTTTTTCAAAAGGGATGTGGGCCCAAATCTCTGGGATGCCCCCACCCATCTTATGATGCTCCCTTCCAATTATGCCCTTGGAAATACAGAAAGGACATAGTGCGACGCTGGTATGCATGTTTTATGGGGGGGTTTGTGGCTTGTGTGTGTACGGCTACGGGTCAAAGAGAGCAGGACATGTGTTGGGGGTACCTGGAAGCTGGGTTCTGAAGAATATTCTGGCAGGTGGGATGTTACTGGTATATGGATAGAGGGCAGATGTCAGGGGTCAAGGACGAGTGTGATGCCAAGGGCACACAGGTGGTTACTCACCGAAAGTCGTTGATCTTCTTCCTACATTGCATGCCGGTCCTCTTGGTAAGGCTGCCAGCACTCACTGACCTGGCCAGCTTTTATTGATTATAGATGGCCCACCCTGGGGAAGAGGGTGTCTCTCCTCTCCTCGACAACGTCCAGCATCCTGTTGATGTCAGCAACCAGAAACCTGGGAGTTGCTGTAATGAGAGTGTGGTCTGCGTGGAGAGCTTAAAAACCATTCCAGCTTGTCAGCCTCTCATTGGGCTTTCTGACCCCAGGGAATCAGACGCTTTGGGTTTGGGATTTGGGACTCGGGCGGAATGCACATTGCCAGCATGCTGCCTCATTAGCATACCATGAATTGCTCCTCACCGGCGCTCCTAACAGCAGTGTGAACTTGGCTTGGTTCTCCACTGACAGGAGCACTTTGGGCTGGATTCTCCGATTCTGTGGCTATGTTTACAGAATCCATCTGATCTTATGACCAAAAAGTCGGGGCCGCCTTCGTACCGATTCTCCGCCTGGTGGAGGGCTAGCATCCGCGCAACGTAAAGCTTTACCTGCGCATACGGCGCAGAATTTCCGGGTTCGTGGCCACACATGCGCATGGTGGCGGTGGTCTTGCCGTACAACATGGCGCCGGCTGCGTGCGGACCCGGCCTGCCAAAAACTGCCCCATCGCTACCCCCGGGCCATCCCCCACCAGTCCCTCCAGCCCCCGCCACAGCACCCCCTGCTGGCAAAATTAGCTTGACATGCTATTTCGGTGTAGCATAAGCGGCTTCCTTGTGGTGCACTCTGACAAAGGAAGGATCAGATGTGAAGACAACTCCAACACGTTTATTAAACTACATACACTATTATAACTTGGGTTCGACACTACTGTAAATCCTCCTATCAGACTGACTAACCAGACTGCTACACTCCATGTGGTGTGAATGATATTGAATCAACCTTGTCTCTGTACTCTCTGTCTCCACTGGAAAGAGGCAGATCATGTGTGTTGTGTCCTTTATATATGAGTTGGTGTAATGCCCTCCTGTGGTCGTGTCACCTCTGTGAGTATCGTGAATGCCCATTGGTCGTGTCCTATCTAACTGATCTATTGGTTGAGTGTGTGTTTGATGTCTCTGGTGCTCCCTCTGGTGTCTAACTATTCTACATGTATGTACATTAACCCCTTGTGTATTTATAGTGATGAACATCACCACAGAAATGACTGCCATCCCCGACTGTGATGAAGCTGGACACAGTCCGCAGCCGCCACGTGAGGTCGCCGAAAGCTGTGAGGAGACGCGGCCCACGCCGTTGGGAACTTGCCCCATCCCGAGGTGGAGCATCGGGGGAGGGCCTCAAGGATGTCCAGAGGCCGTCCCGACGGCGTGCGGCGTACTCCTCGTGTACTCCGTTTCTGAGGGGTTGGAGCATTGCAAAAACGGCGCCGCCCCCGATTCCAGCGTATAAACGCATTCCCTGGCTGATCGCCGTACGCGATTTCAGCGTCGCCGATCTAAGAATCCAGCCCTTTGATTCCGGAATGGAGAATCGAACCTGTGTCTCCTGCCAACGCAAGGTGGTCTCTGACATTTCCGCTAACTCGCACTTGTCCGAGCATGCTCTGCAAACCTAAAGCTAAACATTGCTGGCAATGGAAAACACAAAGAACAAATTTAAATTGTGACTCAGAATTTGAAGTTAGATAAAACATGAGCCAGACTTTTACGTATGAAGTTTGGGTCAGGTTCAGGTAAAATGACACGAGAAAACATCCATTGCACACCTTCTGACTTCATTGCACCCTTGCGTGATATTTCGTTTGGTGGGCATGTGTGAGTCGGAAGTGCTGCCGCCAACAATCAAGGAGCCAATTTAAATGAATCAAACACCAATTGACTGGGATTTTATACAGGGGATATTCAGGTTGTAAATATAAGGAGGCAGAAGTTTTTGTAGTATTGCTTGGACACTTTTTTTCTTAATCTCGAGACCGAAGTTCACATCTGAATCTCGCCGGATGGGATGCAAAGTTTCAGCCAGTTGTAAGGCCAAATGTATTGAAAAGTAAAATCCCATTCATGAAACCAGAGTACAAAACTGCCTCAAATGTGGCACAAATTGGACTGGGGTCACTTTCCTGAACTAGATCATCTTATCTTTCCATTTCACTTATAGGTAGTGATCTAATGGAGTTGAAATCTGATGCTTGCTTTTTCTTTCTCGTAGAATTTTTGTTGGACATTCGAGTTGTAGTGTCTAACCTAAAGAATTGAGGTTGGAAGATAATCACAGCCTAGTAACGAAATAAATGCAAACTCTGTTTAAAAAAAAAATTAAAAAAGCACGGTAGCATTATGGATAGCACAATCACTTCACAGCTCCAGGGTCCCAGGTTCGATTCCGGCTTGGGTCACTGTCTGTGTGGAGTCTGCACATCCTCCCCGTGTGTGCGTGGGTTTCCTCCGGGTGCTCTGGTTTCCTCCCGCAGTCCAAAGATGTGCAGGTTAGGTGGATTGGCCAAGATAAATTGCCCTTAGTGTCCAAAATTGCCCTCAGTGTTGGGTGGGGTTACTGGGTTATGGGGATAGGGTGGAGGTGTTGACCTTGGGTAGGGTGCTCTTTCCAAGAGCCGGTGCTGACTCGATGGGCCGAATGGCCTCCTTCTGCACTGTAAATTCTATGATACTATGATTATACATTGCCCACCTTGTCTGCCTTTATGGTTGGTGGTGGGTCGATTGATAAGGTGGCCCTCACGCATCAGTTGCAACTGTAACACAGGGCGGGATGAAAGGTCAAGGCTCAAATTAAATGAACAAATGTGTCTGGGGACTGAGGTCTGTGTCTGATTGTGCTGCCCAGACACTTGTGACATAGCTTTAACATCAATATATTTTTTTTCCAGGTCTCAGCTCCTGGATACAGTCTGCAGATGACCAAAGTCATCTGCCCAATATCTACGTAAAGATATGTAAGTAAGGATAAGGCCTTCATAGAATCATAGAATTTACAGTGCAGAAGGAGGACATTCAGCCCATCGAGTCTACACCGGTCCCTGAAAGGGCACCTTACCTCAGCCCACACTTACCTCAACCCTATCCCCGTAATCCAGCAACACATGTAACGTTTGGAACGGGAAATTTAGCGTGACCAATCCACCTAACCCACACATCTTTGGACTGCGAAAGTCCAACAAATTGATTCTTGGGCCATTAGCCTTTCTTTGAGTAGAGAGAGAGAGAAGGATGGGCCTGCATCCTCTGTAAGTTAGAGGTAATTTTAAAAAACTGTTTAAAGCTCTTCGAGGACTTGACAGGATAAATACCGAGAGGCTGTTTCTCCTGGCTGGCAAGTCCAGGACTCTGAGCCGCGGTCTCAGCATTAGGGCTGAGATGAGGCTAAATTTCTTCATACAGTCGATCGTGAATCTGCGGAATTCTCGACACCAAAAAAGCTGTGGATGTTCAGTGTTTGAGTACTTTCAAAGCTGTGATTAATAGAATTTTGGGACACTAAAAGGGAATCAAGGAATGTGCGGACAACACAGGAAAGTGGAACTGCGGTCAGCTTCGATCCTATTGAATGGTTGAAGAGTCCAGTCCAGTGGGTCCATGTTTTTTACATTCTCCTTATGTGGCTCAGTTTTAAATGTGGCTCAATAATGCTCCCGAGAAACTGGTGGGTTTTCTGCGACATTATAAACGCTGTACAAATGCAAGTGTTGTTGCACATCAATCTCAGAACTAGGCAGACCTGTCACAAAGCTAATTCTGGGTACTTTACTTCAGAATGTACAAATGAACAAGGAGCAGGAGTAAGCCATTCAGCCCCTCGAGCCTCTTCAGCCATTTGATAAGATCATGACCAATCTATAATCACCTCAAACCTACATTCCACCTTCTGCACTGTAAATTCAATGATAACCTACCCATCTCTGCCTTGAAAATATTCAAAGATTCTGCTTCCGCCGCCTACTCAGGAGGAGAGGTCCAAAGATCCACAGCCCTCTGAGTGAAAAGGTTCCACCTCATCTCCGCTTTCATTGAGGGACTCCTTATTTTTAAACAGTGACCCCGCCTAGTTCTAGATTCTCCCACAAGAGGAAACATCCTCTCTACATTCGCCCTGTCAACACCCCCTCAGGATCTTATATGTTTCAATCACGTTGCCTCTTACTCTGCTAAACTCCAATAGACTTATCATCCCCTGCCGGAGTGGTGCAAAAGAGGCAGAGTTATTCCTGCATGCCTGGCAGTATTGAAAACCGTTTAATCAGGCAGGAAACTCCTTGGCCACTTGATGGGCAACCAAGTGACAGAAAGGATCAAAGATATTTGGAAATATCATGTATAGTTGACCTGCAAATAGAAAAACGGAAGGGAGGATAGGAAATGGAAGAATAAAAGTTCTAAGACATCGCCGGGACATTGGGAAGTACGTTTCTACATTCCAAATAATTAATACTTGACCTGTGACCCATAGCACGATGGTGCAATGGTTAGCACTACTGCCTCATAGCGCCAGGGACCCGGGTTCAATTCCAGTGTGGAGTTTGTACGTTCTCCCCATGGGATTCCTCCGGCTGCTCCAGTTTCCTCCCACAGTCCAAAGATGAGCGGGTCAGGTTGATTGGCCATGTTAAATTGCCCCTTAATGTCCAGGGATGTACAGGTTAGGTTATGGGATTACGGGATAGGTAGGGGCGGACACTTGTAAATGGGCAGAGTGCTCATTCAAAGGGTTGATGCAGACTGGAAGGGCTGACTGGCCTCCTTCTGCACTTTAGGCATTCTATGATCAAAGACACAGCTGAATGCCTTTAGCCAATTTTATGTCTTGTAGCTTAATGATTATCTTAAATGTCACTTTTTTCTCTCTCCACAGATGCTGCTTGATCGAATGTTTCTGCTATTATTGGCACCTCTAGATCCCTTAAAATGTGTAAATATATCATTGGAAAGAATTTTGACAAACCTTAACTTCAGAATGAAGAAGCCCTTCAGAGCCAGATGCTATTTTTGTCAAAGTAACATTGCACACCACTGGCACTGTGCTATTCATGTCTTTACGTTGAGTGATTACGGTTTACTGTACTATCAATAATAGAGACTGTGAACCAGTCCATGATAATGATGTATTGTGTCAACATTTTAATTCATAATTGAATTTTTCCATTGTTTGGAATCCCATATTTGAAGTGTAATGTTACATTTAACCTACACAGTTTATAGACTCCTTTATCTTGAGTCCGTATTATATATTACACAGAAAAAATACTTCCCCTGTTGCTGATGGGAAATTCTGGCCAGTTGAGCAGTAGAGAACAAGGAAACATTTGTAGTCCTGGGCAACAGAGGACAAAGGCAATTTACCTCAGGCTCGGGCTATTACTTCAATCTAGCCTAGTTGCCAATGGAAATTGTGCCTGTGAAAATCTGGCTTAATCAGGATGGTACTGGACTGTGATAGATTGCTGGAAATACTCATCAGGTCAGGCAGCATCTATGGACAGAGAAGCAGAGTTAACGGAAGGAATTTTCCAGCCTTCCCACTGGTGGGAACATCTGGTCCCACTGAAGGTGATCTCCCCTCCCCCTGCGGCGATTACCCTAGCTGAGGTACATCCTCAGTGCCGTGAGGCAGCAGTGCTAACCACTGCGCCACCGTGCTGTCCAGAGGAGAGGAATGTTCTGTAACAGGGTGGAAGACGAAGGGAACAGACTAGAGAGAAAAGGTGGATTGTGGAGGAGATGATTTTTTGGTTTCCTTTGTTGGCTCCCTGGGAATGGTGAAAGAGGACCCCAGAAATTAAAAATACACGAGGATTATGAGGCGAAAGGGCAAGGCTAAGGGGAGTAAAGAAACAAAAAATGTATCCAGAGGAGTTGTGAACAACAGAATGACTCTCGGTCGTGATAGTTTCCATTGTCAAATAGCCCGTTAACCATCTCCATACCCACATGTGAGGCACAGGAAGGCTGGCAATGCCTGAGGTACAGATTTACTGGAGCAGTCAGGCAGAATAACAATAAATTCTAACCACTGAATATTGAAACCTCTTTGATCTTATTCTTTTGTGTGCTCTGGCCAGTAATTGGCCTTTGAAACTTCCTTTCGTATCCCTGTGAGCAGAAGAATGACTTTTATTAATGGAATCTCTGGCTAATCAGGGCTTACTCTGTTGGACTTCAACAGCCACCTTTTTCTGATCTCACTTCTAATCATCTTACACGTTTGAATGGATTCAATCTCTGTGCACCTGGCTGTTTACCCTGAGAAAATTCATTTAGCAGAAATGATGAAAGATAGTTTCCATCACATTTCCATGAATACTAAACATGTTGTACAGTTTGAAGATTAATACAATTTCCTTTACATGCCAATGTTAAGGTATTCTGACCAGCATTTCTCAATCAGCCACGGCACCAAATGGTCATCCGTCTGAATTTTATTCAGGTGGTCCACTATCACCAGTCCTGGGGACGAATAAAAAATTGATCTTATTGGCAATCCATCTTTTCTCACTCGTCTGCTATCTTTCTCTTTCCATTTTATACGGTGCAACATTGCAGCCACTGAGCTGCTGTGCTGGATGGAGGGAATGTTTAAGGTCGTGCAGCACGGTAGCATGGTGGTTAGCATAAATGCTTCACAGCTCCAGGGTTCCAGGTTCGGTTTCCGGCTGGGTCACTGTCTGTGTGGAGTCTGCACGTCCTCCCCGTGTGTGCGTGGGTTTCCTCCGGGTGCTCCGGTTTCCTTCCACAGTCCAAAGATGTGCGGGTTAGGTGGATTGGCCATGCTAAATTGCCCGTAGTGTCCTTAATAAGTAAGGTTTAGTGGGGGGGGTTGTTGGGTTACGGGTATAGGGTGGATACGTGGGTTTGAGTAGGGTGATCATTGCTCGGCGCAACATCGAGGGCCGAAGGGCCTGTTCTGTGCTGTACTGTTCTATGTTCTATGTCGTGGACGAAGGGCCAATCATAAAGGGACGGCTTTGTCTTGGGCGGTGTGGAGATTCTTGAATTTAGTTGGAACCGGGCTTGTCCAGGCAAATATTCCATCACACTCCCGACCTGCATCTGGTAGATGGTCAAATGGATTTGGGCAATCAGGAGGTGAGGAGGAACATTTTTATGTGGTAATGACATGGAACTAAGAGCCCATTATAGAATGATGAAAGCCGAGATGATCAAATGATTTCAAAGGAAATTTGATGGATATCTGCAGGGCTATGGTGACAGAGGAAGAGAATAGGACTGACTGGATTCCTCCAGAGAGAGCCAGCACAGATTTAATGGGCCCAATGGCCTCCATCCATGCGGTGATGACTCTGAGTAGAATTCTGTCCAAGTCCAATGGCAGGAGTGGAAGTGAATGGGACCTCCGCTCAGAGGTGGGGTAGCTGGCCACATCCCTCTTCTTCCCCCCCCCCCCCCCCCCCCCCCCCAACCCCAGTCTCGGATGACAGGGTTGTCCCATTACGAGAGGCTTCTTTTCCTTCAAAGGATTTGGGCATTGCTGGCTAGCGCAGCATTTATTGCCCATCCCTAATTGCCTTTGAAAAGGTGGTGGTGAGCCGCCTTCTCGAACCACTACAGTCCATGTAGTACAGGTGGTGTGAGGGAGGCAACTCCAGGGTCTTGACCCAAGCTGAGCACATTGGAGGTAAGAAGAATGGGAGGTGATCTCATTGAAACAAATGAGTTTCTAAAGAACTTGATGGAGTAGTTGCTTCTACTAGTTGGGGAACTAAAATACGGAGGTGGGGAAGAATTTCAGGATAAGAGGCCGATCTTTAAGGACTGAGATAAGGAGAAATCACCTCACTGAAAGGATTGCGAATCTTTGGAATTCTCAGCAGCAGAGAGTTGTGGATAAGACCATAAGACATAAGACAGAATTAGGCCACTCGATCCGAGTCTGATCCGCCATTCAATCATGGCTGATATTTTTCTCATCCCCATTCTCCTGCCTTCTCCCCATAACCCCCTGATCCCCTTGTTAATCAAGAACCTATCTATCTGTCTTAAAAACACTCAGTGATTTGGCCTCCACAGCCTTCTGCAGCAAAGAGTTCCACAGCTTCACCACTCTCTGGCTGAAGAAATTCCTCCTCATCTGTTTTAAAGGATTGTCCCTTTAGTTTGAGATTGTGTCCTTTGGTTCTAGTTTTTCCTACTGATGGAAACATCCTCTCTACGTCCACTCTAACCAGGCCTCGCAGTATCCTGTAAGTTTCAATAAGATCTCCCCTCATCCTTCTAAACTCTGAGTACAGACCCAGAATCCTCAACTGATGCTCAAACGACAAACTCTTCATTTCAGGGATCATTCTTGTGAACCTCCTCTGGACCCTTTCCAAGGCCAGCACATCTTCCTTAGATACGGGGCCCAAAACTGCTCACAATACTCCAAATGGGGTGTGACCAGAGCCTTATACAGCCTCAGATGTACATCCCTGGTCTTGGATTCTCGCCCTCTCGACATGAATGCGAACATTGCATTTGCCTTCCGAACTGCCAACTGAACGTGCACGTTAACCGGAAGAGAATCTTGAACAAGGACTCCCAAGTCCCTTTGTGCTTCTGATTTCCCAAGCATTTCCCCATTTAGAAAATAGTCTATGCCTCCATTCCTCCTTCCAAAATGTATAACCTCACACTTTTTGAAATTGTATTCCATCTGCCACTTCTTTGCGCACTCTCCTGGCCTGTCCAAATCATTCTGCTGCTTACTCAATACTACCTGTCCCGCTACAGATCTTTATGTGATCTGCAAACTTAGCAACAGTGCCTTCAGTTCCTTCTTCCAGGTCATTAATGTATATTGTGAAAAGTTGTGATCCCAGCACAGACCCCATCATTGTATTTAAGACCAGGATAGACAGATGTTTGTCTCTCGGTGAATTAAGGGATATGGGGAGCAGGCAGAAAAATAGATTTGGAGCCTGAGATTAGCCATGATCTGTATTGAAAGGTGGGGCAGGCTCAACAGGCCTGGACTACTCCTGCTTCTATTACTTGTGATCTTGCAATCACGCGGTGACTGATCTGATAGGATAATTGTCACCTCCACTTTCCTAACTTATCCCCATGACCCTTCATTTATTCACTGACTAAAAATCTATCTCAGTCTTGAACATTCTTAATGACCTAACCTCAGCAGCTGTCTGCGGTAAAGAATTCCACAAATTCACTGCCCTCTGAGAGAACAAATTCTGCCTCATCTCTGTCTTAAATAAGTGACCCCTTACTCTGAGATGGTGTCCTCTGGTCCTAGACTCTCCCACAAGGGGAAACAACCTCTCAGCATCTACCCTGTCAGGCTCCCTGAGAATTCTATATGTCTTAATAAGGTCACCCCTCATTCTTCTGAACCCCAATGAGCACAGGCCCTACCTATTCAACCTCTCCTCATAAGAAAATCTCTCCAACCTGGGAGTAACTTAGTGAATCTTCTCTGGACTGCCTTCAATGCCAGTATATCATCCCTCAAATAATGGAGACCTTATCCCAATAAACTGTTTTCCCAGTGCAGAGAATGAATGGATTGGATTTTATTTATTGTCAGGTGTACTGAGGTACAGTGAATTGTTCTGCGTACAGTTGAGACAGATCGTTCCATACATGAAAACATAAGCCATATGATAAATACACAATGTAAGTACATAGACACACCGGGTGAAGCATACGGAATGTGGTACTACTCAGTAGAGAAGATGCGTGAAGAGCACAGATCAGTCCATAAGAGGGTCATTCAGGAGTCAGGTAACAGCGGGGAAGAAGCTGTTTTTGAATCCGTTAGTGCGTGTTCTCAGACTTTTGTATCTTTTGCCCAATGAAAGAAGTTGGATAAGTGAACAATCGGGTGGGAAGGGTCTTTGATTATGCTGCCCGCTTTCCCCAGGCAGAGGGAGGTGTAGATGGATGGGAGGTGAATGACTCCATGGTTTGATGATGCCTCCCTGCAAACCATCTGAAAATGGTGCAGGTGGTCCTGGGATGGCAGCAGGAGACCCTTCCGCCTGACAAAGGCATCCTGGACAGAGATTGCAGTGGGCAGCATGGTAGCACAGTGGTTAGCACAGTTGCTTCACGGCTCCAAGGTCCCAAGTTCGATTCCCGGCGGATCAGTGTCTGTGCGGAGTCTGCACGTTCTCCCCGTGTCTGCTTGGGTTTCCTCCGGGTGCTCCGGTTTCCTCCCACACTCCAAAGATGTGCAGGTTAGGTGGATTGGCCATGCTAAATTGCCCCTTAGTGTCCAAGAAAGTTGGGTGGGGTTGCTGGGTTACGGGGATAGGGTGGAGGTGTGGGCCGATGCAAACTCGATGGGCTGAATGGCCTCCTTCTGCACTGCTGATTCTATGAGAGGCTAGGATTTTACCTCTGGAATCGAGCTGGGGGGAGTGGGCAGGCTGATAAAATGATGGGGAAGGCACCGGGTGGGAAGATAAATGATTTCCCATGTCCCCATTTGGAATATTTTTAGCAGCAGGAAATACTGGCTACCTGCTGACCAGAAGTAGGTGACTCATTAACGTAATTAACTGATTTACTCACAGACCGTGTACAACCAGGC